>NC_088241.1:30863268-31183268 GCF_036934945.1 Oncorhynchus masou masou | reverse complement strand
AGGTCTCTGCTCATTAGACTTTCCAATGTATTTAGTGGGACTACAAAAGCTTTTGGTTCCTACTCCGCAGCTTGCTCGTCTGTGGCTGAAATGTTTGTTCCTCTCTTCCCATTTTAACCTCATGACAAGGCCACGATGTCACAACATGGAGGAAAGGAACAATGGAGAGGGCGAGAAATACTTCACTCCCCTAACAACTGGGAGAGGCAGCAATCCATAGGTGTTAAAACAAAAGCAGAAAAGCATTGTTTCTTCTGCCAAACCCCTGGAAAAAAAGTAACCCTAATGCCTTCATGGTGAAAATCACTTCAAAACGTTCATGTTCTTCAAGCTGTAGAGGACTGGATTTATACATTTTTTTTGCAGAAGAGAAAATGTATAGCCAAAAACAGAAAAAAGATTGCAGTCATTGCAGAGATTAGAGGGAAATGGTCAATATAATAAAAGAGGCAATTACCGGTGCATTATTTTGGGATGTGTCCAAATCAAATGTTATTTGTCACATGTGCCGAATACAACAACCTTTTCGTGAAATGCTTACTTTTACAAGCCCTTAAACAACAAAGCAGTACAAAACAAGGGTTAAAAGAAAAATATAAAAGAGCAACAATAAAATAACAATAACGAGGCTACATACAGGGGGTACCGGTACCGAGTCAATGTGCGGGGGTACAGCTTAGTTAAGGTAATTGAGGTAATATGTACTGTACATGTACAGTTGAAGTCGGAAGTGTACATACACATAGGTTGGAGTCATTAAAACTAGTTTTTAAACCACTACACACTTTTCTTGTTAGTTTGTGTGTAGAAGTTTACATACACTAAGTTATTAACTGTGCCTTTTAAACAGCTTGGAAAATTCCATAAAATGATGTCATGGCTTTAGAAGCTTCTGATAGGCTAATTGACATAATTTGAGTCAATTGGAAGTGTACCTGTGGATGTATTTCAAGGCCTACCTTCAAACTCTGTGGCTCTTTGCTTGACATCATGGGAAAATCAAAAGAAATTAGCCAAGTGCTCAGAAACAAAATTGTAGACAGTTGAACCAAAGTCTGGTTCATCTTTGGGAGCAATTTCCAAAGGTACCACATTCACCTGTACAAACAATAGTATGCAAGTATAAACAACATGGGACCACGCAGCCTTCATACACGTTCTGTCTCTTAGTGATGAACGTACTTTGGTGCAAAAAGTGCAAATCAATCCCAGAACAACAGCAAAGGACCTTGTGAAGATGCTGAAGTAAACAGGTACAAAAGTACATTTATCCACAGTAAAACGAGTCCTATATCGACATAACCTGAAAAGCTGCTCAGCAAGGAAGAAGCCACTGCTCCAAAACCGCCAAAAAAAAGCCAGACTACGGTTTGCAACTGCACATGTGGACAAAGATCGTATTTGTTGGAGAAATGTCGTCTGGTCTGATGAAACAAAATTTATGTTTGGAGGAAAAAGGGGGATGCTTGCAAGCCGAAGAACACAATCCCAACCGTGAAGGGCGGGGGTGGCAGCATCATGTTGTGGGGGTGCTTTGCTGCAGGAGGGACTGGTACACTTCACAAAATTGATGGCATCATGAGGTAGGAAAATTATGTGGATATATTGAACCAACATCTCAAAACATCAGTCAGGAAATGGTCGCAAATGGGTCTTCCAAATGGACAATTACCCCAAGCATACTTCCAAAGTTGTGTTAAAATGGCTTAATGACAACAAAGTGAAGGTATTGGAGTGGCCTGACAGTCCTGACCTCAATCCCATCGAAAATTTGTGGGCAGAAGTGAAAAAGCGTGTGCGAGCAAGGAGGCCTACAAACCTGACTCAGTTACTCCTGCTCTGTCAGGAGGAATTTGACAAAATTCACCCAACTTATTGTGGGAAGCTTGTGGAAGGCTATCCGAAATGTTTGACCCAAGTTAAACAATTTAAAACAATGCTACCAAATACGAATTGAGTGTATGCAAACTTCTGACCAACTGGAAATAATGAAATAAATAAAAGCTGAAATAAATCATTCTCCGTACTATTATTCTGACATTTCACATTCTTAATATGAGGAGGTGATCGTAACTGACATAGGAAAAAAATTCTAGGATTAAATGTCAAGTATTGTGAAAAACTGAGTTTAAATGTATTTGGATAAGTTATATGTAAACTTCCGACTTCAACTGTAGCTTGTCTGGTTGACTTTTTTCACTGGGCAGCTCGCGGCTGGTCTTCTCTTTATAGTCTTTAATAGTTTGCAATCCCTGCCACATCCGACGAGCATCAGAGCTGGTATAGTAGGATTCAATCTTAGTCCTGTATTTACGCTTTGCCTGTTTGATGGTTCATCTGAGGACATAGCGGGATTTCTTATAAATGTCCCTGTTAGAATCCCACTCATTGAAAGTGGCAGCTCTACTCTTTAGGTCAGTGTGGATGTAGCCTGTAATCCATGGCTTCTGGTTGGGGTATGTATGTACAGTCACTGTGGGTGACTGATGTGTTATACTCCTCACTGCCATCTGATGAGTTCCGGGAAACATATTCCAGTATGTGCTAGCAAAACAGTCCTGTAGCTTAGCATTTATGTCATCTGACCACTTCCGTATTAAGCGAGTCATAGGTAGTTCCTGCTTTAGTTTTTCTTTGTTTGCAGGAATCAGGAGGATATAATTATGGTCAGATTTGCCAAATGGAGTGCGTGAGAGAGCTTTGTACGCTGCTCTGTGTGGGGAGTAAAGGTGGTCTAGAGTTGTTTTTTCTTCTTCTCTGGTTGCATATGTAACATGCTGGTAGAAATGAGGTAAAACTGATTTAAGTTTTCCTGCATTAAAGTCCCCAGCTACTAGAAGCACCGCCTCTGGATGAGCATTTTCTTGTTTGCTTATGGCTTTATATAGCTCGTTGAGTGCGGTCTTAGTGCCAGCATCAGTTTGTGGTGGCAAATATACAGCTATGAAAAATATAGATGAAAACTCTCTTGGTAAATAGGGTGGTCTCCAGCCTATCATGAGATACTCTACCTCAGGTGAGCAAAATCTTGAGACTTCCTTAATATTTGAGGGGTACAGTATAGTACCTGTCACAGTGATGAGTGAGTCTAATAGAGACAGAGCACCACTCACTAGATTGACAGTTAATCATAGACACATTACACCACTGAGCTGGGGAAACAGCTCAGCCTCCTCCTACTAGTCACGCAGTTCTGGAGCCTATCAGTGTCTGCCTGAAATTTATGTCACACAGGCAGTCGCCTCGTCTCAGGCCTGGCTTGGCACTTGTCCAACCAACCCTCCTGTGATGGGGTGGACAGCAGCCTGCAGTACTTGAGAGATGGAGAATGGGAGAGCTCAGGCAGTACTCAGACAGCACAGAACCTATAACCAATGTTAGATTTAGTCATCATTATTGTCAAGTTAAGAGAGTGAATACTTTCTTTGATATAGGCTGGTGATTCATTGACGGAGATGGGAATGCAGGGATTGAGCGTGTGGATTGACAATGTAGATGCTTGTGGAGCAAGCGTAGGTTTTTGATTACTAAAGAATGTGTTAAGTTTTTCTTAAAGTGTGATAGAAGTTTAAGAGTTATTATAATTGCATACACACCTCAATGACAGACATTTTTAGGCCTGTGAGAGTGAAAAAATGAGCGAGAGGAGAGGGAGGCAGCTTACGTTTAAGGTTGTTCCCGGTTGAATAGCTTATTATGCTGATTTCTCGCTATTAATTTTAATATCCAAGGATATTTGCTTAATGCCACGCAATTAAATCAATGCAACACTGATTTTGAATGGACGCCTAGAGACTAAAAAATATATTTAAAGCATAGGCAGTGTGGCAATTATGCTTTTAAAAATAAATAACTCTTTGTGTGTGCTCAGGATAGCAAATGCACTGGCAATGGATGTCAGTTCCAATTCCCATTTATCTTCTCGATCGGCCACCTCATTGGCTGCCTGGTTGTGAAAAATGACCAATCAGTGTTCCATGCCGCCGGGCAATAACTTCTTCCATGATACCTTCTCTGTTTACCAAATGAGCATATCGGCAGGTTGACATTTTAATGGGATCGGCCATTGATAACAAGAAACTATTGAAAAGCTAATCACGGCACGGTGGTGGCGTCTCTCTCCCCTGCTTTACATTTCACAACATGACACTGCTATGCTTGTTGTCGTTACTTGTGGGTGAGATGGATAGCACAGCACTGCTTTTGCAATACATCAACTGCCGGTGCAATAACAGTGTATTGTCTGTGACCCTGTCTCCTACTTTTTGAGAATGTTGTTAATTTCGGCACTTAAACAGCAGATGGATAGGAAAGGAGACTTCTAAATCAACACAATGCACTCCTCATTGAGTCCCCGAGGGTGTTGGAGTGTTTGTTAGGGTTGTTAGTGATGGCAGTGGCACAGAGTGGCAGATACAAAGGAGCCAGGACCAGATCCACAGAAACCAAACCAAGCGCTCTGGCATGAGAGAACAGATATCTGGGGTAGAGTCCTCAGGCCTGGCCACTGCACTAACACTCCTGGGACATAGATTGTGTGTAGATACCCAATATACTGTAACAACTATGCACCAGCCTAGTGGGGCTGAGGCTGCTCAGCTGCAATTCCATGTGTAGTGTACTTTGCTTTGGGTGATGATGAGGGTGATTTGCTATTGCTTTATGATGACTTTACATTGCAAAGTGTAAAAGCACAGCACAGTATGTCATCTGTCTTGAGATAACTTATCGTTTTACTCTCTCGACCAGAAGACTACAGCCTTTCTGGTCCTATAACAGGACTGCACGGATGATAACTGCCAAATATGCAGAGATATTAATTCACCACGGACTAGCAGAATCCTTTTTCTTCTTTCACGACTCTGACGCGCCCGAGGCAGAGGATACAGTGCCTTGCGAAAGTATTCTGCCCCCTTGAACTTTGAGACCTTTTGCCACATTTCAGGCTTCAAACATAAAGATATAAAACTGTATTTTTTTGTGAAGAATCAACAACAAGTGGGACACAATCATGAAGTGGAACGACATTTATTGGATATTTCAAACTTTTTTAACAAATCAAAAAATGAAAAATTGGGCGTGCAAAATTATTCAGCCGCCTTAAGTTAATACTTTGTAGCTCCACCTTTTGCTGCGATTACAGCTGTAAGTCGCTTGGGGTATGTCTCTCAGTTTTGCACATCAAGAGACTGAAATTTTTTCCCATTCCTCCTTGCAAAACAGCTCGAGCTCAGTGAGGTTGGATGGATGCAGTCTTGGTAGATTTGCAGTGGTCTGATACTCCTTCCATTTCAATATTATCGCTTGCTCAGTGCTCCTTGGGATGTTTAAAGCTTGGGAAATCTTTTTGTATCCAAATCCGGCTTTAAACTTCTTCACAACAGTATCTCGGACCTGCCTGGTGTGTTCCTTGTTCTTCATGATGCTCTCTGCGCTTTTAACGGACCTCTGAGACTATCACAGTGCAGGTGCATTTATACGGAGACTTGATTACACACAGGTGGATTTTATTTATCATCATTAGTCATTTAGGTCAACATTGGATCATTCAGAGATCCTCACTGAACTTCTGGAGAGAGTTTGCTGCACTGAAAGTAAAGGGGCTGAATAATTTTGCACACCCAATTTTTCAGTTTTTGATTTGTTAAAAAAGTTTGAAATATCCAATAAATGTCGTTCCACTTCATGACTGTGTCCCACTTGTTGTTGATTCTTCACAAAAAAAACTACAGTTTTATATCTTTGTTTGAAGCCTGAAATGTGGCAAAAGGTCACAAAGCTCAAGGGGGCCGAATAATTCTTTGTTGCTGTTTACATACCACCACAGTCAGAGGCTGGCACTGAGACAGTATTGGATGAGCTGTATTCCTCCATAAGCAAACAAGAAAATGCTCCAGAGGAGGCGCTCCTAGTAGCCGGGGACTTTAATGCAGGGAAACTTAAATCAGTTTTACCAAATTTCTAACAGCATGTTAAATGTGCAACCAGAGGGAAAATAACTCTGGACCACCTTTACTCTACACACAGAGATTCATACAAAGCTCTCCCTCGCCCTCCATTTGGCAAATCTGACCATAATTCTATCCTCCTGATTCCTGCTTACAAGCAAAAATGAAAGCGGGAAGCACCAGTGACTAGATCAATATAAAGTGGTCATATGAAGCAGATGCTAAGCTACAGGACTGTTTTACTAGCACAGACTGGAATATGTTCCGGGATTCTTCCAATGGCTTTGAGGAGTACACCACATCTGTCATTGGCTTCATCAATAAGTGCATCGACGACGTCGCCCCCACAGTGACCGTATGTTCATACACCAAACAGAATCCATGGATTACAGGCAGCATTCGCACTGAGCTTAAGACTAAAGCTTCCGCTTTCAAGGAGTCGGAAGGGTGGGGGAGAACAGGAATGGTGAGATATTCATATCTTCATTTAAACCAGGGTACTTAGTGGCCTGTAGTTTGTCAGTACAGGTGCATCAAAGCTGGGACAGAGAGACTGAAAAACAGTTTTTATCTTAAGGCCATCAGACTGTTAAATAGCCACGCAGTACACTGCCCTGAACTTAGTAACTGTCACTAGCCAGCTACCACCCGGTTACTCAAACCTGCACCTTAGAGGCTGCTGCCCTACATTTGAAGCCGGAAGTTTACATACACGTTAGCCAAATACATTTAACTTTTGGTGACAGGGGGGCAGTATTGAGTAGCTTGGATGAATAAGGTGCCCACAGTAAACTGCCTGCTACTTTGTCCCAGATGCTAATATATGCATATTATTAGTAGCATTGGATAGAAAACACTCTGAAGTTTCTAAAACTGTATGAATTATGTCTGTGAGTAAAACAGAACTCATATGGCAGGCGAAAACCGGAAACAAATTCAACCAGGAAGTGGGAAATCTGAGGTTTGTAGTTTCATTAAGTGATTGCCTTTCTTTGCCATGCTGTGTCTATGGGGCCATTACCCACGGCTTCCAGCAGATGTCAACAGTCTTTAGAAAGTTGTTTGAGGCTTCTAATTGTGGAAGGGTGTCGAATAAGAGCTATTTCAACAAGTGGACTAGGCTGAGGCCAATCAGTTGATTACTGCGGTCAAGCGTGCGCGCAGCTCCTTCTTTTTCCCCTGTAATGAATTGTCCGGTTGGAATATTATTGAAGATTTATTATAAAAAGATCCTAAGGGATTAATTCATCGACAGTAAGGATTGATTACCCTAAGGATTGATTGTAAACATCGTTTGACATGTTTCTACAAACTGTAATGGAACTCTTTTGACTTTTCGTCTGGATTTTGTGCTCGCGCATTGTGCCTTTGGAATAGTGAACTAAACGCAAAGCGGAGGTATTTGGACATAAATATGAACATAATCGTACAAAACAAACATTTGTTGTGGGAGTCCTGGGAGTGCATTCCGACGAAGATCAGCAAAGGTAAGTGAAGATTTATAATGCTATTTATGACTTTTATTGACTCCACAATTTGGCGGGTAACTGTATGGCTTGCTTTTGTGGCTGAACACTGTTCTCTGATTATTGAATATTGTGCTTTTGCCATAAAGCTTTTTTGAAATCTGACACAGCTTTTTTGAAATCTGACACATTAACCTCTAGCGTCGAGCAATCCCGTATCCGGGAGCGTAATCATAGCCTCAAGCTCATTAGCATAACGCAACGTTAACTATTCATGAAAATCGCAAATGAAATGAAAGAGAAATATTCACTCACAAGCTTAGCCTTTTGTTAACAACACTGTCGTCTCAGATTTTCAAAATATGCTTTTCAACCATCGCTACACAAGCATTTGTGTAAGAGGTATTGATAGCTAGCATATAGCATTAGCCTAGCATTCAGCAGGCAACATTTTCACAAAAACAAGAAAAGCATTCAAATAAAATAATTTACCTTTGAAGAACTTCGGATGTTTTCAATGAGGAGACTCTCAGTTAGATAGCAAATGTTCAGTTTTTCCCCAAAAATTATTTGTGTAAGAGAAATCACGTATGGCTAAGAAAAAAAAACGAAAATTCAGTCATTACAACGCCAAACTTTTTTCCAAATTAACTCCATAATATCAACAGAAACATGGCACATGTTGTTTAGAATCAATCCTCAAGGTGTTTTTCACATATCTATTCGATGATAAATCATTCGTGGCAGTTGTTTCTCCTCTGAAGAAAATGGAAACATGCACTCACCTGGAGATTACGCAATAATTTCGACGGATGACACCAAGTGGGCACCTGGTAAATGTAGTCTCTTATGGTCAATCTTCCAATGATATGCCTACAAATACGTCACAATGCTGCAGACACCTTGGGGAAACGACAGAAAGTGTAGGCTCATTCCTGGCGCATTCACAGCCATATAAGGAGACATTGGAACACAGCGCCTTCAGAATCTGGGCCATTTCCTGTTTGAAATTTCATCTTGGTTTCGCCTGTAGCATCAGTTCTGTGGCACTCACAGATAATATCTTTGCAGTTTTGGAAACGTCAGTGTTTTCTTTCCAAAGCTGTCAATTATATGCAAAGTAGAGCATCTTTTCGTGACAAAATATCTTGTTTAAAACGGGAACCTTTTTTTATCCAAAAATTAAAAGAGCGCCCCCTATATCGAAGAAGTTAAGAACAAGTTTATCTTTAATTCTATGTAGAACATGTATCTTTCATCAATGGTGAGTATTTTTGTTATTTGATGTGGCTCTCTGCAATTTCTCCGGATGTTTTGGAGGCATTTCTGAACATGGCGCCAATGTAAACTGAGGTTTTTGGATATAAATATGAACATGATCGATCAAAACATACATTTATTGTCTAACATTGAGTCCTGGGAGTGTCATCTGATGAAGATCGTCAAAGGTTAGTGATTAATTTGATCTATATTTCTGCTTTTTGTGACACCTCTCTTTGGTTGGAAAATGGCTGAATGCTTTCTGTTACTAATTGCTGACCTAACATAATGCTATGTTCTGCTTTCGCCGAAAAGCCTTTTTGAAATCGGACACTGTGGTTGGATTAACGAGAAGTATATCTTTAAAATGGTGTAAAATACTTGCATTGTTGAGGAATTTTAATTGAGATTTTGGTTGTTTTGAATTTGGCGCCCTGCAATTTCACTGGCTGTTGGCGAGATGGGACACTAGCATCCCGAACGATCCCAGAGAGGTTAAACTCAGTTTCACAATTCCTGACATTTCATCCTAGTAAAAATGACCTGTCTTAGGTCAGTTAGGATCACCACTTTAACTTCTTGAAACTCCCCATCCCGGATCCGGGATCGTGACTAAAGCCTCAGGCTCATTAGCATAACGCAACGTTAACGATTTCTGAAAATCGCAAATAAAATTAAAATAATGCGTCTGCTCTCAAGCTTAGCCTTTTCTTAACAACACTGTCATCTCAGATTTTCAAAATATGCTTTTGAACCATAGAAATTGACTAATTTGTGTAAGAGTATGCAAAGCTAGCATAGCATTTTGTGTAGCATGTAGCACGCAACATTTTCACAAAAACCAGATAACCAAATAAATAAAATCATTTACCTTTGAAGAGCTTCTGATTTTCTCAATGAGGAGACTCTCAGTCACATACCAAATGCGCAGTGTTTCCTGAAAGCGTCTGTGTGTAGGAGAAATCGTTCCGTTTTCTACATTGCGTCTGGCTACCGAAACGAACCGAAAATGCAGTCACCTACAACGTAAAACTTTTTCCGGATTAACTACATAATATCGACCGAAACATGGCAAACGTTGTTTGGAATCAGTCCTCAAGGTGTTTTTTCACATATCTCTTCATTGACATGCAGTTCGTGGAAGCTTGCTTTACTCTCTGTATCGTATGGAAAAATACTGGCAGGTGACTTTTGCGCACCAATTTCGGCGCAGGACACCGGGCGGACACGTGGTAAATGTGGTCTGTTATGGTCAATCTTCCAATGATCTGCCTACAAATACGTCACAATGCTGCAGACACCTTGGGGAAACGGCAGAAAGGGCAGACTTACTCCTCTCGCGTTCACAGCCATATAAGGAGACAATGGAAAACAGAGCCTCAAAAATCCTTGTCATTTCCTGGATGCCATCTCATCTTGGTTTTGCCTGAAGCTCACGTTATAGGGCACGCACAGAGAAGATCTTTGTATTTCTGGACACGTCAGAGTGTTTTCTTTCGAACGGTAGCAATTATATGCATAGTCGAGCATCTTTTTGTGACAAAATATCTTGTTTAAAACGGGAACGTTTTTCATCCAAAAATGAAATAGCGCCCCCATAGATGTAAGAGGTTAATGTAAGAATGTGAAATGTCAGAAAAATAGTAGAGAGAATGATTTTATTTATTTTCATCACATTACCAGTGTGATGAATTAGTATTTGGTAGCATTGCCTTTAAATGTTTTTTTTTCTTGGGTCTTACGTTTCGGGTAGCCTTCCACAAGATTCCCACATTAAGTTGGGTGAATTTTGGCCCATTCCTCCTGACAGAGCTGGTGTAACTGAGTCAGGTTTGTAGGCCTTCTTGCTCGCACACACTTTTTCAGTTCTGCCCATACATGTTCTATAGGATTAAGGTTAGGGCTTTGTGATGGCCACTCCAATACCTTGCCTTCAACTTTCTGACTGATGTCTTGAGATGTTGCTTCAATATACCCACAATTTTCTTCCCTCATGATGACATCTGTTTGAGAAGTTCACCAGACCCTCCTGCAGCAAATCACCCCCACAACATGATGCAGTCACCCCCATGCTTCACAGTTGGGATGGTGTCCTTTGGCTTGCAAGCATCCCCCTTTTTCCTCCAAACATAACAATGGTCATTATGGCCAAACAGTTCTATTTTTGTTTCATCAGACCAGAGGACATTTCTCCAGAAAGTACGATCTTTGTCCCCATTTGCAGTTTCAAACCGTAGTCTAGCTTTTTTAAGGAGGTTTTGGAGCAGTGGCTTCTTCCTTTCTGCACGGCTTTTCAGGTTATGTTGATATAGGACTCATTTTACTGTGGATACATATAATTTTGTACCTTTTTTCCTCCAGCATCTTCACAAGGTCCTTTGCTGTTGTTCTGGGATTGATTTGCACTTCTCACCAAAGTAAGTTCATCTCCAGGAGACAGAATGCATCTCCTTCCTGAGCGTTATGATCGCTGTGTGGTCCCATGGCATTTATGCTTGCGTACTATTGTTTGTACAGATGAGTGTGGTACCCTCAGGCGTTTGGAAATTGTACCCAAGGATGAACCAGACTGGTAGAGATCTACAGTTTTGTTTCTGAGGTCTTGGCTGATTTCTTTTGATTTTCCCATGATGTCACGCAATAAGGCACTGAGTTTGAAGGTAGGCCTTGAAATACTGTACATCCACAGGTACACCTCCAATTGGCTCAAATGATGTCAATTAGCCTATCAGAAGCTTCTAAATCCATGACATCCTTTTCGGGAATTTTCCAATCTGTTTAATAAAGGCACAGTCAATTTAGTGTACGTAAACTTTTGATACTTGTGATACAGTGAATTATAAGTGAAATAATCTGCCTGTAAACAGTTGTTGGAAAAATGACTTGTGTCATGCACAAAGTAGATGTCCTAACCAACTTGTAAAAACTATAGTTTATTAACAGCTGAAGTCGGATGTTTACATACAATTAGGTTGGAGTCATTAGAACTTTTCAACCATAACCAATTATTAAATGTCAGGAATTGTGAAAAACTGAGTTGAAATGTGCTTGTTTAAGGTGTATGTAAACTTCCGACTTCATATATATATATATATATACTCCGGATTCCGACATTGCTCGTCCTAATATTTATAGATGTCTTAATTCCATTTTTGTGCTTTTAGATGTGTGAATTGTTAGATGTTACTGCTCTGTTGAAGCTAGGAACACAAGCATTTCACTCCACCCGCAATAACATCTGCAAAAATGTGTATGCGACCAATACGATTTGATTTGATTTGTGACGCATATTTGCAGCAAGCTCATATTTTCACATGCAAATTAGTTTAGTTTCTGGTCTTGGAAGTCATGTGTTCACCAGAAATAGCTTCTGGTAAACTGTTTGCCACCTGCTGCCACAGGTTTGCCACAGATTTGCCACATATTCAAATAAAATCTTGAGAGAATTGTCTGCCAGAAAAAAACCTCTGGTGACCTGTTTGTCACTAGTGGCAATAAATATTATTGTTACCAAAGGTTTGCCGCAGATTTACCAACGGTGGCAAATGTTTACAAACTTCTGGGAACATTTTGTGGTACACAATTTAGTTTGCAGCAAATTTGCCACAAACTTGCGGGAAGTTTGCAGCAATACATTCATTTTTGTAAGGGTATGTTCTGTGCAAATCACATTTAATTTGTCACATGCTTTGTGAACTACAGGTGAAAATGCTTACTTCCTAACAATGCAGAGAGAAAGAAAATAGAGACCTAATAGAAAAGTAGACATAATAATAATAATAATAATAATAATAGTAATAATAGTCCACGTTGTGACACTGTTCTCCCACTTCTGAAGTCTCTGTGCTGCTCAGAGGCCATATGCTCTGCCAGTCTGACCCCTCGGGAGAAGAAGGGTCCCTGTGGGGAGAAAGACACACAGAGCGAGAGAGGGAGGAGAGAGGTAGGTGAGCGTGGTATATAAAATAATACAGTGTGGGATTACAGGAATAAACAGAGAGATAGAGAGAAGAGTTTTTAGTTTGACTGTGTTTTGTATATTAATGTGTATTTTTGTGTGTGTATTGTATAAATGTATATTTGTTTGTGTGTGCCTGCCTATTTTTATGCTTGTTTTTGTGTTGTGCAGGGCTCATTTGTAAAATAGACTTCAGTCTCAATATGACTTCCCTAAAAAAATATATATATATATAAAAAAATAATGAAAACACCCAGCAGGGAGAATGATTGTTAGACTAAAAACCTTTTGTCATTGGGAAATATCATGCCTATGAGGGGAAAATTGTTTTAAAGAACAGAAAATGTGAATGCCTTTACTGAGTTGTGTGTTTCTGTCAGACTAAAAACCTTTTGTCATTGGGAAATATCATGCCTATGAGGGGAAAATTGTTTTAAAGAACAGAAAATGTAAATGCCTTTACTGAGTTGTGTATTTCTAATAGTAGAGAGGCTAGGAGAGAGAATATGCTTGATGGGTGAGGGTTTAGCTATAGAGAAAAGCAATGGGTGAGCTAGACAGAGCGAAGGAGTGCGAATGAGATTGGGTCACACTCCGCAGGTCAGGCTCTGTAACGGAAGGCCTATCAGTCCTCCCTTGACCTGATGCTGCTCAATGGAGAAGGCTCCCATACACCCAGCAGAGATGTTTTTCACCTCCAATCTCATCTGTTCTGAAATTATGTTTTTGCTTTGCAAGTGGTTTTGTAATGAGACGGATTTTAAGCCTTTCTTTCAGACTACAACCACGTTTTCTTACAGAGAGCTACTGTAGCATTGATCTATGTTGTGGAATGTTCACTAAGGGAGGAGAGAACATATTTGAAAGGAGGGAGAAAGTGTGTGCTAATCCTTGTAGTGTTGAAATTGTGAATACTGTAAGTCATTTGAAATCATGAAGGATTTTATTGGATAATGGTTGTTAGTGTTTCCCTTGTGTGTATAGAAAGTATATTCAGACTATGTTATTATGTATCTAAGGCAATAAGTAAGGCCAAGAAACATTAATAATAGTTAACATAATAATATAATATATTTCTCTGGTCTTAATATTTTCCTGACTCATTTAGCATACGGGCATACTTATGATTCGCTACAACCTAGTCCTCTAAGAGTTGATTTTGCACTTTTGGGACTATTACATTGGTTTCAGTGTAACTGGATGTTTCTGAAATTATTTGATATGGCAAGCCTAAATAAAAGCTGAAATAAATCATTCTCTCTACTATTATTCTGACATTTCACATTCTTAAAATAAAGGGGTGATCCTAATTGACCTAAGACAGCAATGTTCTTACTAGGATTAATTCTCAGGAATGTTGAAAAACTGAGTTTAAATGTATTTGGCTAACGTGTACCTAATCTTCTGACTTCAACTGTATATGAAGTGTAATATTGGGATGCAAACTCAAAATTGAATAAATGTCACCTCTATATCTAACATGGTACATGTTTCAATGTAGATTTGTTTAAGACTGCCAAGAGTCACTCTGGTTGAGTCTGGTTTAGCCCACTGCAGTAAAAGGTTGTTAAGTCTGCGGCAAAAGCATCTATTGATCCAAATGTTTTCAGAACTCTCTATTGCTCCCACTTTACAAGTGCCTCTCTTCCACCCTTGATGTCGGAGAGGAACAACGCCTTGTTGTTGGGATCAAATAGAGAGAGGCTTCAGAGAATTCAAATGGGAGGAGAAATGAAAAGGAGAAGTGTCTTTGCCCTTCCGTTTCCTTGCTCTGAGAGAGCCCCTGTATTTATATATATTTTTAAATGGGAGCATCTCTCTGCTTTTACATCAATCCACTGTTGTTTTTTTCCCCTCTTAACCTTCTTAACCTCTCTCATTTGCTATATTCATAGTTTCTCATACTTTATCTTAGTGTGGTATTATCTCCTACTCCTACCCACCAGGGATCTCCCTCCCTCCTTGCCATTGTGGCATGCCTAGCATCCCCCAGTACAGCCTGTAACCAGGGTCTGGGTCCTGCAGTGCTCTATATGAGTTATGATGTGCTGGATCAGTCCTAATCTTGTTATGTATGTTCCTACGCCCTTGGGAGGATCAACAGGGGATGAATGTGATTTTATCAGATTTCAAAGGCTTTTGAATCATAAAAGGTCCTAATGTATTATATATCTCTGTGTCTGAATATGTATGTATGTATGTATGTATGTATGTATGTGTGTGTGTGTGTGTGTGTGTGTGCTGTATATGCAGGCAGTGGAGGATTTATTGTATATGCCTGGGTGTGGCTGTGAGTCACATGAAGATGATAAAATAATGCATGAACAGTCTTTCTTCAACAAGGACAACATGATAGCAACACTCATTTACTCCTGGCGAACATAATACAGTTCAGAAGATCATACATACACATAAACAAGCATGCTTTCAGATTTTGCTTGTTGGTCCAGTACGCATATTCCTTCCGTCAGTTGATGAGACATTATGTTTTGGGGGGATGGGAGTGTTTTTTTTTGTAAGATATTGCCAGGTGTGGAGGAACAAAGCCTTGTTGCCTTGTAACCTGTCTAGTTATTCAAGCAGTAAATATATATATATATATATATATATTTTTAACCACTTACCATTCTCTCTCTATTTTATTTTTCTCTTTTTGATGGAACTCATCGCTGTTAATGTTATTCAGTGAAGATTGTTTTAAAGTACATTATAGGTCAACAGTTCACTGCTTAAATAAAGGTAGGACTAGGCACTTTTTCTCACTAGTGCAGCTTTTCTAACATCAAAGTAATATCTTGGAATTATGTTGAATGGAACTTTGGGTTATTATTCTGGGTGCTGTTGAATATGTATAACCTGTAATAGACAGAATATGCATCATCTATCCCACGCTTTCAAGTCCATATTTATCAACGAGATTGTCATGGAGATGGATTGAACCGGTGACAACTCTTTATTTGAGGATTTCTGTAAGTCTCTAATGCCTATCTAAAGAATATAGAGAATGACATTTAAAATCAGTGAATGCCAAAGTGTTCCCTTCTGATTACTTGAAACTTATATTGTTAATTTGGCATAGAGACAAACAGGAGTAAACTTCATCACCTGCAAACAGGAGGAAACTTCTACACCTGCATTGCTTGCTGTTTGGGGTTTTATGCTGGGTTTCTGTATAGCACTTTGAGATATCAGCTGATATAAGAAGGGCTTTATAAATACATTTGATTTGAAACTTTGTTGAAGCTAACATCAAATCTAAGAAGTGTTTGTTAGTCAATGTGTATGTCTAGCGAGTAAATATTTACATATTATTTTACAAGGAGAAAATGACTCTCAGCATGAATGTTAATGAATGTAAATACTAGCGTTGGTTGGTTAGCTCAAATGATTTTGTACTGCCACAGCAATTTACACAATATGGCAATACATAATGTCACTAAGTAATATTCCTCATGACATGTATAACTCACCTGTCATAATAGCAGCATAATACCTGTCGCACATACTGTATAGTCCAATTATGAACTAATGAAATGTTGCTATGGCACTGCTGTTGACATACAGCAGAATGTCAAGTCCTTCATCCTTTTAAGTTTCCATCTTGAGGCTCCAAGTTGGCAACAAAAATATGAAGTCAAGCATTAAACCAGGCAAGCTATTACAGAAACCTAAAAACCTATAGTCCTCTCTTGTGAATTAATAAATAGGCTAGTATCAGAAATCAAGCTCATATTAAAGGTGACTGAGAGTGTATAATCATAGAGTTGATAATGGTAAGGGTTGACAGGTTCGGCTTTTCAGAAAAGTCAGATGACTGTTGTTTCATGAGAGGCGGAGGTTTCACCGTAATCATCATGTGCTGTGTTTAAAGGAGAGCCAGTTGAGGTTGTGTTGACCCCAGCTCTTTGCTGGAATAAGGAGATGGTGGAAGATCAAGAGTTCCAAGTAATGTGCTGCTGCTAAAGAGTTTCTTCACACCGTGTGCTAGGATTTCAAAGTAAATGGATGGCGCTCAAGGTTAAAGTTGAACAGCATGTCCATCACTGCAGCATTCAAGTTATCTAAAGTTGTCAAATATAACAGTCCACCAGGGTCAATCCTTAGACCTTTCCAACATCTTGAAGCGAGGTCAGTACTTGTTGTATGTCCGTGTCTATCAACCTTTCTGAACGAGCTACACATGCTGCACATGTTTTCAGGGCTTTAACTCTTGTCCTTGTAGTCCGACTGCCAAGCTGTGCATTCACTTTCATGTCCCCCCTGAAACAGAAGGGCACGGTGGAGAGTGTCAGGCAAAGCGCTATGGCTGAGAGATGGACTTGCCCACCACCTCCCAAAATATCTCACCACAGTGAGAGATACAGCAACAAATTGGCCAAAGGTGCACCTTGCATGTTCCAACTCATATGTTTCGAGACTCCTTTGAGGAGGATTTAATAAAGGTCACAGCATCCGGGACAATAGTGCCAATAGTTAACTGTTTGAGTGTTTGTAGGTTTGTTGAGAGTTAGATTGAGTGAGCCAGTTATAGTGGTGTCAAAAGGTGATTGTTTTTTTTTTGCTGAATAAAATTTGTTGTATCGAATACATTTTTCTTTGCATATTTGATACCTCCAACTCTCTCATTGCATATTCAACACCTCCCCATCGTCAAGGGAGGGTAAAAGGCATCCATATAAAATGGAGAACAATACATGTGTCCCTACATAACATTAACTTGCAGAGACAACAGAGACGTGTTAAAAGCGTGTGTATAAAACTAAGAGCAAACACAATTTCCCTTCACAGAGTCTGTGAGGAGGACATTGCCTGCTCATTCGCTCTTACTTTTACGAGTACCTCTGGGTGCAGAAACCGGGAATGACTCTGAAAGATCTAATTAAGCAAAGCGCCTTGAGAGTGCTGAGATTTCAACCCCAGGAGCACTGACACAAATCAGGGGACGTCAGGCTGGAGAGGGGGAGATTTTGGTTGTACTAGATGCCTCTCGGGCCTTTAGATATGTGGCCACACCACCCCTCTCTACCCCTTTAACATAGGGGGCCAAGGGGCATCCGGATCTGTCACTTCTTATAATAGATTATTTGTGGAACCTAAACCAAGGGAAGTTTCTCCCATCTATAGTGGGGCAAAAAAGTATTTAGTCAGCCACCAATTGTGCAAGTTCTCCTACTTATGTAATTTTTATCATAGGTACACTTCAACTATGACAGACAAAATGAGAAAAAAAATACAGAAAATCACATTGTAGAATTTTTAATGAATTTATTTGCAAATTCACTTTTTTTCTGGCCACTTTTCCGTAAAGCCCAGGTCTGTGGAGTGTATGGCTTAAAGTTGTCCTATGGACAGATACTCACATCTCCGCTGTGGAGCTTTGCAGCTCCTTCAGGGTTATCTTTGGTCTCTTTGTTGCCTCTGATGAATGCTCTCCTTGCCTGGTCTGTGAGTTTTGGTGGGCGGCCCTCTTTTTGCAGGTTTGTTGTGGTGCTATATTCCTTCCATTTTTTAAATAATGGATTTCATGGTGCTCCGTGGGATGTTCAAAGTTTTGGATATTTTTTTATAACCTAACCCTGATCTGTACTTCTCTACAACTTTGTCCCTGACCTGTTTGGAGAGCTCCTTGGTCTTCATGGTGCCGCTTGCTTGGTGGTGCACCTTGCTTAGTGAAGTTGCAGACTCTGGGACCTTTCAGAACAGATGTATATATATTGAGATCATGTGACAGATCATGTAACACTTAGATTGCACACATGTGGACTTTATATAACTAATTATATGACTTCTAAATGTAATTGGTTGCACTGGATCTTATTTAGGGGCTTCGTAGCAAAGGGGGTGAATACATATGTGCGTACCACTTTTCCATGTTATATTTTTTATCATTTTTTGAAACAAATATTTTTTTTCACTTCACCAATTTGGACTATTTTGCCTATGTCCATTACATGAAATCCAAATGAAAATCTATTTAAATTACAGGTTGTAATGCAACAAAATAGGAGTAAAAACACCAAGGTGGTGAATACTTTTGCAAGGCACTGTAGTGTCATGTAAAATTGTATATAACTGCCTTAATGTTTCTGGACTCCAGGAAGAGTAGGTACTGCCTTGGGGATCCTTAATACATATAAATACAAAAACAAATACCGGAAGAAAGGAAAAGCCTGCACTCACTGTAATTTTCTTTACATTTTAATGTCTTACATTTTAGCAGCATTCAACAGAGATCTACCCATATTTATAGATGGTTGTAGTACTGCTTGTAGTAGCCCCCCCACAAAGGTGCGGACTCCGGCCGCAGAAAACTAATCTAAAGGGGAGGGTCCGGGTGGGCCTCTTTCATAGCGGCGGCTCGGGTGCGGGACGTGGACCCCGCTCTATCTCAGTCTTACCTGGCTGGCTGACGGCTCTGGCGGCACCTGGCTGGCTGACGGCTCTGGAGGCTCCTGGTTGACTGACGGCTCATGCAGCTCCTGGCGGCTCTGACGGCTCAGGACAGACTGGCGGCTCTGACGGCTCAGGACAGACTGGCGGCTCTGACGGCTCAGGACAGACGGGAGACTCTGGCGGCTCAGGACAGACGGGAGACTCTGGCGGCTCAGGACAGACGGGAGACTCTGGCGGCTCAGGACAGAGGAGGCGCACTGTAGGCCTGGTGCATGTTGCCTGCACTGGTGGCACTGGGCCGAGGACATGTACCTCAGGGCGAGTGCGGGGAGGAGGAATTATGAATGCAGAATTATGCATTTCTTGCAGTAAAATGATACAAAAATGTAATTTTGTCTTGGGAACAGAAATATGATTTCTTTCTTTCAGCATCTCTTGAGAAAATGTGAATTTGTGTGTCTTATCATTGACACTGTTATGCAAGCAGACAGTATTTCAACCACATAAAATATGCACCCATCATATTCCTGTTTCATAGTTTTTTCAGCTTTTCATTTTCTTAAAACTGGTCAAATTGGTGAAATTTTGACATTTTGCACAGGACCACTTTCCGCTGTTTGGAAGTTATTGCTTTTTCTCCAAGAGCGAGACTATATACAGGGGGGTACCGGTACAGAGTCAATGTGTGGGGGCACTGGTTAGTTGAGGTAATATGTACATGTAGGTAGAGTCATGAAAGTGACTATGCATAGATCCACTTCACTTAGAATTCTGGGGCAACAAGTTATGACAGGAGAGAAGCTGCTAGTATCTAACTATAGTTGACAAACAAATGGCCTACCAAATGTCGGAAATTATCATATGGTGTGCCAAATGTCATCAGTTATAATTTGGCTTACCAAATGTCAGAAACGCTAAGCAGAAAGTTTTCTAAATTATGGGTGAAAGTAGCCAGTAGGCTATACGGTCCAGTACGGAGTATCAGCAAAATAAGTTATTATTTAATTTATGGTGGATTGAACTGGGCAGTTAGACTACTTTTTTAAAAGTGATTTGTTTGACAATCAGATGGAAACATGATGACACAAGACCCATTTTATGCGAAACGTAGCCTGCAAAAACAACAATAAATTGGATAAGATGTTTACATGTTTACATCTTATCCTTTCTAAGATCAGCATATGTCAGGCATCTTATTCAGGTTTTCCATAACCGTGATACAAGCTTTTCAGTTTATTGCAAACGGGATATGATGTTTATATGTGTCAACTCAAAAACAAACATTTTGACTATCCCGAATAATAATGGGATATTGGTGGGCATGTAAACGTTGTCAGTGAGGCTAGCATCTGAAGAGAGGTTACTCTCTTAGGAGGGATGTGTCATTGAGATCTTTAGTGCTTCTATTCTATCCTCTGCAGAAATTTGAATGATTCCTTTCTAAAATGGGTTGAAAAATGCACTTCTACTCTAGTTAAGATCTTTGGCCAAAATGAATGATTCAGTACCTTTAACCACATTCAGAATAACTTACTTACGATTACATTTCAGAACACTGTATCATAACCCAAAGGGAACTTGAAGGATGAGTCAGGTTAATCCGTTCATGCACCCCCCCAATGCCGAAACACAAATGCAAAAACAGACATTTTGCTCATCGTTGAGTTTGGGGTCATGGCATTACTGTATGCATTATCTCTGACCCTCGTGTGACATTACCCTTGTTTCTCTCTCCTCCCTCCAGGTTCCTATATGCTGGTGAACTCTTCCCAGCATGCTGCAGGGCATCGCGCCCAGCTCCTGCTGCAGACGCTGAGTGAAAACGACACACACTGCGTCCAATTCAGCTACTTCCTGTACAGCCGCGATGGCCACAGTCCAGGGGCACTGCGAGCGTACGTTCGGGTCAACGGCGGCCCGCTGGGTAGCCCAGTATGGAACACGTCGGGGTCCCATGGACCACAGTGGCACCAAGTGGAGCTGGCTGTCAGCACCTTCTGGCCCAATGAGTACCAGGTAAATCCAGTGGCATCACTTCACTGCTACTTTCAGTCGTTACACAGCATGCTTCAATTCTCCCACTGTGTCAGCTATACATAATAGTGGCTAGAATCTAACAGGCTCATTCTGATCCCATTTCCTTCATGTATGATGTTAATGTAGTCCGTATAAGGCCTAGTGAAGGTGTTAGATATTAAGACAAATATACAGCATATGGGTAACCAGCCAAAAGCTGAGCCTGATCATCCAGGACTGTGTGTGATAACTTTACTGTTCTCCAACAGTGAGATACTGTATGCCACGGGGAGACCTTGGTGTTAATCACATGCAAAGCTAGCTCAGTTTAATTGTCATTGCTCCCTTGGTAAATGTAGGCTAGGCTTGTTACAGTGTAACCTACTGAGACTGTTTCTGCTAACTGTACATCAGCAGTTGGAATACACAGCACAATCTCACTCCCTCAATGGCAAGTCATTATCCACTCGGAAGGAAATTTACTGGCAGCCACTGTTGGTACCTGTGCGCTTTCTATTGGCCTTCGGATGGCGCGACCGGGCCATAAATTACATTTATATATTCTGCAAACTCTGCGGAGCTGTCAAAAAGCAATTAAGTTGAGAAGTGTGTTTTTTTTGAGAACTGTCAAACCCTTCAACTTAATTAACTTCCATACTGTTCTGCAGGATCTGACCTTCAAGTGTAAATAATAGCTTTGTACAAACAGGAGCCAAAGGTAGGATGACACTGTGGAATTATAACTACATGAGGGTTATTTAAACTTGACACACACAACACAACACACAAAGTTGTCAACACGTGTGGGTGGGCAGAGGGCCATGGGAAAAATCACATCGATAATGTCTGACGTACGCAAAGCATTGACGAGCTCGCTCTTTCTCTCAACTTAATATTTGCTGGAGAGTCATCTCAGAGAATTACAATGGCATTGTCAATCACACCACACTCAGACCAGCTCTCACTTCAATACTCCCTTTCGCAGACCAATTCATCAACTCAGTTTAACGACCATTAATGTGGCCATGGCAGTTTCCTATAGCAGAAAAACTAGGGATAAATGACATTCCTC
Source organism: Oncorhynchus masou masou (assembly GCF_036934945.1). NCBI lineage: Eukaryota > Metazoa > Chordata > Actinopteri > Salmoniformes > Salmonidae > Oncorhynchus > Oncorhynchus masou. The sequence goes on along the minus strand of NC_088241.1, from coordinate 31,161,155 downwards.
TGGCTTATTTTTGATGTGTCTTCCTTTGGCTTGCTTTACAACACTCATCTTTCTTCTAATTCTAACTCTGTTGTCCTCCTTTTCTCTACCCTCTGTCTTGGTACATGCTGCTTCACAGATTCATAAGCAGCACACAGATGGTTCATGTGTGAGTTAGCATCACACCAGTGCTACCGAGGAGTGGCTTCACTTAGGAGAAGGAAGGAATAATGGGCAGATGAGGAGTAGATGAGTCTGAAGACAGGTTGCAACACACTTGACCGTTCTTGGAAAAAACAACCTGCTAATAAGAAACTGTTTAAACTGTAGGCTGCGATCATCCATCTCAAAATTAAGATACTGTGATGTTATTTATCCAGAATAATACATCTTACAGTTTTTGGCAAATTTTTGAAAACTTTTAACCTATAGGGAAATTAATGTACTGATCGGTTCATGTACTGTATGTCTGACCATGGCTAGTATAGTGTAGCGCAGTGAATAAATAAATTATCTGTCTGATACCATGTTTCCGCTTTTGAGTCCCTTCTCTGCAAAATATAATGATGTCCCCTTTCTGCAGTTACATAAAGATTCATGCCGATGAAAATGGATAAATAAACAACAAACAATGCTGGAGAGAGTCAAGCGGAGTGGAGTTGAACATGACTCGATCTGACCTGGCACGCCTCTCTCTCTCTCTCTCTGTATTCACCAAGGAGCACTTAGCTGCAACTCGTATGACTTTAAATATTAAAGGACTTTGGTTACAGACGCCATGCAGCAAGCTTAATGGAATCTCTTTGGATTTGAAGTGATAGGTCAACAGAGAGTCAGGGTCTACTTTTGAAGGATGGAGAGAATAATGTTCCTCTGTCATGCACATCATGCTAGTAAACCCAATGCACATTAAATTAACTGTAAACTTCCTTAAATCTTTCAAGGCATTCCTGGATATACTTTCCCTTCGATGCTGCGATCACACTGTAGTTGATTAAAAAAAATTGATATTTGTATAGAATGGCATAAAGACAACAACAAATATTCCCAGTAATTGTAACATTTATGCCATCTGTATATACAAATACAATTGTTAAATTACGAGCCTAGTTGGTTAACCATGGAAAAAGACAAGAACCTTCTCTCTAGCCAGCCATCCCCCCGGTGGCCCCTCGGAATGGCGCCGGAGGGGATGTCTGCTGTTTTATGGGCTCTTAACCAACCGTGCTATTTTGTTAGTTTATTCGCATTGTTTGTAACTTATTTTGTACATAATGTTGCTGCTATTGTCTCTTACGAAAAGAGCTTCTTGACGATTACTCACCTTGATTGGGACAAATCATTTTTCTTTAATGAGTGAGACAAAAGGGATTTACTCCAGACACCTGAACAGGCCCTCATCCCCATCATTCGCAGGAGAAATAGGTATCGCAGATGGAGATCGGAGTGCCTTGTGAAGATCCGGCGACAAGTGGCTAATCTGCCTATGCCATTGGTACTATTGGCCAACGTACAATCGCTGGATAATAAGGTCGACGAACTACAAGCACTTATTTCCTACCAACGTGACATTAAAACTGTAATATCTTATGTTTCATCGAGTCATGGCTGAACGACGACATTATCAGGTATGAAGGTAAGACCCAGATGCAGACCACATTGAATAAACAATAGTTTTAATGATCCAATAGTGGCAGGCAATAGACAAGTCAAGGCAGTCAGGTGTCAGGAAACCAGAGGTGAGGCAACGGTACAGGACGGCAGGCAGGCTTAGGGTAAGCAGAGGTCAAAAATCCAGCGGGGGTGACGTGGAAATATTGAATCAAATATTTCTCAGATACCGGAGCTTGTGAATTCAAATAGACTTTTATTACAAACAGTAACAATGCCGAGCAATTCCATGGAAGAACTGACTCTCCAATCTAAGTACTTGGCTTTTATAAAGTCTTACCCTTACATAACATCATCACTCCACTTTATGAATCGTGTTGTCTTGCTTAGTTTCCATTCTCTTATTGGCTCAGACATTGGGGCATAAATTAATTGGTGGTGTAACATGCACACTCCTTCTGGTGCCTATAACTGATTAGCTAATGTTCCTTTCCAAAGGTCTTCACAAGTTCAGGCCAATGTTGCCTATGTATGATTATCCCATGTGCATGTCCAGTAGCATTCACAAAATCAGACATGGCCCAGACCAATCACGTTTTGTTGGTCTGCCTTGCCTCATCCACACGGATTCTGCTTACGTTCTGTTTTTTACACATCTAATATTTAAACTTATATCAATCCTTCTTTCTACTTCCAAGAGAACAGTATAGGTACTGAAAATCACCAGATGACTGAAAATTCTCTAACAGGGACAAAGGTACAGGTCGGTGGCAGGCTCAGGGTCAGGCAGAGTGGTCAGGCAGGCAGGCTCGGAGTCAGGACAGGCAAGGGTCAAAACCAGGAGGGCGAGAAAAGAGAGACTGGGGAAAAGCAGGAGCTGATACGAACCACTGGTTGACTTGACAAACAAGACGAACTGGCACAGACAGACAGAAAACACAGGTATAAATACACATGGGGCAGACAGGCGACACCAGGAGGGGTGTGGAGACAATCACAAAGACAGGTGAAACAGATCAGGGTGTGACAGACATGAATAATATGTCAGACACTGTATCGACAGGATAGAACAGCAGCCTCCGGTAAGACAAGGGGTGACAACCTATGTATATATGTAAACAACAGCTGGTGCACGATTTCTAAGGAAGTATTGAGGGTTTTCTCGCCTGAGGTAGATAAGCGATAGACCACACTATCTACCTAGAGAGTTTATCTGTATTTTTCGTAGCTGTCTATTTATCAGCATAAACCGATGCTGGCACTAAGACCGCACTCAATTAGCTGTATACGGCCATAAGGAAAACGCTCATCCAGAGGCGGCGCTCCTAGTGGCCGGGGACTTTAATGCAGTAAAACTTAAATCTGTTTTACCTAATTTCTACCAGCATGTTAGATGTGCAAGCAGACGGAACAAAATTCTAGACCACCTTCACTCCACACACAGAGACGCGTTCAAAGCTCTCCCCCGCCCTCCATTTCGCAAATCTGACCATAATTCTGTCCTCCTGATTTCTGCTTCCAAGCTAAAATCAAAGCAGGAATCACCAGTGACTCTGTCAATAATAAAGTGGTCAGATGAAACAGATACTAAGCTACAGGACTGTTTTGCTAGCACATACTGGAATATGTTGCCCGGATTCTTCTGATGGCATTGAGGAGTACACCACATCACTCACTGGCTTCATCAATACGTGCATTGATGACGTTGCCCCACAGTGACTGTATGTACATACACCAACCAGAAGCCATGGATTGCAGGCAACATTCACACCGAGCTAAAGGGTAGAGCTGCCGCTTTCAAGGAGCGGGATAACCATGACGTGTACACCGAGCATGCTCTGACCAACTGGCAAGTGTCTTCGCTGACATTTTCAACCTCTCCCTGTCTGAGTCTGTAATACCAACATGTTTTAAGCAGACCACCTTAGTGTTCTTGGGCACAGGGACTAAGGTAACCTGCCTAAATCACTACTGACCCGTAGAACTCACATTTGTAGCCATGAAGTGCTTTGAAAGGCAGGTCATGGCTGACATCAAAGCCATTATCCCAGAAAACCTAGACCCACTCCAATTTGCATACCACCCCAACAGATCCACAGATGATGCAATCTCTATTTCACTCCACACTCCTCTTTCACACCTGGACAAAGGGAACACCTAGAGTCGCAAGAAAAAGTATGTGAACCCTTTGGAAATACCTGGATTTCTGCATAAATTGGTCATACAATTTTTTTACCTGAACTTTATCTAGGTCACAACAATAGTCAAACACAGTCTGCTTTAACTAATAACACACAAACAATTATAGGTTTTCATGTCTTTGTTAAACACACCGTTTACACCTTCACAGTGCAGGGTGGGCAAATAATGTGAATCCTTGGATATAAAAACTTGTTGACCCTCCATTGGCAGCAATAACCTCAATCAAACGATTTCTGTAGTTGCGGAGCAGACCTGCACAACGGTCAGGAGGAATTTTGGACTATTCCTCTTTACAAAACTGTTTCAGTTCAGCAATATTCCTGGGATGTCTGGTGTGCTGCTCTCTTGAGGTCTGTCACAGCATCTCAATCAGGTTGAGGTCTGGACTCTGACTTTCTCCAGAAGCTGTATTTTCTTCTGTGAAGCCATTCTGTTGTTGATTTACTAATGTGTTTTGGGTCATTGTCCTGTTGCATCACCCAACTTCTGTTGAGCTTAAATTGGCGGATAGATAGCCTAACATTCTCCTGCAATATGTCTTGATAAACTTGGGAATTCATTTTTCCGTCGATGATAGCAAGCTGTTCAGGCCCTGAGGCAGCATAGCATCCCCAAACCATGATGCTCCCTCCACCATAGTTTACAGTTGAGATGAGGTTTTGATGATGGAGTGCTGTGCCTTTTTTTCTCTACACATAGTGTTGTGTGTTCCTTCCAAATAACTCACCAGTCCACAGAATATTTTGCCAGTAGCGCTGTGAAACATCCAGGTGCACTTTTTCAAACTTCAGACATGCAGCAATGTTTTTTTGGACAGCAGTGGTGTCCTCCCATGAACACCATTCTTATTTAGTGTTATACGTATTGTATTTATTATGTGGTTAAATTAATAATGTAAATATTTACTCAGTAGTAACCTGGGGTACCACGGGAAAAGTTTGTTTTATGAGTCATCATTTCCTAAATTAACTCAAGAAAAGATCAGAATATCTCAGTATCATAGCAGTCAATTGATAATTAGTACCTCATATTAGTCTCATTCTGAACGTAATCTGTTAAATCTGCTCCAACGCTAGTCTGGAGGATTCAGCGATACATAAATAGTAAATAAATAATTAAGCCTATTTAAGCCTAACTAAATAATCACACAGAATTACATAAACACACACAGGATAGATTATACATTGATTACTACATAATGCAATGAAAAGTACCTAGCGGAATACCGCAATGTGAGGGCTGGTTACACAATGAAGGGGTGGGGAAAGAAAGAGCGGGAGAAGGAGAGACAAATTAATTAAACTGTTGTACATACAGTTGAATAATACGCTCATTGTAAATTTGGATTTTTAGATGGAGGCGGTGCATGTCTAGTCTTCTTCTTCTCTGTTGAGTTTGAGGGTCTTACCATTTTATGGTCAGGTAGAGTCTAATCATTTTACACGTGTAGCCACAGCTCCACACTTTCTGATCTGGTGTTTTAAACCATTTGTGACGTCTGGCTTACTGTCCGTATACTGGTCTTTAGTTTTAAATCATTACTCAGCCATATAGCCACCAGTCCACAATGTCTGGTTTAATGTAAATATTGTTACATTAAGTCCTTTTATAAACACACTGGGGGGAAAAAGGGGTGTTCCATCCTTTTGGTATAATGTCTGTGCTCACATTGGCGTGGTTACTGACTGGGTAAAACTTTACATGAAAAACAATTCTCAATTAATGCTAAAATCACGTTTTGTATTTAATCATATGAGTTCACAACATTTAGATGTAACTCTGACATATATATTGTGAAATCTTTTGAAGTTACAATGTTTCCATTGTAACATCTTTAATGATAACACAGGACAATTACGCTGCTGCTACTCTGTTATTATCCATGCATAGTCACTTTAGTAAATCTACCTACATGTACATATTACCTCAATTACCTCAACTAAACGGTGCCCCCACACATTGACTCTGTACCGGTACCGCCGTATATGGCCTCACTATTGTTATTTTACTGCTGCCCTTCCATTTTTGTTACTTTTATTTACTTATTTTTATTTATTTTTATTAAAACTGCATTGTAGTTTAACTTCTTGACCCTACCGATCCCTTAACATCTTGAAACTAGGGGGACCTATTTTTAATTTTGGAAAAATAACGTTCCCAAAGTAAACGCCTATTTCTCAGGACCAGATGCTAGATGTATTAAAAAATAAAACGAGATACCTTATTGACATAAGTATTCAGAGCCTTGGCTATGAGACTCAAAATAAATAAAATATCAATTTCAATCAATCAAATGCATTTATAAAGCCCTTCTTATAAAGCCCTGCTGTACAGAAACCCAGCCTTCAACCCCAAACAGCAAGCAATGCAGCTGTAGAAGCACGGTGCCTAGGAAAAACTCCCTAGAAAGGCCAGAACCTAGGAAGAAACTGAGAGAGGAACCAGGCTATGAGGGGCGGCCAGTCCTCCTCTGGCTGTGTCGGGTGGAGATTATAACAGAACATGGCCAAGATGTTCAAATGTTCATAGATGACAAGCAGGATAATAATCACAGTGGATGTCGAGGGTGCAACAGGTCAGCACCTCAAGAGTAAATGTCAGTTGGCTTTTCATAGCCAATCATTCAGAGTATCTCTACCTCTCCTGCTGTCTCTAGAGAGTTGAAAACAGCAGGTCTGGGACAGATAACACATCCAGTGAACAGGTCAGGGTTCCATATCCACAGGCAGAACAGTTGAAACTGGGGCAGCAGCTCAGCCAGGTGGACTGGGGACAGCAAGGAGTCATCAGGCCAGTAGTCCTGATGCATGGTCCTAGGGCTCAGGTCCTCTGGGAGAAAGAAAGAAAGATAGAAAGAAAGAAGGAAAGAAAGGGAGAATTAGAGAGAGCATACTTACATTTACACAGGACACCGGATAAGACAGGATAAATACTCCAGATATAACAAACTAACCCTAGCCCTCCGACACATAAACTACTGTAGCATAAACACTGGAGGCTGAGACAGGAGGGGTCGGTAGACACCGTGGCCCCGTCCGACAATACCCCCGGACAGTGCCAAACAGGCAGGATATAACCCCACCCACTTTGCCAAAGCACATCCCCCACACCACTAGAGGGATATTGAAATTGAACTCAGGTGCATCCTGTTTCCATTGGTCATCCTAGAGTTGTTTCTACATCTTGATTGGAGTCCACCTGTAGTAAATTCAATTGATTGGACATGATTGAGAAAGGCACATACCTGTCTATATAAGGTCACACATTTGACATTGTATGTCAGAGAAAAAAGTGAGACAGGATTATGTCAAAGCACAGATCTGGGGAAAGGTACCAAAAAATGTCTGCAGCATTGAAGGTCCCCAAGAACACAGTGGCCTCTCATTCTTAAATGGAAGAAGTTTAGAACCACCAAGACTTCTTAGAGTTTGCCACCTGGCCAAACTGAGTAATCAGGGAAGAAGGGCCTTGGTCAATGAGGTGACCAAGTACCCAATGATTACTCCGACAGAGCTCCAGAGTTCCTCTTTGGAGATGGTTGTCCTTCTGGAAGGTTCTCCCTTCTCTGCAGCACTTTACCAATCAGGCCTTTATGGTAGAGTGGCCAGACTGAAGGCACCACAGTAAAATGCACATGACGATCCGCTTGGAGTTTGCCAAAAGCCACCAAAAGGACTCTCAGACCATGAGAATCAAGATTCTCTGGTCTGATGAAACTAAGATTGAACTCTTTGGCCTGCATGCCAGCATCACGTCTGGAGGTAACCTGGCATCATCCCTACGGTGATGCATGGTGCTGGCAACATCATGCTGTGCGGATGTTTTTCAGCAGCAGGAACTGGGATAATAGTCAGAATCGAGGGAAAGAGGAACAGAGCAAAGTACAGCGAGATCCTTGATGAAGACCTGCTCCAGAGTGCTCAGGATCTCAGACTGTTGGGATTTTTCACCTTCCAACATGACAATTGCCCTAATCACACAGCCAAGACAACGCAGGAGTGGCTTCGGGACAAGTTTCTGAATGTCCTTGAGTGGCCCAGCCAGAGCCCAGACTTGAACCAGATCGAACATCTTTGGAGAGACCTGATAATAGCTAAGCAGTGATTCTCCCCTTCCAACCTGACAGAGCTTGAGAGGATCTGCAGAGAAGAATGGGGAAACTCCCCAAATACAGGTGTGCCAAGCTTGTAGCGTCATACCCAAGAAGACTTGAGGATGTAATCGCTGCTTCAACAAATTACTGAGTAAAGGGTATGAATACTTACACTACCTTTCAAAAGTTTGGGGTCAAAGGCACATTTTTTGTCCATTTAAAAAACATCAAATTTATCAGAAATACAGTGTAAACATTGCTACTGTTGTAAATGACTATTGTAGCTGGAAACTGAATATTTTTTTATGGAATATCTACACAGACGTACAGAGGCCCATTATCAGCAACCATTACTCCTGTGTTCCAATTGCACGTTGTGTTAGCAAATCCAAGATTATAAATTTAAAAGTCTAATTGATCATAAAACTATTTAGCAATTCTGTTAGCAGAGCTGAAAACTGTTGTGCTCATTAAATAAAACCTGACTTCTTCAGACTACTTGAGTATCTGGAGCATCAGCATTTGTGGGTTCAATGACAGGCTCAAAATGGCCAGAAACAAAGACTTTCTTCTGAAACTTGTCAGTCTATTCTTGTTCTGAGAAATGAAGGCTATTCCGAGTGAGAAATTGCCAAGAAACGGAATATCTCGTACAACACTGTGTAGGACTCCTTTCACAGAACAATGCAAACTGTCTCTAACCAGAATAGAAAGAGGAGTGTGATGCCCCGGTACACAACTGAGCAAGAGGACAAGTACATCAGTCTATTTTGAGAAACAGACACCTCACAAGTCCTCAACTGGCAGCTTCATTAAATAAATAAATGACATAGGGTCCTGAAAAGGGGACGTTTCTGTCTTTCAAAGATAATTAGTAAAAATCCAAATAACTTCACAGATCTTAATTGTAAAGGGTTTAATAACCTCTTGCAAAGAGCAAACCCGTATCCGGGAGCGTAATCATAGCCTCAAAAGCATTAGCATAATGCAGCGGACATAAATACCCCTAGAAACTTTTCCTATTCATGAAAATCGCAAATGAAATTAAATAAATATATTCAAACACAAGCTTAGCCTTTTGTTAACAACACTGTCATCTCAGATTTTCAAAATATGCGTTATAGCCAACGCGAGACAAGCATTTGTGTAAGTTTATCATGGCATAATGCTATGCTAGTCTCTGCTGGCAGCAGGCAACATTTTCACGAAAATAAGAAAAGCAACCAAATTAAATAATTTACCTTTGAAGAACTTCAGATGCTTTCACTCAGGAGACTCCCAGTTAGATAGCAAATGTTACTTTTTTCCCCAAAAATTATTTTTGTAGGTGAAATAGCTTCCGTGTAACGATTCTCGTCTGGTGAAGGAGAAGCGGACCAAAATGCAGCGTGGTATTCTTGAAACATGTTTAATTATGAAGAAAACGAACAATACAAAAACAACAAACGGAACGTGAAAACCTATACAGCCTATCTGGTGACAATAAACACAGAGACAGGAACAATCACCCACAAACACACAGTGAAACCCAGGCTACCTACATACAGTGCCTTGCGAAAGTATTCGGCCCACTTGAACTTTGCGAACTTTTGCCACATTTCAGGCTTCAAACATAAAGATATAAAACTGTATTTTTTTGTGAAGAATCAACAACAAGTGGGACACAATCATGAAGTGGAACGACATTTATTGGATATTTCAAACTTTTTTAACAAATCCAAAACTGAAAAATTGGGCGTGGAAAATTATTCAGCCCCCTTAAGTTAATACTTTGTAGCACCGCCTTTTGCTGCGATTACAGCTGTAAGTCGCTTGGGGTATGTCTCTATCAGTTTTGCACATCGAGAAACTGACATTTTTTCCCATTCCTCCTTGCAAAACAGCTCGAGCTCAGTGAGGTTGGATGGAGAGCATTTGTGAACAGCAGTTTTCAGTTCTTTCCACAGATTCTCGATTGGATTCAGGTCTGGACTTTGACTTGGCCATTCTAACACCTGGATATGTTTATTTTTGAACCATTCCATTGTAGATTTTGCTTTATGTTTTGGATCATTGTCTTGTTGGAAGACATCTCCGTCCCAATCTCAGGTCTTTTGCAGACTCCATCAGGTTTTCTTTCAGAATCTTCCCTGTCCCTGCTGAAGAAAAGCAGGCCCAAACCATGATGCTGCCACCACCATGTTTGACAGTGGGGATGGTGTGTTCAAGGTGATGAGCTGTGTTGCTTTTACGCCAAACATAACATTTTGCATTGTTGCCAAAAAGTTCAATTTTGGTTTCATCTGACCAGAGCACCTTCTTCCACATGTTTGGTGTGTCTCCCAGGTGGCTTGTGGCAAACTTTAAACAACACTTTTTATGGATATCTTTAAGAAATGGCTTTCTTCTTGCCACTCTTCCATAAAGGCCAGATTTGTGCAATATACGACTGATTGTTGTCCTATGGACAGAGTCTCCCACCTCAACTGTAGATCGGCTGCATCTCTGATCAGTCTTCTCCTTGTATGAGCTGTAAGTTCAGAGGGACGGCCAGGTCGGTAGATTTGCAGTGGTCTGATACTCCTTCCATTTCAATATTATCGCTTGCACAGTGCTCCTTGGGATGTTTAAAGCTTGGGAAATCTTTTTGTATCCAAATCCGGCTTTAAACTTCTTCACAACAGTATCTCGGACCTGCCTGGTGTGTTCCTTGTTCTTCATGATGCCCTCTGCGCTTTTAACGGACCTCTGAGACTATCACAGTGCAGGTGCATTTATACGGAGACTTGATTACACGCAGGTGGATTGTATTTATCATCATTAGTCATTTAGGTCAACATTGGATCATTCAGAGATCCTCACTGAACTTCTGGAGAGAGTTTGCTGCACTGAAAGTAAAGGGGCTGAATAATTTTGCACGCCCAATTTTTCAGTTTTTGATTTGTTAAAAAAAGTTTGAAATATCCAATAAATGTCGTTCCACTTCATGATTGTGTCCCACTTGTTGTTGATTCTTCACAAAAAATACAGTTTTATATCTTTATGTTTGAAGCCTGAAATGTGGCAAAAGGTCGCAAAGTTCAAGGGGGCCAAATACTTTCGCAAGGCACTGTATGGTTCCCAATCAGAGACAATGACTTACACCTGCCTCTGATTGAGAACCATATCAAGCCAGACATAGAAATAGACAAACAACACATCCAAAATAGAATGCCCACTCAGATCACACCCTGACCAACCAAAACATAGAAACATACAAAGTAAACTATGTTCAGGGTGTGACAGTATCCCCCCACAAGGAGCGGACTCCGGCCGCAAAACCTGAACCTGTCGGGGAGGTTCTGGGTGGGCATCTGTCCGCGGTGGCGGCTCTGGTGCTGGACGTGGCCCCCACTTCACCGTAGTCTTAGTCCCCCACCTTGCCTGCTTCCGTTACCTCCTAGCCACGGCAACCCTACTTAATAACACTGGACCGAGGGGCAGCTCGGGACCGAGGGGCAGCTCGGGACCGAGGGGCAGCTCGGGACTGAGGGGCATCTCGAGAACGAGGGGCAGCTCGGGACAGAGGAGCTCTTCAGACTCCGGCAGCAGCGCCGGACAGGCGGGAGACTCCGGCAGCAGCGCCGGACAGGCGGGAGACTCCGGCAGCAGCGCCGGACAGGCGGGAGACTCCGGCAGCAGCGCCGGACAGGCGGGAGACTCCGGCAGCAGCGCCGGACAGGCGGGAGACTCCGGCAGCAGCGCCGGACAGGCGGGAGACTCCGGCAGCAGCGCCGGACAGGCGGGAGACTCCGGCAGCAGCGCCAGACAGGCGGGAGACTCCGGCAGCAGCGCCAGACAGGCGGGAGACTCCGGCAGCAGCGCCGGACAGGCGGGAGACTCCGGCAGCAGCGCCGGACAGGCGGGAGACTCCGGCAGCACAGGAGAGGAGGAAGGCTCTGGCAGATCCTGGCTGACTGGCGGATCTGGAAGAGTCTGGCTGACTGGCGGATCTGGAAGAGTCTGGCTGACTGGCGGTTCCGGCAGATCCTGGCTGACTGGCAGATCTGGAAGAGTCTGGACCGAGGGGCAGCTCGGGACCGAGGGGCAGCTCGGGACAGAGGAGCTCTTCAGACTCCGGCAGCAGCGCCGGACAGGCGGGAGACTCCGGCAGCAGCGCCGGACAGGCGGGAGACTCCGGCAGCACAGGAAAGGAGGAAGGATCTGGCAGATCCTGGCTGACTGGCGGATCTGGAAGAGTCTGGCTGACTGGCAGATCTGGAAGAGTCTGGCTGACTGGCGGTTCCGGCAGATCCTGGCTGACTGGCGGATCTGGAAGAGTCTGGCTGACTGGCGGATCTGGAAGAGTCTGGCTGACTGGCGGATCTGGAAGAGTCTGGCTGACTGGCGGATCTGGAAGAGTCTGGCTGACTGGCGGATCTGGAAGAGTCTGGCTGACTGGCGGATCTGGAAGAGTCTGGCTGACTGGCGGATCTGGAAGAGTCTGGCTGACTGGCGGATCTGGAAGAGTCTGGCTGACTGGCGGATCTGGAAGAGTCTGGCAGATCTGGAAGAGTCTGGCGGATCTGGAAGAGTCTGGCGGATCTGGCGGATCTGGAAGAGTCTGGCGGATCTGGAAGAGTCTGGCGGATCTGGAAGAGTCTGGCTGACTGGCGGATCCTGGCTGACTGACGGCTCTGGCTGCTCCATGCTGACTGGCGGCTCTGGCTGCTCCATGCTGACTGGCGGCTCTGGCTGCTCCATGCTGACTGGCGGCTCTGGTTGCTCCATGCAGACTGGCGGCTCTGGCGGCTTCTTGCAGACTGGCGGCTCTGGCAGCTCCTTGCAGCTCTGGCAGCTCCTTGCAGACTGGCAGCTCCTTGCAGACTGGCAGCTCCTTGCAGACTGACAGCTCCTTGCAGACTGACAGCTCCTTGCAGACTGGCAGCTCCTTGCAGACTGGTAGCTCTGGCTGCTCCATGCAGGCTGGCAGCTCTGGCTGCGCTAAACAGGCAGGAGACTCCGGCAACGCTGTAGAGGTGGAAGGCTCTGGCAGCGCTAAACAGGCGGGAGACTCCGGCAGCGCAGGAGAGGATAAAGGCTCCGGCAGCGCTGGAGAGGCGAGGCGCACTGTAGGCCTGATGCGTGGTGCTGGTGGTACTGGGCCGAGGACACGCACAGGAAGCCTGGTGCGGGGAGCTGCCACCGGAGGGCTGGTATGTGGAGGTGGTACTGGGTAGACCGGACCGTGCAGGCGCACTGGAGCTCTTGAGCACCGAGCCTGCCCAACCTTACCTGGTTGAATACTCCCGGTCGCTCTGCCAGTGCAGTGAGGTGGAATAGCCCTCACTGGGCTATGCAGGCGAACCCGGGACACCGTGCGCAAGGCTGGTGCCATGTAAGCCGACCCAAGGAGACGCACTGGGGACCAGATGCGTAGAGCCGGCTTCATGGCATTTGGCTCAACGCTCAATCTAGCCCGGCCGATACGCGGAGCTGGAATATACCGCACCGGGCTATGCACCCGCACTGGAGACACCATGCGCACCACAGCATAACACGGTGCCTGCCCGGTCTCTCTAGCCCCCCGGTAACCACAGAAGTTGGCGTAGGTCTCCTCCCTAGCGTCACCATACTCCCTGTGAGCCTCCCCCAAGAAATTTTTGGGGCTGACTCTCAGGCTTCCATCCGCGTCGCCGTGCTTGCTTCTCCAACTCCATTCTTCTATAACCTTCCGCACACTGCTCCATCGAATCCCAGGCGGGCTCCGGCACTCTCCCTGGGTCGACCGCCCACCTGTCTATCTCCTCCCAAGTTGTGTAGTCCAGACCTCGCTGTTGCCTCTGTTCCTTCTCCTGCTGCTGCTTTTGCTGTTGCCCATTACCACGCCGCTTGGTCCTGTTGTGGTGGGTGATTCTGTAACGATTCTCGTCTGGTGAAGGAGAAGCAGACCAAAATGCAGCGTGTTATTCTTGAGACATGTTTAATTATGAAGAAAACGAACAATACAAAAACAACAAACGGAATGTGAAAACCTATACAGCCTATCTGGTGACAATAAACACAGAGACAGGAACAATCACCCACAAACACACAATGAAACCCAGGCTACTTAAATATGGTTCCCAATCAGAGACAATGACTAACACCTGCCTCTGATTGAGAACCATATCAGGCCAGACATCGAAATAGACAAACAAGACATCCAACATAGTATTCCCACTCAGATCACACTCTGACCAACCAAAACATAGAAACATACAAAGTAAACTATGGTCAGGGTGTGACATTCCGTTTCTTCATCATGCTTGGCTGAGAAATCGACCGAAAAATGCTGCAACTATAACTCCAAACGTTTTTCAAAATTTGCTCCATAATATCGACAGGGACACGGCAAACGTGGTTTAGGATCCATCCTCAAGGTGTTTTTAACATATATATTCGATAATATATCCGTCGAGGCAATTGGTTTCTCATAAGAAGCGATTGGAAAAATGGCTACCTCAGTATTTTACGCGAGAATTTCTGCGGGAGACACCATGTGACCACATGCTATATATGGTCCCTTACAGCCATTCTTCAATGGAAATGCCTAAAAAGACGTCACAATGCTCTGGTCACCTTGGTGAATACGTGGAAAACGTAAGCGCATTCGTAGCTCATTCACAGCCAATGCGGCACCTCCTGGTTGGATTTTTATCTGGGTTTCGCCTGTAACATCAGTTCTGTGGTACTCACAGACAATATTTTTGCAGTTTTGGAAACGTCAGGGTGTTTTCTTTCCAAAGCTGTCAATTATATGCATAGTCGAGTATCTCTTTGTGGCAAAATATCTTGTTTAAAACGGGAACGTTTTTCATACAAAATTTTTAATAACGCCCCCTAATGCATAACTGGTTAAACACTGTTTCCCATGCTTGTTCAATGAACCATAAACAATTAATGAACAAACACCTGTGGAATGGTTGTTAAGACACTAACAGCTTATGGACAGTAGGCAAATAAGATCACAGTTAAGAAAAATTAGGACACTGAAGAGGCCTTTCTAATGTCTGTGAAAAACACCGAAAGAAAGATGCCCAGGTTCCCTGCTCATCTGCTTGAACGTGCCTTATTCATGCTGCAAGGAGGCATGAGGACTGCAGATGTGGCCAGGGCAATAAATTGCAATATCCGTACTGTGAGACAGGGAGGACAGCTGATCGTCCTCGCAGTGGCAGACCACGTGTAACAACACCTGCACAGGATCGGTACATCCGAACATCTGCGGTACAGGATGGCAACAACAACTGCTCGAGTTACATCAGGAACGCACAACCCCTCAATCGTTGCTCAGACCGTCCGAAATAAGCTGAGAGAGGCTGGACTGAGGACTTGTTGGCCTGTTGGAAGGCAAGTCCTCACCAGACATCCCCAGCAACAACGTCGCCAAATGGCACAATCCCACCGTCGCTGGACCAGACAGGACTGGCATAAAGTGCTCTTCACTGACGAGTCACAGTTTTGTCTCACAAGTGGTGATGGTCGGATTTGAATTTATCGTTGAAGGAATGAGCATTACACTGAGGCCTGTACTCTGGAGCGGGATTGATTTGGAGGTGGAGGGTCCATCATGGTCTGAGGCGGTGTGTCACAGCATCATCGGACTAAGCTTGTTGTCATTGCAGGCAATCTAAACGCTGTGCATTACAGGGAAGACATCCTCCTCCATCATGTGATACCCTTCCTGCAGGCTCATCCAGACATGACCCTCCAGCATGACAGTGTCACCAGCCATACTGCTTGTTCTGTGCGTGATTTCCTGCTAGACAGGAATGTCAGTGTTCTGCCATGGCCAGCGAAGAGCCCGGATCTCAATCTCATTGAGCACGTCTGGGACCTTTTGGATCGGAGGGTGAGGGCTAGGGCAATTCCAGTATGCCAGCAGCATACCACCCTGCATACCACTGCTGGCTTGCTTCTGAAAGTAAGCAGGGTTGGTCCTGGTCAGTTCCTGGATGGGAGACCAGATGCTGCTGGAAGTGGTGTTGGAGGGCCAGTAGGAGGCACTCTTTCCTCTGGTCTAAAAAATATCCCAATGCCGCAGGGCAATTACAATACACTGCCCTGTGTAGGGTGCCGTCTTTCGAATGGGACGTTAAACGGGTGTCCTGACTCTCTGAGGTCATTAAAGATCCCATGGCACTTATCGTAAGAGTAGGGGTGTTAACCCCGGTGTCCTGGCTAAATTCCCAATCTGGCCCTCAATCCATCTCGGTCACCTAATAATCCCCCGTTTACAATTGGTTCATTAATCCCCCTCCTCTCCCCTGTAATTATTCCCCAGGTTATTGCTGCAAATGAGAATGTGTTCTCAGTCAATTTACCTGGTAAAATAACTAATAAATAAAAAATTCCCCCCAGAAATATCCGGTAACTTGCTGGTTCCTAGGGGGAAGAGTGGGGTAACATCGCACAGCAAGAACTGGCAAATCTGGTGCAGTCCATGAGGAGATGCACTGCAGTACTTAATGCAGCTAGTGGCCACACCAGATACTGACTGTTACCTTTGATTTTGACTCCCCCCTTTGTTCAGTGACACATTATCCTATTTCTATTAGTCACAAGTCTGTGGAACTTGTTCAGTTTATGTTTCAGTTGTTGAATCTTTCTAATACTGGAACTCAACTATAGTTTGTTGCATATTTCTAAATCATCTTTATGGAGTCAGATATTCAGTTTAATAGACTAATAGCATAGTCTCATCAACTGCCGGACCTCCTCTGCCATCTCACCAGTCGTTATCACCGGCAGCTCTATGTTGAAAAGCCTCACGGTTCCCGGGGCAAAAAACTTGTGCTAACATGGGGCTCGGAAACAGGACATTACTTGGCTGCTTCCTACATGCACATTACAACCGGCAAAGATAGTTCAAGTTACTTTATGTATGCAAAACTGAATAAAGGTTTCTGTTCAGCTGTTATTGTACTGGCACCCCCTGTATATAGCCTCATTATTGATATATATATTTTAATAATTTTTTAAACTTTATATTGTTTAGTACATCTTCTCTAAATTCTATTGTCTTAAAACTGTATTGTTGGATAAGGGCTTGTAAGTAAGCATTTCACGGTTCGGTCTACACCTCTTGTATTCGGCGCATGTGACAAATACAATTTAATTTGATTTGATTATTGTTACAGGAATTATTTTCCTCTGTTTTTATAACCATTTAAAATAAAACACTCTGTCAATTCATAAGAGTTTGTAAGACCCTTATTGGTATAAAATGGACAGAGACCAACCTTTGAAATCAACCGGCTGCGTTTATTCTCGTGAGTACTGCCCATTACACATTTTACCACAGGTTATAAACTGAAAATGACGTCATTAGTTTTAGTACTAACCCATGTCATCTCCGCTCTAGTACAATGGCTGTATGTTTCTCACATGTCTCTCCCTATTAAGATAACATATGACCGAGCCAAGGTCAGCTTGTGTAGATAAGCCTTCTAGCCAGTCTGGCTATGAGTTCATTCATTTCTACCATGGTACAGACAGTCATTGTTCTAATTCTTGATGATATTTACACACATTATATTCAGTACTAGGATTAAAAAGAAAATTCATACATATACAGTAACATAATAGTATTCTGATTAGTACATATACAGTAACATAATAGTATTCTGATTAGTCAGTCCTGATTGAAATGTATACATAATTAGTCATCATTGATAAAAATTCCCTTAACAATTATTGTCACGACTTCTGCCTCTCCTTGTTCGGGCGGTGCTGGGCGTTCGACGTCACCGGTCTTCTAGCCATCATTGATCCATTTTTCATTTTCCATTGGTTTTGTCTTGTCTTCCCACACACCTGTTTTCAATCCCATTCATTACCTGTTGTGTATTTAACCCTCTGTTTCCCCTCATGTCTTTGTCAGAGATTGTTTTATTGTCAGTGTTGTTATTTTGTTGTGTTGGTGCGCGACGGGTCCTCGTACCCATGTTTTTTCATGTCTGTACGTTTTAGTGTTATGGAGCATGTTGTGTTGACATTTATTAAAAGACTCCATTTACACTTCATTTTGACTCTCCTGCGCCTGACTTCCCTGCCACCTATACACATGACGCTGACAATTATTGTCTGATATCTTTATTTGTAAACTTATACAGGGCTCTCTTGTAAAATAGTTGTATCTCATTTTGACCCCCTGTTTAAGTACTCACACATTACAATGGAGTGGCCCTGTAATTTTGACAAGCAATAAGTCAGGGCTGCACTTCGATCATATGTGTGGGCAGGTTGCCCTCGATGCTGGGAAAACAAACCTCGCCCCCATGTCTAATAACCGTCTCACTATTACTGGGGGTGGTGATTTGATATTGATTGGATTTCACTGGAGCCCACAGACCTCCACCTTATTGTACCACATGATGGGTACAGAAGCCACCTGTCCCCAGAGACACATGGCCCTTTCCTTGCAATACTATCTGCTGTTATAGCTTTAGAGCTGCCTGTGTCTAGAATGCTGAATGGGGCCCTGTGTCAGGCAGCACATTGTGCTTCCCGATAAAGCCATTATTTCCCCAAGACCTCAGGGGCTTGTAGAGAACTATAGAACTTATCTATCTATTCCTCTTTTCCTCTCTCACTCACTCTGTCTCTCACTTAAATTACAATTGCTTTATTGACATGATGTCACAATGTACATATTGCCAAAACATACTTTGAAATTAAGTGGTTAATTTACAATATTAATATCATTAAAATAATAATAATAGTCAGGATTGTCAACCTGACAATCAGAAACAACAATAATTAAGGGTAAAAATAACCGTACAATGGATAATAACAATGGCATAGAGGATATGTGCAGATTGGCTGGTCTGTCAGACACTGTCTCTCATCTTATCTTATGCATCAATTTAGTGCACTGCCAACCCACAGCTCTCTACTTCCTCCCTCAACAGGATGGGTAGCCTATTCTCATAAGAGATGTCTTTGAATAATGGTTTCAAATTTGGGGAAATTACACTCATTGTTTTATATTTTTTACATTTTGTTCGGGAAATGCAGCTTTGTCTCGAGTTCCGTTGTGATGCAGTGATGGCATAGCCTCTACAGTGTCTACCCTTTTTCAATGGTAATGCTGTGCTCACTGAGCCTGTACTTTGGTCAAGGGCTTTCTAAGGTTTTGATCAGTAACCATGGTGTGCTGTCAATTTAGGGTCAGATTGCATGGCATTTTGCTTTGTGTTTCCCAATAGGTAATTTAGTTTTGTTTTGACGATATTGTCATTTTGATATTCTGATCCTGTGGAACAGGTCTTTAAACTCAGGATAAACTGGATGAGGTGACTCTTTTCTTTGCACAGCAGAGCTTGGTAAACTTAATTTGTATTATTAGTGGCCTAATTCTCCCCTGATGCATTGTTTGTAGTTTTCCTCTGGACATCTGAGCAATCATACGGAACTCTGCTTGCAGGGTTTCAATGGGGGTGTTTTTCCCATTGAGTGACAACTTGTTTTGCAAGTGGGACCCCACTCCCCGCTGCAATAAAGTGCTATTGGTTCAATGACATATTCAATTAATTTGAGACTCATTTTCAAAGGTGTTTCAATTTGAATTTGTTTTTGCTTTTTAATGACATAGAATGCCCTGCATGCTTTCTCAGTTCATTCATTGCCTCAATTACTGTAGGTGTCCAGTTGAGCTTATTTTTATTGTAGTACTCTGTATATTTTGTACCATTTGAGGACTTTGGCCTAATTCCCTGTGATTTTGGTCTTCAATGGAAAATCAGTATTTTGGGGTTTACTGCCAGATCTGGCAGTACTGCTCTAGCAAGTCCAGGCTCTGCTGTAGGCCATGTGCTGTGGGTGACAGGCACAGGTCACCTGTGAAGAGCAACCTGAATTGTGGAGACTAATACCAGGTGTTTTTTCTAGAATAGTTGTCAATTCATTGATGTAAATATTGAAAAGTGCCAGGCTGAGATTTGCAACCTTTGAAAACCCCCCACCCCTGATTTAAAGAATTGTGTACTTTTCTTGAAATTTTGATGCCACGCGTATCATTTTGTCATATGTTTTACCCACTATACAACTTTCAATAACTTTGTAGAACAGTCCTGTATGCCAAATAAAATAAAATGCTTTTTGGAAGCATAAATGTTGGTCTTATTTTGGTGGACATATTTATCGATCAGGGTTAGCAGGGTGTAAATATGATCAATCGTGTGATGTTTTGATATAAGTCCAAATTGGATTTTATTCAAGACATTGTGGTTATTATTAAGGACATCTACTCTTTCCATGACATAGACTGAACAGGTGAATCTAGGTGAAAGCTATGATCCCTTGTTATGACAGAGGTTAAAGAGGGTTGAGACATCGATTGTGTACAGTATGTGTGCCATTCAGATTGTGAACAAGCAAGAGAAAATATTTAAGTGCCTTTTGAATGGGGTATGGTAGTAGGTTCCAGGTGCACTGGTTTGTGTCAAGAACTGCAGCGCTGCTGGGTTTTTCACACTCAACAGTTTGTCACGTGTGTATCAAAAATGGTCCACCACCCAAAAGACATCCATCCAACTTGACACAACTGTGGAAAGCATTGGAGTCAACATGGTCCAGCATCCCTGTGGAATGCTTTTGACACTGTTTAGAGTCCATGCCATGACTAATTGAGGCTGTTCTGAAGGAAAAGGGGAGAGAGCAACTTCAATTTTAGGAAGGTGTTCCTATTGTTTTGAATACTCAGTGTATAACACTACAGAAATCCACGTTACTGTTTACACAAATGTTTCTGTAATTGTTAGTGTCAAATTTGTATCCATTCTTAAAGATGTGGGTCCTTGGTCCTCTCTCTTTTTTCCCTGACCTATCTTGTGGGTCAGTAACTGTGCAATGCATTGTCTAGAGCGTTGTGATAATAATTAAGACCTCTGCCTCAGGAGGACAGTTTGAATTGATGCAAATGCCTCTTACATTTTTTTGAAATGCTTCAAAACAAATGCCAAAGCTTCATTCAATTGTATAAAGGATAACAGCAATCAAATTTGTTTCAATATTTACCACTCCAAGGTATCTCACTTATTTGTTTTAATTCTACTCCCCAGGTCCTGATCGAAGCAACTGTTTCCAGGGAGCGGCGAGGCTACATCGCTATTGATGACATCATGCTCTTGACCTATCCCTGTTGTGAGTACCATCACCAATGTATAAGAGGAGAGAGGTGGTTGGGGATTAAGTAACAGTATAAAATAGAAAATGTAGAGACAGATACTGCATAGAGAGTGAAATGTAGAGAGTTATTTCCATTTGATAAAGAGGAAAAGAACACTAATGGAAGATTTACTTTTTCATTGGTTGATTGCAATATGGGTCCAAATGTGGGTCCAGGTTTGATGTGAATGACATTTGCCCAAAACACTCACCACATACACTTGCCTCTTCAGCTCCAGCCACTCCCCTGTGATTTAATCTCAAGAGCACTCATAATGTGCCCAACTGACTCAAGGTTAGAGATGGAAAAATAGAAAACGTTTTCTGATTTATCCCACAAAGTAAATGCACCCTCTAAGTATGCAGAAGTTCTAAAAAGCTCTTGAGCTCTTCTCTCCTCTGTATTATATACTGTATTATATATAGTGATTATTGATGTTTATTGCAGTGTTTGTATTTTTTGTCAAATGTAGCGCTCATCTGTGAAAGAGCATGACTCAGCATGACTCCATGTCAAAATAAATATTAGATGGTCGACCGATTATGATTTTTCAACGCCGATAGCGATTTATTGGAGGCCCAAAAAAGCCGATACCGATTAATCGGGCGATTTAAAAATAATAATAATAATGTATTTGTAATAATGACAATTACAACAATACTGAATGAACACTTATTTTAACTTAATATAATACATCAATAAAATCAATTTAGCCTCAAGTAAATAATGAAACATGTTCAATTTGGTTTAAATAATGCAAAAACAAAGTGTTGGAGAAGAAAGTAAAAATGCAATATGTGCTATGTAAGAAAGCTAATGTTTCAGTTCCTTGCTCAGAACATGAGAACATATGAAAGCTGGTGGTTCCTTTAACATGAGTCTTCAATATTCCCAGGTAAGAAGTTTTAGGTTGTAGTTCTTATAGGAATTATAGGACTATCTCCCTCTATACCATTTGTATTTCATTAACCTTTGACTATTGGATGTTCTTATAGGCACTTTAGTATTGCCAGTGTAACAGTATAGCTTCCGTCCCTCTCCTCGCTCTTCCCTGGGCTTAAACCAGCAACACAATGACAACAGCCATCATCAAAGCAGCGTTACCCATGCAGAGCAAGAGGAACAACTACTAGAAGGCTCAGAGCGAGTGACGTTTGAAACGCTATTAGCGCGCACTAACTAGCTAGCCATTTCACTTCGGTTACACCAGCCTCATCTCGGGAGTTGATATACTTGAAGTCATAAACAGCACAATGCTTGACGCACAACAAAGAGCTGCTGGCAAAACGCACGAAAGTGCTGTTTGAATGAATGTTTACAGGCCTGCTTCTACCTACCACCGCTCAGTAAGATACTTAGATACTTGTATGCTCAGTCAGATTATATGCAACGCAGGACACGCTAGATATCTAGTAATATCATCAACCATGTGTAGTTAACTAGTGATTATGATTGATTGTTTTTTATAAGATAAGTTTAATGCTAGCTAGCAACTTACCTTGGCTTACTGCATTCGCGTAATAGGCAGTCTCCTTGTGGAGTGCAACGAGAGAGAGGCAGGTCGTTAATGTGTTGGACTAGTTAACTGTAAGGTTGCAAGATTGGATCCCCCGAGCTGACATTGTGAAAATCTGTGGTTCATCCCCTGAACAAGGCAGTTAACCCACCGTTCCTAGGCCGTCATTGAAGGTAAAAATGTGTTCTTAACTGACTTGCCTAATTAAATAAATGTATGAAAAAAATAATAAATAAAAAAATCAGCAAATCGGCGCCCAAAAATACCGATTTCCGATTGTTATGAAAACTTGAAATCGGCCCTAATTAATCGGCCATTCCGATTAATAGGTCGACCTCTAATAAATATTAAATAAAGTGTTTTTCTAGCATGAATGCCTTTTGGGGCGGCAGTGTAGCCTAGTGGTTAGAGCATTGGACGAGTAACCGAAAGGTTGCAAGTGCAAATCCCCAAGCTGACAAGGTACAAAATCTGTCGTTCTGCCCCTGAACATGCAGTTAACCCACTGTTCTTAGGCCGTCATTGAAAATAAGAATTTGTTCTTAACTGACTTGCCTAGTAAAATAAAGGTAAAAAAAAAAATATATATATATATATATATAATCTTCACATTTTCAAACAGTCCATTTATATTTTCGAACGGGGCTATACATTTGGGTGAGGTTTTCTTCTCGCCTGAGTAGCTTCGTTTCACTGCCAAAAATATAGTTTAACCATCTAGTGCGGATTAGCAACACAATGTCAAATACAGGTAGCCTTGTAAAATAATGAACATCTAATCACATTAACTGTTACTGTCTCGTGGGAATTCCAATAACAGTCCGTATGTAGCCAAACGTAGCTGCTGCTCATTCCGTTTGCTTGAAAATGGTAAATGGTTAAAAAAGTAAGGCCCATAGAGACACAAAGTAAGGCCCGAACAACAGACAGGGATGTTGGACCATCGAAGAGGCGCAAATATGATAAGAACTACATTGATTTGGGGTTCACTTATATTGGGAGTATTGCCTTTCCTCAGCCACAGTGTGATATATGTGCAAAAATACTATCTCACAACTCAATGAAACCTTCACTCTTACACAGACATTTAGAAACAAAACATGCCAATTTGAAAAATAAGCCACGGGAGTTTGAGGGAGAATTAAAACGGCTTTCGAGTAGTAAGACATGTATAAAAGCAAGAGATACCATTAAAAAGAAGGGGCTAGAAGCGTCTTATATGGTGAGCTACCTAGTGGCTAGGACAGGCAAGCCCCATATTATTGTGGAGGACTTAATTATTTCTGGTGCCGCGGATATGGCTGGGGCAATGCTTGGGGAAAAGGCCCAAAAAAACTATACAGACAAACCATCAAACAACACTGTTTCACTATACTTCAGTTACATGGCAGGATATGTTCTGAAACAATTACTGCTTCGCATAAAAGTGAATTCTATGCATTACAGCTGGATGAGTCAACAGACGTGGTGGGCCGGGCATAGCTCCTGGTATATGTCCGTTACGTTTATGGGGGTCAATTAAGGAAGACGTCCTCTTCTGGAAACCAGCCCAACAGGATAGGATATTTTTTAAGTACTAGACAGCTTTGTGACATCAAATAGACTGACGCAAAAGCCATGATAGGGAGACATGGTGGAGTGTTAACGCGCGTGCAAGCAGTTGCTCCCGACACCACTTTGGTACACTGCAGCATCCACCGAGAAGCTCTTGCTGCCAAGGGAATGCCTGACAGCTTGAAATATGTTTTGGACACTACAGTGAAAATGAATTTGGACAGCTATTGTTATTGTTTTTCCCTCTCCTACATTTGCAGTTGATATATTATTGATTATATATTTTAAAAACAAACCTGAGGATTGATTATAAAAAACGTTTGACATGTTTCTGTGGACATTACGGATATTATTTGGAATTTGTCGGCGTTGTCGTGACCGCTCTTTCCTGTGGATTTCTGAACATAACGCGCCAAACAAACAGAGGTATTTTGGATATAATAATAATCTTTATGGAACAAAAGGAACATTTGTTGTGTAACTGGGAGTCTCGTGAGTGAAAACATCCGAAGATCATCAAAGGTAAACAATTAATTTGATTGCTTTTCTGATTCTCGTGACCAAGCTACCTGATGCTAAGTGTACTTAATGTTTTGTTATTAACTTACAAACGCTTGGATTGCTTTCGCTGTAAAGCATAATTTCAAAATCTGAGACGACAGGTGGATTAACAAAAGGCTAAACTGTGTTTTGCAATATTGCATTTGTGATTTCATGAATATGAATATTTTTAGTAATATTATTTGACTGGGGCGCTATGCTATTCAGCGGTTGCTGATGACAATTATTATGCTTAAGGGATGGGTAGCGTTAAGAAGTTGGAGCTCTTCTCTGTCTGCATTAACAAGTGTAACAGTACTCTTCTTGCGTTATGTACAATCAATCATCGACACAAACTCTAACTTGTAGCATCAGTCATGGAGATTTATTCGGATAGAAACAGCACAAAATTGCACGTCATGCAATGCACGGCTCATCATCCAACTCTGCACTCACGCACACTGGTTTGGTGCTTGTTCACTGGGACGATTCTAACTGAAACATCCTGCCTCGTAAGCAAGCCACTCAAACCAGACAGTAACATTACCAGGTTGAGTAGGTGAAGGCAAGACAATACTAAAACCAAAACTCCATTGGCTTAACAATAAAATGGGGAATCACCAATGTAACCCTGTTACACTCCCCCCTACTGAATTCCACTTGCAAACAAAAATAATAAAAATGCAAAACTGCCCTGCGCAAACATACCAGGTACACAGACACACAACATATTTACAGAATAATCCAGAGATAAAAAGTATATATATTTTTAGACTACCTAATAGAGAAAACTAAAAGGTAAAGTTGTGTATATATCGAAGATGCAGACCCTGCTTTGAAACAGTCACTAAATATTCCAGTCATTAGACTATTCTCCACGAGAATTAGAGTGAAAAGTGGTTGATCAATTCCCTTAGCCCTCATAGGTAAACATGCCTGTTACGTGTTAAGTACAATCAGCGACTTTAAAACATCCAAGTAATACAATAAACCATCATAAGAAACTTTATCATATCCGTCACATTACCATCCTGAAACCTCTACACATGGTCACAATGATGTAAAAACAAAACAAATAAAAGATGTGAATACCATTGACCCTCTATTCACATATGAACCTTCAAGAGCTAATTGTCTGCTGATTCATAATCTCAATCAGTCCCGACACTGGTTTAAATAGTCTTCTTGCCCTTGAACTAATACGACCCAGAGTACCTTCAACTGCATAAAGAGTGACAGCATTGTATACTGTTGCAATAGTGGGTTTGTCAACAGTCAGTGCGTAACCGATCAGGTAAGGAATGGTCCGAGTTTTGTAGGTCAGTACGGATTTTGTAAGCAGACTGGTCAATTAGCTCACTCACTACACTGTTACGGCCTTGGTCAGATTCTTGAAGACTCTCTGATCAAGGCAGACCTTCCAGCTGCAGGACATCTTCCACAAAATCCAAAGGTGGAATATCCTGAGCATCCAAGGATCGAACATCACCCTTCAGGCTAGTGTCACCTATTCCTTCAGCAACTCCGACACCCACACTTTTGTTCTGTACTCAGCATCATCGTCCACTGCAGTGTCCATGGCAGGTGAGACCACAAGGCCATCATTCATGTCCTCAGACTCTGTTAATCCAGACATGTCTGTTCCATCATCAACGTCAGTATGAGGAAGAAAGTTGACTGGTATTATCAGGTTGTGATGTACCATCTCCTGTCCAGTGGAGCTGTTCTGAATCTTTAAAGTGTGACTGTCAGCATTCAATCCAGTGACAAGGTAGATAGTATCCTCCCAAAGGTCAGCGAGCTTCCGCTTTCCACGCTCCCCCTTGTTAGCCAACAACACTCTATCACCAATCTCCACTGGTGCCCCTCAGACTTTTCTGTCATACAGGTTAACATGCTTCTTCAACTGCTTCACTGCAGATGCCTGTGCTCTATTCGTGGCTTCTTTCAGATCTCTCCTCAAGGACTGAACAAACTGGTCATAGTCGACAACTTCTGGGTTCTCTGACAGAGCCAAAGACCATGTCAACAGGCTGTCTTGGCCTCCTCCCAAACATTAGCAGGAAAGGGGCAAAGCCTGTGGTCTCGTGGATTGTACAATTGTACGCAAACATTAGGGAATTCAGCGCCTGAGTTCATCTGTACTTTGCTCTCGTCGACAGGGCCCAGCACATGTTTACCAATGTCCTATTCATCCGATCACAGGACCTTTCCTCATTGGATGGTACAGCGTGGTGTGAGGCTTCTAAATACCTGAAACACTCAACAGTTCAGCTATTAGAGCGCTCTCAAAGGTGGCTCCCTGATCTGAGTGTATACGGCGAGGAATCCTGTAGACACAGAAATAGTTATTCCACTACAGACTTAGCAGACTAGTTTGGACACAGGACATCAGGAGTTTTGTTCATGACACCTCTACTGCAGCACTTCACATCTTCCTTTACCTCCCTCTCCAGGCCTTGCCAGACAAACCTCTGTTTTGTCAGGTAGACTGTTCTCGGTTGGCCCTGGTGGCCAGCTTCATCATGGACAACCTTCAACACCATTTTTTTCATGGAGGCTGGAACCATATACAGATACGTTTTACTCTTTGTAACCATATTCTTCGAAACACGATACAGTACACAAATCTTCATGGTCAACATGTCCCAACTTCTGAAAAGATGCAAAACCTGGATGGTCTCCTCCCCCTCTCCACAAAGATGGTCACTCTGCTCATCACATTGTCATCACGCTGCTTACTCATCAGTAGGTTGTGTGGCAGAACATTGGTCGATGTTCTGCCACTGCAGAAGCATTGGCAACAGCAGTGCATGTGAGCCTACCTCACCCACCCAGCGCCTGTGTGAATGAACAACAGCTGCAACTTCATGTCTTCATAAATCACCAGATGGGGGGTCAACAGTAGACTGGCAGCTAATGACCACCACCTTTGGAGTCAGAGGCTTTGTTAAAGGGGTGGTTGGACCAGCGAAACACGTCTTGCACTCTGTCTTTTCGCACAGCATTAGCTTCAGCTAGTAAGGGCATGGGCTCACTGGGCTCTCTGCTCAAAGCATCTGCAACAACATGTTTTAGTCCAGGGGTGTACTTGATGTCAAAGTCGTACGGTGCCAGCTTGGCGACCCATCCATGTTCATAAGCATCGAGCTTTGCTTTGGTCAAGATGTAGGTCAAGGGATTATTATCCGTCCATACCGTGAACTGCTGCCCCCGTAAGCAGTGGTGGAACTTGTCATATAAAGCCCATTTCAGCCTCTCTCAGCCTATTGCGGACAGTCTGAGCACTGATGGAGGGATTGTGCGTTCCTGCTGTAACTCGGGCAATTGTTGTTGCCATCTTGTACCTGTCCCGCAGGTGTGGTGTTCGGATGTACCGATCCTGTGCAGGTGTTGTTACACGTGGTCTGCCACTGTGAGGACGATCAGTTGTCCATCCTGTATTCCTGTAACGCTGTCTTAGGCATCTCACAGTATGGACATTGCAATTTATTGCCCTGGCCACATCTGCAGTCCTTATGCCTCCTTGCAGCATGCCTAAGGCACGTTCACGTAGATGAGCAGAGACTCTGTACATCTTTCTTTTGGTGTTTTTCAGAGTCAGTAGTAAGGCCTCTTTAGTTTTTTAAGTTTTCATGACTGTGACCTAAACTGCGTACCATCTGTAATCTGTTAGTGTTTTACCGACCGTTCCACACGTGCATGCTCATTAATTGTTTATGGTTCGCCATAAACTGCACCAGCAACGTCTTATTTGATTCTCGAACGACAAACGCGGTGATGTTCTGAGATGGAAATCCAGCGAACGGTGATCCGATCCAGGAGAACGGTCATGGCACTACTATAACAGTACTCTTCTTGCGTTGTGTGTAATCAATCATTGACACAAACTCCAATTTGTGTGCAAATGAACTCAAGCTTACAGACAACGTCAAATGTGATATAGCGAATCACCTGAGTGAGTTGGGTGCGCAATTATGCAGGTACTTTCCCGAAGTGGATAACACAAACAACTGGGTTCTCTACGTTGGAGATGGCTTATGGAATAGAAACATTCAATTCTCTAGCAACAGCTCTGTTGGACAATCCTGCAGTCAGCATGCCAATTGCACACTCCCTCAAACTTGAGACATCTGTGGCATTGTGTTGTGTGACAAAACTGCACATTTTAGAGTGGCCTTTTATTGTCCCCAGCACAAGGTACACCTGTGTAATTATCATGCTGTTTAATCAGCTTCTTGATATGTCACACCTGTCAGGTGGATGAATTCTCTTGGCAAGGGAGAAATGCTCACTAACAGGAATGTAAACAAATTTGAGAAAAAGCTTTTTGTGCATATGGAAGATTTCTGGGATCTTTTATTTTAGTTAATTGAAAATGTTGCCAACAATTTACATGTTACATTTATATTTTTGTACAGTAGAGTTTCTACTGTATGGTTTTATAGACACCACATGCCATGGAGACAGGAAGGGATTTAAATCAGAGATGCTGACTATGTCCCTGCCAAGCCACCCAGTGGTTCCCTGCGTCTCCCATGGAGAGCAGATGGTATTTTCTACACCCCCTCAGTGCTACCATTAAATAATTAAGACTGTCATCAGGACCTGGGCACAGTACTGTCTACGGTGGCACACGGCCAGCCTGCACGATTTGTCACAGGGAAAGGAGACAAAAGTGAAGTAAAAAAAAGTCTAAGGAAGGAATATGAAGGGAAAAAACTAAGATAAGCCATCAAGCTCCTTCCTTCTTGCAAATTCTGGTTGAGACTGCTAAGCACGCTTGACATTTCTGTTGTAGTCTCCATAGTCCTAGTCTTTGACTCTGAAACCAGTGTTGCAGTCAACTGAAATATTTATCATGGTAAAGAGTCCCCGGGATGTGATCTGACACATTTATACTACCAAGTTCTTTAGTCAACAGAAGGACCTGTTTTTTTATGACATTAGTTTTTGTGTTTCTTTATGCTGGCTCATACCTATGATGAATTATGAATTTACCTTAGACGGGGGAGTTGTCTATGGGAAACATGTCCACCTGTGAACTACAAATGCACGAGGCATCTTCACCTCTCCCCCTGCCTGTTCACACAACGTAGATCAACAAATTCTCTCTCTCTGCCAGAAAGCAACAGTGAACATGGAAGAACATTCGCCTCTCTCATTTTGATTTCACTACTACTCCACCTCTACAGTAATGTCTCCTGTCTGTCAATCACTTTTATTGACAGGTTGTGTTGTCCTCCATTTTGTGGCCTGTGCTGGAGGCTCTAACCCAGTGGTTAGGCTCTGCGGGAAGTCCGTCTCACAGCGCTGTGGAGGAACAGGAGAGCTCCAGTGTAAAAACGGTGTAGATACCACGATTCGAGAGATGATGGCTAGGTGGTTCGACTTGAATTCACTCGCTTAGACACAGCTACTCATCTGTAGCTTGGGTAGAAAAATATTTCTTTGTCTTCAAACTTCGTTGCGTTTTGGGTTCGTCCTTTTTAGACCTTGGCTGCAGCTTGGGTCACGTAGTCTTCCCTGTAAATTCTTTACTCACAGATTTCATACCCTTGAGTCAGAAGTGGGCGTAACCGCCTTTAGGGTAATTCTCTGGGCGTACCAAGTCAAGAGCAAGGTCTAGGTTTTTCTCAAACCAATTCTAGACAACTAACTTAACATTACATCGTTACCAAAACATTCCCTTTGATTTGGACATTTTCCACACAACGTACAATGTATAAACATCAAACATACACTAGGAAAACTCTTCACGTTACAATGTTTTCGTCATAACGTCATCTATTAACCTTTAATAACAAAACAAAAATTACATACATTTTCATATTCCATCTATCGTCATGACCACCATTGTGGCTGACTAAAACCATTGTTCCAAAGTCCCTTTATTTCATGTTTAATGTTCTGAAGCTGGTTCTCCATAGTAACATAGTAACAAAGGAATTTGTCTGTGGCCTGAGATTTACCAGGGGTGTGCGGGGTCATAAAACCCCCACATCTTCAGACCCCTAGATCTCTCCTCCTCTGTTGGGGTTGAGAGATGATCTGTAGGGTTGTGGTCTCCTGTAACCTGACCTGATCAGGACAGTCATGACATCAGCAACAATGTTCTCTGGGGTCTGGGGATCTGGCTAAAGGATGTTCACCTAACTTCCATTGATGCCCGTGTTATGACGTATCGCCACGGTGAAAGGTTGTTGACAATATTAGCCACCAGTAATTCATTTCTAGGTTGTGTATTGGATGACTTCTCTTTATGGGTTTATTGTAGGACAATAAAGGGAGATAACAAGCAATATGTGAATGAGTCCTTCAACCA
Source organism: Oncorhynchus masou masou (assembly GCF_036934945.1). Classification (NCBI taxonomy): domain Eukaryota; kingdom Metazoa; phylum Chordata; class Actinopteri; order Salmoniformes; family Salmonidae; genus Oncorhynchus; species Oncorhynchus masou. The sequence goes on along the minus strand of NC_088241.1, from coordinate 31,130,164 downwards.
GCAGTGAGATCCTTCATGGGAGAAAATTAGTTTCTGATTCTTATCTTATTAAACATAAAAGTTTGAATTACGTTGTTGAATAATGTGAAAAGCTGTTCTTTCACGGTCACACACATCTCACACTGGTAATGAAGCTGAACAAAGTCTGATTTATGAAATTTTACTGCAGCTCTTTAGAAATCACAGAATGTAGTATTTTATTTTTTATTTAACTAGGCAAGTCAGTTAAGACAAATTCTTATTTTACAATGACAGCCTACCCCGGCCAAACTCTCCCCTAACCAGGACGATGCTGGGCCAATTGTGCGCCGCCCTATGGGACTCCTGATCACAGCCGGTTGTGATACAGCCCGGGATAGAACCAGGGTCTGTAGTGACGCCTCTAGCACTGAAATGCAGTGACTTAGACTGCTGTGCCACCCGGGAGCCTTAGTATAGCTGAAAATCCTGCCTGGCATTGTGATTGGCTGTCTGTCATGGCACAGCAGTCCTTTGATTTCTACTCTCTCATTCTGTTCCTACAGATAAGGCGCCCCACTTCTCCCGGCTGGGGGATGAGGAGGTCAACGCTGGGCAGAATGCCACCTTCCAGTGTGTGGCATCGGGCCGGGCATCAGAAGCTGAGAAGTTCCTACTGGAGGTCAGTGGGGATTTGGAGGGCACATCTGTAGTATTTATTTTCTTTCAAATACTTTTGAGAGTTTGATTGAGCCTGTCTGGAGTGCCAGGTAGGTGGGTTTGCCCTTTTGCGTTCATTTTCAACTATTACATTAGTTCCATTGAGCCAGGCAAGCTCGATCAAGCGCAGCTGAAGTATTTCAAAGAAACCAAATATTATTTGAATGCAGGTCTCTTTTGGAATACCAGCACTTTTGAGTTCTACTTGAAGTGTGTTTGTGGTCATGCCATTAAAGAGGGAAACTTGAAACGATGGGTGAGTGTCTTTGAATTACAGTTGAAGTTGAAAGTTTGCATACACTTCAGTTGGAGCCATTAAAACTTGTTTTTCAACCACTCCACAAATTTCTTGTTAACAGACTATAGTATTGGCAAGTCGTTTAGGACATCTACTTTGTGCATGATACAAGTAATTTTTCCAACAATTGTTTACAGACAGATAATGTCACTTATAATTCACTGTATCACAATTTCAATGGGTCAGAAGTTTACATTCACTAAGTTGACTGTGCCTTTAAACAGCTTGGAAATTCCAGAAAATTATATCATGGCTTTAGAAGCTTCTGATCGGCTAATTTACATAATTTGAATCAATTGGAGGTGTACCTGTGAATGTATTTCAAGGCCTACCTTCAAACTCAGTGCCTCTTTGCTTGACATCACGGGAAAATCAAAATAAATCAGCCAAGACCTCAGCATTTTTTTTATTGACCTCCACAAGTCTGGTTCATCCTTGGGAGCAATTTACAAATGCCTGAAGGTACCATGTTCATCTGTACAAACAATAGTACGTAAATATAAACACCATGGGACATGCAGCCATCATACCGCTCAGAAAGAAGAGCGTTCTGTTTCTTAGAGGTAAATGTACTTTGGTGCGAAAAGTGCAAATCAATCTCAGAACAACAGCAAAGGACTTTGTGAAGATGCTGGAGGAAACAGGTACAGAATTATCTTTATCCACAGTATAAAGTCCTATATTGACATAACCTGAAAGGCTTCTTAGCAAGGAAGAAGCAACTGATCCAAAACCACAATAAAAAAGCTGGACTATGGTTTGCAACTGCACATGGGGACAAAGATCATACTTTTTGGAGAAATGTCCTCTGAACTGTTTGGCAATAATGACCATCATTATGTTTGGAGGAAAAACTGGAGGCTTGCAAGCCGAAGAACACCGTCCCAACCGTGAAACATGGGGGTGGCAGCATCATGTTGTGGGGGTGCTTTGCTGCAGGAGGGACTGGTGCACTTCACAAAATAGATGGCATCATAAGGTAGGAAAATTCTGTGAATATATTGAAGCAACATCTCAAGACATCAAGCTAGGTGGCAAATGGGTCTTCCAAATGGACAATGACCACAAGCATACTTCCAAAGTTGTGGCAAAATGGCTTAAGGACAACAAAGCCAAGGTATTGGAGTGGCCATCACAAAGCCCTGACCTCAATCAGTTACACCAGCTCTGTCAGGAGGAATGGGCCAAAAAAATAGAAAGTTGGGGGCAGAACTGAAAAAGTGTGTGCGAGCAAGGAGGCCTACAAACCTGACTCAGTTACACCAGCTCTGTCAGGAGGAATGGGCCAAAATTCACCCAACTTATTGTGGGAAGCTTGTGGAAGGCTACCCAAAATGTTTGACCCAAGTTAAACAATTTAAAGCAATGCTACCAAATACTAATTGAGTGTATGTAAACTTACCCACTGGGAATGTGAATAAATAAATAAATAAAGCTGATATAAATAATTCTCAATACTATTATTCTGACATTTCACAGTCTTAAAATAAAGTGGTGATCCTAACTGACCTAAAACAGGGAATCTTTACTTGGATTAAATGTCAGGAATTGAGAAAAACTGAGTTTAAATGTACTTGGCTAAGGTGTATGTAAACTTCTGACTTCAACTGTATAAACATGCTTGTGTTAGTATTCAAATGCAGCAGAGCATTGGGGAGAGTTTTAATGCTACGCTCCAGCCTTGAAGACTCTCCAGCCCAGCACCTTTGAAAATCCAGTTTGCTCATGAAATCCCAGTGCTGTGCTTTCTTCACAGCCTTCTTCCTTTATCCAAATAGAGGGCTCTGTTTTTAATACCCTTTTCCCATTTGTATGCTTTATTCATGCAAATTCCATCCCTCTGAAGGTCAGGAAGGCCACTGCAGTGTATGTCTGAGTGAATAACATTCATTGGTTTTAAAAACCTCACATATGAAGGGCTGATGGAAGGCCTGATGATAGCCTTTTGTTTTACAGCCTCTGTCTCTCACAGCAATTACCACACATCCACGACTCTTACCACCACCTCTTACAGTATGTGTTACTTACACCATGCAAGCCTTGAGACACAGTGCACATCATCGTCTTCAACTTTGAGACCCTGTCCTTCCTTCAACGTTCAAAAACTCTAACATCCAAGTGAGAATGATATCAGACAAATCATTTTGTCACATCACAAGGACATATACCTCCAGTAGGGAGCTGTAATAACAGCACTAACATTCGCAATAACAAAAGTCCTCAAGACTCTTCGAAGCCTGCCTTCCCCAAACAGCATGAGGAGATACATGTCTGTGTGTCACGGCTACCATTTTAGATGAGGTTGCTTCCCCTTCATGTTGTTTTTGTTTGATTGTTGCATCTGCTGTGAGTACCAGCTGTGACCTAGACTCACCATGTCAACTCCTGCCAGACTAAACAGATAATTTTGATTAGTTTTCTTAGTAATTCGCTCCAGCCTGATTGTTTACATAATCCTTCTCAGGCTTATTTGATTAACCTGATTTCCCTAATATCCTTTAGTGGAGGCAGAAAAAACTAAACAGATAAAAGAAGTAAGTCATGGGCAGTGGCCACTGAAGTCTATGATTGAGGGTTTGGTTTGACCACCAGACCAGACTGGTTGTCACTGCTTGACCCTCATCAGAGTTTGTTTACTTGTGAGGTCTGCGAGAGCTAACATGTCCACCGTGGCTTTGGACAGCACAAATACTTTTTTATTTTAACTTTATTTAACTAGGCAAGTCAGTTAGAACAAATTGTTATTTACAATGATGGACAACGCTGGGCCAATGGGACTCCCAATCAAGGCTGTGATGCTACCTGGATTCGAACCAGGTGCTGCAGTGATGCCTCTTGCACTGAGATGCAGTGTCTCAGACCACTGTACCACTCGGAACCCACATGATGAGTTATCCAAACAAACAGAGAAGGGGCCTAGCTCATCCCACTTGCTTCCCAGAGGGCCCCGGGCCTATGTGCTCTCTGAGACTGATTCTGTTTACTCACCAGCTGTTTTTCATTTAAAAAGAAAGAGAGAGAGGAATGTGTTGATAGGCAAGCCTGCTATTTCACACACTGGGAAAGGCCTCGGCCTAAACGTTAGCTTATTGTTAGGCTCAAGGTTGCCTGTTATTGAGACTATAGGCTTGAAGGATACTTGTGGTTATAATGGAATACAACATTGTGAGAAATGACTTGGAGGGTTCAGTGGGATACCTCCTTTCGTTCAACAATATCTCTACTGCAGCTTTCTTTCCCAGCACCGGTAATCTCTTTTGTTTTTGTTATTTTTTCTCAGGCGCCCGCTCTACATTTGTCATGCCCACTCCTTCTCCGTGATATATTCTGGCTTTGAAGAGCACTGGTGTCAGAGTCATTTTCTCTGTTTCGTTTCCTTTTGCCATGTACCAAAACATGAACGCTTACACCCTGTTATTCATCTGCAAGACTCCACATTAGAGTGACTAAAGGGTGAAACATTAAGCCCATCAGGCATGCACTTATAGCTACTCATGTGGATTTAAATGTATTGGCTCCATAGTGTTTTGTAGGACTGTGTGAGTGCTGGGTGGTGATAACACCCTATGATGCTACAGTATGGACACAAAAGAGGACTGACTACCGGCGCCTGCACTGAATTAACTAAAGGCCCTCATAACCAACATTGCTCTCATAGTCATTATTATCTTGTTTGTATTAAAGGTTCCTGATTGTCATTGTACATGTTTAAGTCAGAGGGTTGACTCCTGCCATTTTAATTGCCTGCTGCTGGACAATCATCCTTTTTAATCACTCAACTTAAATGGCCTGGATAGCAATAATTGAAACATATTAGGTTATTATGTTGTTAGCTGAGTGTCATGGCTCCACCAAGGGAACAATAATCTTACTATGCAGCCTGCCTCAAATATTGCACTCCGTTTAGCTGGTTTAAGAAGATGTTGTGGATGAACAAATGTTGTGGATGTTGTTTCAAAGCCTAACACAAAGAAATGGACAGCACCTTTAAGGTGAGGATTAATTCAAAACACCCATATGCATATTAGAGCTTATGCGTACGCATAGGCCTATATACACTGAGTATACCAACCATTAGGAACATGGGCATGAACTCTTCAAGGTGTCGAAAGCATTCCACAGGAATGCTGGATCATGTTGATTCCAATGTTTCCCACAGTTGTGTCAAGTTGGCTGGATGTCCTTTGGGTGGTGGACCATTCTTGATTCACACGGGAAACTGTTGAGCTTGAAAGCCCAGCAGCATTGCAGTTCTTGACACAAACCAGTGAGCCTGGCACCTACTACCATACACTGTTCAAAGGCACTTAAATATTTTGTCTTGCCCATTCATTCACTCTCTGAATAGCACACATACACAATCGATGTCTCAATTGTCTCAAGGCTTAAAAATCTTTCTTTAACCTGTCTCCTCCCCTTCATCTATACTGATTGAATTGGATTTAACAAGTGACATCTATAAGAGATCATAGCTTTCAGCTGGATTCATCTGGTCAGTATATGTCATGGAACGATCAATGTTTTATAGAATTAGTGTATGAGCCCAATCTCCCCCCAAAAAGCCTGAATTAAAATAATGATTGTGTCATTATACAATACATCACCTAATAGCCTATTGCATATTACACACGACAGAAAAACACAATTGGTCTAGCCGATACACCAAAATTAAACAAATTCTAGTAATCGCCTTTGAGTGTGAACTGTATTATTATGCATACTGGATGGACTGGTTACCTTATGCTACACTCCAAACGTTCTATCCATGAGTCTGGGAGAGAATATAATATAGGCCAAGGCGATGCTGTTGGTTCATTGATTGTGCAGGGGGGCTTACAAAGTTAACCTACAATTATAGTGAATTTATATTTGATTTTGAATAGCCTAGTATTAGGGCATTTTTTATATATTTTATAATTAATAGGCTGACACATTACCTTTAGCTACAGAATATCGCACCACTGTGCATTTCCATCTCCTCTCTCTCCTTTCTAGAGTGGTCAGAGAGAGGTGCTGTCAAGAATGTAATACAATATGTATTGCTGTGAAAACAACATGTTCCCGACCAGATTTCACTTGGTTACCCAAATTAAGCACTGTCTGGTTGCAGGAACAGGGTTGGAGAGCCCATGGTATACAGTTTGGGTGGAATATCACCTGTTGCGCAGAAAGGCTGCATGCTCCTCAATCGGTGCATGGAGTGAAATACGTGTTATTATACTGAACAAAAATGTAAATGCAACAATTTCAAAGATTTTACTGAGCTACAGTTCATATAAGGAAATCTGTCAATTGAAATAAATTAATTAGGCCCTAATCTCTGGATTTCACATGACTGGGAATACAAATATGCATCTGTTGGCCACAGATACCTTAAAAAAAGGTAGGGGCGTGGATCAGAAAACCAGTCAGTATCTTTAATGACCACCATTTGCCTCATGAGGCATAACACATCTCCTTCGCATAGAGTTGATCAGGCGGTTGATTGTAACCTGTGGAATGTTGTCCCACTTCTGTTCAATGGCTGTGCGAAGTTGCTTGATATTGGTGGGAACTAGAACACACTGTCGTACACGTCGATCCAGAGCATACCCAAACATGCTCAATGGGTGACATGTCTGGTGAGTATGCAGACCATGGAAGAACTTGAACATTTTCAGTTTCCAGGAATTGTGTACAGATCCTTGCGACATGGAGCCGTGTAATATCATGCTGAAACATGAGGTGATGGCGGCGGATGAATGGCACGACAATGGGACTAAGGATCTCATCACGGTATCTCTGTGCATTCAAATTGCCATAGATAAGATACAATTTTGCCCGTTGGTTTATGTTCGTTGTCCATAGCATAACCCCATCGCCACCATGTTAGGGGCGGCAGTGTAGCCTAGTGGTTAGAGCATTGGACTAGTAACCGAAAGGTTGCAAGTTCAAATCCCCGAGCTGACAAGGTACAAAATCTGTCGTTCTGCCCCTGAACAGGCAGTTAACCCACTGTTCCTAGGCCGTCATTGAAAATAAGAATTTGTTCTTAACTGACTTGCCTAGTAAAATAAAGGTAAAAAATAAATAAAAAATAAATGTTGACATCAGCAAACTGCTCTGCCAAACACGCTGTCTGCCATCTGCCCGGTACAGTTGAATCTGTGAAGAGCACACTTCTCGATTAGTCGATTACGATGCCGAACAGCAGTCAGGTCAAGATCCTGAGGGCGATGAGCATGCAGTTGAGCTTCCCTGAGACGGTTTCTGACAGTTTGTGTAGAAATTGAGATGTGGATGTCCTGGGCTGGCGTGATTACACGTGGTCTGCGGTTGTTAGGCTAGTTGGACTTACTGCCAAATTCTCTAAAACGACAATAGAGGTGGCTTATGGTAGAGAAATCAACGTTAAATTCTCTGGCAACAGCTCTGGTAGACATTCCTGCTGTCAGCATGCCAATTGCATGTTCCCTCAAAACTTGAGACATCACTGGGCATGTTTTGTTGTGTGACAAAACTGTCGGAACTAGAAGTATAAGCATTTCGCTACACTCGCATTAACTTCTCTGGGATATGTGGAACAGTAGCATCCCACCTCGCCAACAGCCAGTGAAATTGCAGGGCACCAAATTCAAAATAACAGAAATCCCATAATTAAAATTCCTCAAACATAGAAGTATTTTACACCATTGTAAAGATAAACTTCTTGTCAATCCAGCCACAGTCTCCAATTTCAAATAGGCTTTACGGTGAAAGCACACCAAATTATTATGTTAGGTCAGCACCTAGTCACAGAAAACCATACACCCATTTTCCAGCCAAGGAGAGGGCTCACAAAAATCAACAATAGAGATTAAATTAATCACTAACCTTTGATGATCTTCATCAGATGGCAGTCACAGGACTTCATGTTACACAATAAATGTGTGTTTTGTTCGATAAAGGTCATCTTTATGTCCAAAAACCTCATTTGAAATTGGTGTGTTATGATCAGAAATGCATGGTCTCAAACAAACATCCGTTGAAAGTGCAGAGAGCCACATCAAATTACAGAAATACTCATAATAAACATTGATAAAAGATACAAGTGTTATACATGGAAATATAGATGAACTTCTCCTTAATGCAACCGCTGAGTCAGATTTCAAAATGGCTTTACAGCGAAAGCACACCTTGCTATTATGTTAGGTCAGCGCTAGTCATAGAAAAACATCCAGCCATTTTCCAAAGAGGGAGAGGTGTCAGAAAAGTCAGAAAGAGTGTTATAAATATTCACTTCCCTTTGATGACCTTGATCGGAATGCTCAGGAACAGGAGCACCTCATGAAGATGGATTACTGGGCTGAACACACTAACAACAAGTGGCTATTTGGACATAAATGATGGACTTTATGGAACTTTATGGAACAAATCAGTCATTTATTGTCGAACTGTGATTCCTGGGAGTGCATTCTGATGAAGATCATCAAAGGTAAGTGAATATTTATAATGTTATTTCTAACTTCTGTTGACTCCAACATGGCAGATATTTCTTTGGCTGGATTGGGCTCTGAGCGCCGTACTCAGATTATGCTTTTTCCGTAAAGTTTTTTTGAAATCTGACACAGCGGTTGCATTAACCTTTCTAGCGCAGGCGTTCCGCTAGCGGAACACCTCGACAACATTCCGGGTGAAAAGGCAGTGCATGAAATTCAAAAATATTTTTTAGAAATATGTAACTTTCACACATTAACAAGTCCAATACAGCAAATGAAATATAAACATCTTGTTAATCTACCCGTCGTGTCCGATTTCAAAAAGGCTTTACAGCGAAAGCACAACATATGTTTGTTAGGTCAGAGCCAAGTCACAAAATCAAACACAGACATTTTTCCAGCCAAAGAGAGCAGTCACAAAAAGCAGAAATATAGATAAAATGAATCACTAACCTTTGATGATCTTCATCAGATGACACTCATAGGACATCATGTTACACAATACATGCATGTTTTGTTTTGTTCGATAATGTGCATATTTATATCCAAAAATCTCAGTTTTCATTGGCGCGTTACGTGCAGTAATGTTTTGATTCCAAAACATCCAGTAATTTTGCAGATAGCCACATCATTTCACAGAAATACTCATAATAAACATTGATAAAAGATACAAGTGTTAATCACAGAATTAAAGATAGATTTATCCTTAATATGTTCAGAGGGTCCCTGGTTCGAGCCCAGGTTGGAGCAAGGAGAGGGACAGAAGCATTACTGTTACATTGGATCACTCAGTTGGGCTCTGCCCAGCTGCTGGGGTGGAGGAGGAGAAGGAGGTTGTCAAAGAGGGGTGAGTGTAACCGGTGTGAAATGGCTAGTTAGTTAGTTGGTGTGTGCTAGTAGTGTTTCAATTGGTGACATCACTTGCTCTGAGACCTTGATGTCGTTGTTTCCTTTGCTCTGCAAAGGCTGTGGCTTTTGTGGAGCGATACAGTGGTTCATCCTTTAAAAGTTGCAATGTACTGCAGCACAGCTTGCATGGTGCTGCAGAATTCTATGGCACGGCACGTTATTTAAGTATCAGCCATAATAACCATTAAGTCTAGTTTGTGCCAGTTTGACCACCAGTGGGGATATTTGAGAAACATTTGATAGCCTTCAATAGTGGCTGTACTCAAGAGTTAAAAACATTTTTTTGTAAGAACATCGTATATGGAACTGACTTTAAGAAATGTTGCTTAATTAATTTGCTTAATATTATGGTGTTTCTATTCCAAGAAAAAAGAAAAACCCTCTGGAAAATATTTCGCTGTACAACGTGATGGTGAGAAGTATGGTTGTAGTACTGGGCTATTTAATCCCTGTGTCGTGCGGACACGTGGGAGACTGGTGTTCGATTCCCCGATTGGGAGGAAGGAGTAGGGTGTCCGTAAATAAGAATTTGTAACTGACTTCCCTAATTAAATAAACGTTACACTAAGAGCATAACATTATTCACCCTAATTGTATAATTGTAGTCAAGCCAACACCCAAATGGAGATTCAGTGAAAATAAAAATCTCATTGATTTATCAAGACCAGTCCCCATGCTTGTCTCAGAGCAGTGCGAAATGGTGCAAAAATATTTGTAGGCTACTGCTTCTAACTTCAATATGCTCTTTAAATAAATAAGACCTACACCACTTTTAACAACACATTACTCAACACTAGTGAGACTCATGTCGCCTATGGTAGGCCTACAGTATATTGAAAAATATTTATTTCAATGATGTGACCGCCAATAATTACATATGGGTCTCCCAGTGGTGGCCGACATGGGTATTGAACCTGCATCTGTAGCATCTCATTTTGCTCTGTTATGCAGCATCTTAGATCCCTGCGCCAATCAGGAGGGCTATTATAATACTGTAAATGGTGTCCAGGTCAGGATAACCAAAACAATTCTTTATTAAAAAGACTATCAGAAAGAATGTTGGTCCTTATTTAGCCATGAATGAGTGAGTCCCTCAGCTTTATGTAGGCGCCGGGCTATATGACTGTGCCATCTACTTGATAATATATACCAATATTTTGGAGGTTATTTTGTTTAAAAAAAACCTGAAAGTGAGCAATTGTAATCCGAATAAAGGCCAAAATAATATTTGTAAAGGCCAAAATATTTATTTATGTTTTTAGAGGGAGAGAAACGCTGGGCCAATTGTGTGCCGCCCTATGGGACTCCCGATCACGGTCGGAAGTGATAGATAATAATTATTTTTGTTGTATTATTATAATTTTTTTCTGGTGGATTAAACTGAAATTGCAACCGATACAGTCAACCTAACTAAGAAATACATTTGACGATAGAACTCTCCACCTACCCTCCTTCTCGGCAAGTCTATTGTCCAGCTACCTGCTAATAGCCATAATGGTGCTGTAGAATGTGACCTTGTGTGTTTGAAAGAGTATTTTCCAGTAAGCAACAATTTGTTTACCTGCATTAGTCAACTTAGTTCCAATATTTCTGTAATTCAGTTATATTTATTCCCATAGTAATTCATTATGGATATATAACTAAATAAACATGTGCATTTTGAAAGAGTATTTTTTTATCATTTTATTAACAAAATCATAAAGATGCTGATGAAGAAATACAATACTGTACAGTATATGCTTTATCCAACATTTTGTGGTTGCATGAGGTCGCCCACACAGAGCTTTATGTAGGTGCCGAGGCTATATGAATGTGCAATCAACTTGATTATTTAGCAGCTGCTGATATTCAGCCAACACATATATTTTAAGAATATCATGGAATATAATTGAACATTTTAGTTTATCCATGCTTGTCTCAGAGGTGGTGGAGTTCCAGAGCTCACAGGTGTCCCTGGCATGGATTGTGACTTTGATTGTGAGATTTCATTCCTCGCTCTATTCAACGCGTCATTTTTCGACTCTCCGCCAATGCCATCTGGCTCTGGACCAATGCATCAGCTGTCGCCCGCATCTCTGCCCTCAGATGATGAATCTCTTTCTGCTGGTCTGTCTTCAATGACTCGATCTCAGTCTTCAAAGTTTGAATCTGATCCATGTGCATCTTCATCAGATGAGCAGAATGGTACCATAGATTACAATTGTCTCAAGGCTTAAAAATCTTTCTTTAACCTGTCTCCTCCCCTTCATCTATACTGATTGAATTGGATTTAACAAGTGACATCTATAAGAGATCATAGCTTTCAGCTGGATTCATCTGGTCAGTATATGTCATGGAACGATCAATGTTTTATAGAATTAGTGTATGAGCCCAATCTCCCCCCAAAAAGCCTGAATTAAAATAATGATTGTGTCATTATACAATACATCACCTAATAGCCTATTGCATATTACACACGACAGAAAAACACAATTGGTCTAGCCGATACACCAAAATTAAACAAATTCTAGTAATCGCCTTTGAGTGTGAACTGTATTATTATGCATACTGGATGGACTGGTTACCTTATGCTACACTCCAAACGTTCTATCCATGAGTCTGGGAGAGAATATAATATAGGCCAAGGCGATGCTGTTGGTTCATTGATTGTGCAGGGGGGCTTACAAAGTTAACCTACAATTATAGTGAATTTATATTTGATTTTGAATAGCCTAGTATTAGGGCATTTTTTATATATTTTATAATTAATAGGCTGACACATTACCTTTAGCTACAGAATATCGCACCACTGTGCATTTCCATCTCCTCTCTCCTTTCTAGAGTGGTCAGAGAGAGGTGCTGTCAAGAATGTAATACAATATGTATTGCTGTGAAAACAACATGTTCCCGACCAGATTTCACTTGGTTACCCAAATTAAGCACTGTCTGGTTGCAGGAACAGGGTTGGAGAGCCCATGGTATACAGTTTGGGTGGAATATCACCTGTTGCGCAGAAAGGCTGCATGCTCCTCAATCGGTGCATGGAGTGAAATACGTGTTATTATACTGAACAAAAATGTAAATGCAACAATTTCAAAGATTTTACTGAGCTACAGTTCATATAAGGAAATCTGTCAATTGAAATAAATTAATTAGGCCCTAATCTCTGGATTTCACATGACTGGGAATACAAATATGCATCTGTTGGCCACAGATACCTTAAAAAAAGGTAGGGGCGTGGATCAGAAAACCAGTCAGTATCTTTAATGACCACCATTTGCCTCATGAGGCATAACACATCTCCTTCGCATAGAGTTGATCAGGCGGTTGATTGTAACCTGTGGAATGTTGTCCCACTTCTGTTCAATGGCTGTGCGAAGTTGCTTGATATTGGTGGGAACTAGAACACACTGTCGTACACGTCGATCCAGAGCATACCCAAACATGCTCAATGGGTGACATGTCTGGTGAGTATGCAGACCATGGAAGAACTTGAACATTTTCAGTTTCCAGGAATTGTGTACAGATCCTTGCGACATGGAGCCGTGTAATATCATGCTGAAACATGAGGTGATGGCGGCGGATGAATGGCACGACAATGGGACTAAGGATCTCATCACGGTATCTCTGTGCATTCAAATTGCCATAGATAAGATACAATTTTGCCCGTTGGTTTATGTTCGTTGTCCATAGCATAACCCCATCGCCACCATGTTAGGGGCGGCAGTGTAGCCTAGTGGTTAGAGCATTGGACTAGTAACCGAAAGGTTGCAAGTTCAAATCCCCGAGCTGACAAGGTACAAAATCTGTCGTTCTGCCCCTGAACAGGCAGTTAACCCACTGTTCCTAGGCCGTCATTGAAAATAAGAATTTGTTCTTAACTGACTTGCCTAGTAAAATAAAGGTAAAAAATAAATAAAAAATAAATGTTGACATCAGCAAACTGCTCTGCCAAACACGCTGTCTGCCATCTGCCCGGTACAGTTGAATCTGTGAAGAGCACACTTCTCGATTAGTCGATTACGATGCCGAACAGCAGTCAGGTCAAGATCCTGAGGGCGATGAGCATGCAGTTGAGCTTCCCTGAGACGGTTTCTGACAGTTTGTGTAGAAATTGAGATGTGGATGTCCTGGGCTGGCGTGATTACACGTGGTCTGCGGTTGTTAGGCTAGTTGGACTTACTGCCAAATTCTCTAAAACGACAATAGAGGTGGCTTATGGTAGAGAAATCAACGTTAAATTCTCTGGCAACAGCTCTGGTAGACATTCCTGCTGTCAGCATGCCAATTGCATGTTCCCTCAAAACTTGAGACATCACTGGGCATGTTTTGTTGTGTGACAAAACTGTCGGAACTAGAAGTATAAGCATTTCGCTACACTCGCATTAACTTCTCTGGGATATGTGGAACAGTAGCATCCCACCTCGCCAACAGCCAGTGAAATTGCAGGGCACCAAATTCAAAATAACAGAAATCCCATAATTAAAATTCCTCAAACATAGAAGTATTTTACACCATTGTAAAGATAAACTTCTTGTCAATCCAGCCACAGTCTCCAATTTCAAATAGGCTTTACGGTGAAAGCACACCAAATTATTATGTTAGGTCAGCACCTAGTCACAGAAAACCATACACCCATTTTCCAGCCAAGGAGAGGGCTCACAAAAATCAACAATAGAGATTAAATTAATCACTAACCTTTGATGATCTTTCATCAGATGGCAGTCACAGGACTTCATGTTACACAATAAATGTGTGTTTTGTTCGATAAAGGTCATCTTTATGTCCAAAAACCTCATTTGAAATTGGTGTGTTATGATCAGAAATGCATGGTCTCAAACAAACATCCGTTGAAAGTGCAGAGAGCCACATCAAATTACAGAAATACTCATAATAAACATTGATAAAAGATACAAGTGTTATACATGGAAATATAGATGAACTTCTCCTTAATGCAACCGCTGAGTCAGATTTCAAAATGGCTTTACAGCGAAAGCACACCTTGCTATTATGTTAGGTCAGCGCTAGTCATAGAAAAACATCCAGCCATTTTCCAAAGAGGGAGAGGTGTCAGAAAAGTCAGAAAGAGTGTTATAAATATTCACTTCCCTTTGATGACCTTGATCGGAATGCTCAGGAACAGGAGCACCTCATGAAGATGGATTACTGGGCTGAACACACTAACAACAAGTGGCTATTTGGACATAAATGATGGACTTTATGGAACTTTATGGAACAAATCAGTCATTTATTGTCGAACTGTGATTCCTGGGAGTGCATTCTGATGAAGATCATCAAAGGTAAGTGAATATTTATAATGTTATTTCTAACTTCTGTTGACTCCAACATGGCAGATATTTCTTTGGCTGGATTGGGCTCTGAGCGCCGTACTCAGATTATGCTTTTTCCGTAAAGTTTTTTTGAAATCTGACACAGCGGTTGCATTAACCTTTCTAGCGCAGGCGTTCCGCTAGCGGAACACCTCGACAACATTCCGGGTGAAAAGGCAGTGCATGAAATTCAAAAATATTTTTTAGAAATATGTAACTTTCACACATTAACAAGTCCAATACAGCAAATGAAATATAAACATCTTGTTAATCTACCCGTCGTGTCCGATTTCAAAAGGCTTTACAGCGAAAGCACAACATATGTTTGTTAGGTCAGAGCCAAGTCACAAAATCAAACACAGACATTTTTCCAGCCAAAGAGAGCAGTCACAAAAAGCAGAAATATAGATAAAATGAATCACTAACCTTTGATGATCTTCATCAGATGACACTCATAGGACATCATGTTACACAATACATGCATGTTTTGTTTTGTTCGATAATGTGCATATTTATATCCAAAAATCTCAGTTTTCATTGGCGCGTTACGTGCAGTAATGTTTTGATTCCAAAACATCCAGTAATTTTGCAGATAGCCACATCATTTCACAGAAATACTCATAATAAACATTGATAAAAGATACAAGTGTTAATCACAGAATTAAAGATAGATTTATCCTTAATATGTTCAGAGGGTCCCTGGTTCGAGCCCAGGTTGGAGCAAGGAGAGGGACAGAAGCATTACTGTTACATTGGATCACTCAGTTGGGCTCTGCCCAGCTGCTGGGGTGGAGGAGGAGAAGGAGGTTGTCAAAGAGGGGTGAGTGTAACCGGTGTGAAATGGCTAGTTAGTTAGTTGGTGTGTGCTAGTAGTGTTTCAATTGGTGACATCACTTGCTCTGAGACCTTGATGTCGTTGTTTCCTTTGCTCTGCAAAGGCTGTGGCTTTTGTGGAGCGATACAGTGGTTCATCCTTTAAAAGTTGCAATGTACTGCAGCACAGCTTGCATGGTGCTGCAGAATTCTATGGCACGGCACGTTATTTAAGTATCAGCCATAATAACCATTAAGTCTAGTTTGTGCCAGTTTGACCACCAGTGGGGATATTTGAGAAACATTTGATAGCCTTCAATAGTGGCTGTACTCAAGAGTTAAAAACCTTTTTTGTAAGAACATCGTATATGGAACTGACTTTAAGAAATGTTGCTTAATTAATTTGCTTAATATTATGGTGTTTCTATTCCAAGAAAAAAGAAAAACCCTCTGGAAAATATTTCGCTGTACAACGTGATGGTGAGAAGTATGGTTGTAGTACTGGGCTATTTAATCCCTGTGTCGTGCGGACACGTGGGAGACTGGTGTTCGATTCCCCGATTGGGAGGAAGGAGTAGGGTGTCCGTAAATAAGAATTTGTAACTGACTTCCCTAATTAAATAAACGTTACACTAAGAGCATAACATTATTCACCCTAATTGTATAATTGTAGTCAAGCCAACACCCAAATGGAGATTCAGTGAAAATAAAAATCTCATTGATTTATCAAGACCAGTCCCCATGCTTGTCTCAGAGCAGTGCGAAATGGTGCAAAAATATTTGTAGGCTACTGCTTCTAACTTCAATATGCTCTTTAAATAAATAAGACCTACACCACTTTTAACAACACATTACTCAACACTAGTGAGACTCATGTCGCCTATGGTAGGCCTACAGTATATTGAAAAATATTTATTTCAATGATGTGACCGCCAATAATTACATATGGGTCTCCCAGTGGTGGCCGACATGGGTATTGAACCTGCATCTGTAGCATCTCATTTTGCTCTGTTATGCAGCATCTTAGATCCCTGCGCCAATCAGGAGGGCTATTATAATACTGTAAATGGTGTCCAGGTCAGGATAACCAAAACAATTCTTTATTAAAAAGACTATCAGAAAGAATGTTGGTCCTTATTTAGCCATGAATGAGTGAGTCCCTCAGCTTTATGTAGGCGCCGGGCTATATGACTGTGCCATCTACTTGATAATATATACCAATATTTTGGAGGTTATTTTGTTTAAAAAAAAAACCTGAAAGTGAGCAATTGTAATCCGAATAAAGGCCAAAATAATATTTGTAAAGGCCAAAATATTTATTTATGTTTTTAGAGGGAGAGAAACGCTGGGCCAATTGTGTGCCGCCCTATGGGACTCCCGATCACGGTCGGAAGTGATAGATAATAATTATTTTTGTTGTATTATTATAATTTTTTTCTGGTGGATTAAACTGAAATTGCAACCGATACAGTCAACCTAACTAAGAAATACATTTGACGATAGAACTCTCCACCTACCCTCCTTCTCGGCAAGTCTATTGTCCAGCTACCTGCTAATAGCCATAATGGTGCTGTAGAATGTGACCTTGTGTGTTTGAAAGAGTATTTTCCAGTAAGCAACAATTTGTTTACCTGCATTAGTCAACTTAGTTCCAATATTTCTGTAATTCAGTTATATTTATTCCCATAGTAATTCATTATGGATATATAACTAAATAAACATGTGCATTTTGAAAGAGTATTTTTTTATCATTTTATTAACAAAATCATAAAGATGCTGATGAAGAAATACAATACTGTACAGTATATGCTTTATCCAACATTTTGTGGTTGCATGAGGTCGCCCACACAGAGCTTTATGTAGGTGCCGAGGCTATATGAATGTGCAATCAACTTGATTATTTAGCAGCTGCTGATATTCAGCCAACACATATATTTTAAGAATATCATGGAATATAATTGAACATTTTAGTTTATCCATGCTTGTCTCAGAGGTGGTGGAGTTCCAGAGCTCACAGGTGTCCCTGGCATGGATTGTGACTTTGATTGTGAGATTTCATTCCTCGCTCTATTCAACGCGTCATTTTTCGACTCTCCGCCAATGCCATCTGGCTCTGGACCAATGCATCAGCTGTCGCCCGCATCTCTGCCCTCAGATGATGAATCTCTTTCTGCTGGTCTGTCTTCAATGACTCGATCTCAGTCTTCAAAGTTTGAATCTGATCCATGTGCATCTTCATCAGATGAGCAGAATGGTACCATAGATTACAGTGGCCTATCATCGAAACGGTAGATCAATTAATAATTAAAAGTCACTCCAACACACAAACACTGCACACACATTTTACGAATCTAGCAAAACTAACTGCTTTCTTGGCAACCATGCGTTCTTTTGGTGCGGTCCATTTTCCAGATCAGTCCACTGATCTCCACAGATGGTTGTCGGCATGTGTTTTTGTGTGCCTGTTTATATTTGACCCATCCTGTTTTCTCTCTCCAGAGGCACAGTGGGGACGTGACATCTACAGCCTTGGTCAAGCACCTGAGTCACCGGCGCTTTGTGGCGTCATTACAGGTGGACAGTGTGCAGTGCAACAACCAGGACCTGTACCGATGTGTCACCCAGTCCTCCAGGGGCTCTGGGGTCTCCAACTTCGCTGAACTCATCGTCAAAGGTAAATGCGCCCGCCGTCAGTCAGTGGGACGAGGCTAGGATCTCTCAATATGCTGTACTGTAGGTCTATGAACCAAGGGTGAACAAAATAAAACTGATTTAGTCATGTTACTTTGTGTTAGCAAAAGCAGTAAAATTAACATTAATCAATTTACACGTCAAACACACTTGTCAGCTGTGGCATAATTCAATCAACACATGAAAGTGCTTGTTTGATATTATCATGATATTATCACCAGGTATTCCCAAACAGCGGCATGCGCAATGCCATCGGGGGTAGCTTCGTTTCACTGCCAAAACTAAAATTAAATCTAGTTTTTGAGCGAAATAACAACACAATGTCAAATACAGGTAGAGCTGGTAGAGACACACTGCTACTACCAGCAGTACTACTCCTGCACCTGTCGATGACACAAATGGTTCTGCTTTCACGAGCACATCCATTGCTAGCATCAGTAATTCTACATTCGTTGTTTGCCTAGCTAGCATGGAAGCTGACAGTTGTGAATCTGATGCAGCCGAAGAGCTACTGCCCCCTTACCCGGGAAAGCACCGAACAGCAGACAGGGATGTTGGACCATCGAAGAGGCGCAAATATCATAAGAACGACATTGATTTGGGGTTCACTTATATTGGGAGTATTGCCTTTCCTCAGCCACAGTGTGTTATATGTGCAAAAATATTATCTCACAACTCAATGAAGCCTTCACTCTTACGCAGACTTTTAGAAACAAAACATGCCAATTTGAAAAATATGCCACAGGAGTTTGAGCAAGAATTAAGACTTTCGAGTAGTAAGACATGTATAAAAGCAACAGATACCATACATAAAAAAGGGCTAGAAGTGTCTTATATGGTGAGCTACCGAGTGGCTAGGACAGGCAAACCCCATATTATTGTGGAGGACTTTATTCTTCCTGCTGCCACGGATATGTCTGGGACAATGCCTGCATCAAAAAACACTTTTTCACGATGCATCATTGACATATCAGGAGATGTTTTGAAATAATTACTGCTTCACATATAAGCCAGTGAATACTATGCATTACAGCTGGATGAGTCAACAGACCCTGGCACACCTCCTGGTATATGTCCGTTATATTTTTTGGGGGTCAAATAAGGAGGCCATCCTCTTCTGGAAACCAAAGCAACAGGAGAGGATAGTTTTAAAGTACTGGACAGATTTGTGACATCAAATAGATTTTGGTGGTCAAGATGTGTTGGTATATGTACTGCCCTTGGCGCAAAAGCCATGACAGGGAGACATAGTGGAGTGGTACCGGGCGTGCAAGCAGTTGCTCCCGATGGAGTTTGGGTACACTGCAGCATCCACCGAGAGGCTCATGCTGCCAAGGGAATGCCTGACAGCTTGAAAGACATTTTGGACACGACAGTGAAGATGGTTAACTTTGTTAAAGCAAGGCCCCTGAACTCACGTGTACAGTGGCTTGCGAAAGTATTCACCACCCTTGGCATTTTTCCTATTTTGTTGCCTTACAACCTGGAATTAAAATTGATTTTTTGGGGCTGGTTTGTATCATTTGATATACTGTACACAACATGCCTACCACTTTGAAGATGCAAAATATTTTTTATTATCAAACAAGCAAGAAATAAAACTTGAGCATGCATATTCACCCTCCCCCCAAAGTCAATACTTTGTAGAGCCACCTTTTTACAGCAATTACAGCTGAAAGTCTCTTGGGGTATGTCTCTATAAGCTTTGCACATCTAGCCACTGGGATTTTTGCCCATTCTTCAAGACAAAACTTCTCCAGTTCAAGTTGGATGGGTTCCGCTGGTCTACAGCAGCCTTTAAGTCATACCACAGATTCTCAATTGGATGGAGGTCTGGGCTTTGACGAGGCCATTCCAAGACATTTAAATGTTTCCCATAAACATATTGAGTGTTGCTTTAGCAGTATGCTTAGGGTCATTGTCCTGCTGGAAGGTGAATCCCAGTCTCAAATCTCTGGAAGACTGAAACAGGTTTCCCTCAAGAATTTCCCTGTATTTAGCACCATCCATCATTCCTCCAATTCTGACCAGTTTCCCAGTCCCTGCCGAAGAAAAACATCCCCACAGCATGATGCTGCCACCACCATGCTTCACTTTGGAGATGTATTTCCGGGGTGATGAGAGGTGTTGGTTTGCGCCAGAAATAACGTTTATCTTGATTGCCATAAAGCTCAATTTTAGTCTCATCTGACCAGAGTACCTTCTTCCATATGTTTGGGGAGTGTCCCACATGCCTTTTGGCGAACACTTTAAGCAATGGCTATTTTCTGGCCACTCTTCTGTAAAGCCCAGCTCTGTTGAGTGTACGGCTTAAAGTGGTCCTATGGACAGATACTCCAATCTCCGCTGTGGAGCTTTGCAGCTCCTTCAGTGTTATCTTTAGTCTCATTGTTGCCTCTCTGATAATGCCCTCCTTGCCTGGTCCATTTTGGTGGTTTGTTGTGGTGTCATATTCTTTCCATTTTTGAATAATGGATTTAATGGTGCTCTGTGGGATGTTCAAAGTTTCTGATATTTTTTTAGAACCCAACTCTGATCTGTACTTCTCCACAACTTTGTCCCTTTACCTGTTTGGAGAGCTCCTTGGTCTTCATGGTGCCGCTTGCTTGGTGGTGCCTCTTGCTTAGTGGTGTTTACAGGCTCAGGGTCCTTACAGAACAGGTGTATGTATACTGAGATCATGTGACACTTAGATTGAACACAGGTGGACTAATTATGTGACTTCTGAAGGTAATTGGTGGCAGCAGATCTTATTTAGGGGCTTCATAGCAAAGGGGGTGGATACATATGCACGCACCACTTTTATCTTTTTTTTTTTTTTTTCAGTCATTTCATTTCACTAATTTGGACTATTTTGTGTATGTTAATTACATGAATTCCAAATAAAAATCCATTTAAATGACAGACTGAGCACATGTGACAGTCTGGAGACGCCGTGGAGAATGTTCTGCTGCCTGCAACATCCTCTGGCATGACCGGTTTGGCGGTGGGTCAGCCATGGTGTGGGATGGCATTTCTTTGGGAGGGGGCGCACAGCTCGCCAGAGGTAGCCTGACTGCCATTCGGTACTGAGATGAGATCCTCAGACCCCTTGTGAGACCATATGCTGGTGTGCGGTTGGCCCTGGGTTCCTAATGCAAGACGATGCTAGACCTCATGTGGCTGGAGTGTGTTAGCAGTTCCTGCAAGAGGAAGGCATTGATGCTATGGACTGGCACGCCCGTTCCCCAGACCTGAATCCAATTGAGCACATCTGGGACGTCATGTCTCGCTCCCTCTACCAACGCCATGTTACACCACAGACTGTCCAGGAGTTGGCGGATGCTTTAGTCCAGGTCTGAGAGGAGATCCCTCAGGAGACCATCCGCCACCTCATCAGGAGCATGCCCAAGCGTTGTAGGGAGGTCATACAGGCACTTGGAGGCCACACACACTACTGAACATCATTTTGACTTCTTTTAAGGACATTACATCAATGTTGGATCAGCCTGTAGGATGTGTTATTTTAGTGTTCCCTTTATTTTTTTGATCAGTGTATTAAGTGGCATTGTTTAAAGTGGCTAGTGATACATGTATTACATAAAGATGGCAAGATGCAGTAGGTGGTATAGAGTACAGTATATACATATGAGATGAGTAATGTAGGGTATGTAAACATTATATTAAGTGGCATTGTTTAAAGTGGCTAGTGATACATTGTTTACATGTATGTATGGCAGCAGCCACTCAATGTTAGTGGTGGCTGTTTAACAGTCTGATGGCCTTGAGATAGAAGCTGTTTTTCAGTCTCTCGGTCCCTGCTTTGATGCACCTGTACTTACCTCGCCTTCTGGATGATAGCGGGGTGAACAGGCAGTGGCTCGGGTGGTTGTTGTCCTTGATGATCTTTATGTCCTTCCTGTGACATCGGGTGATGTAGGTGTCCTGGAGGGCATGTAGTTTGCCCCTGGTGATGCGTTGTGCAGACCTCACTACCATCTGGAGAGCCTTACGGTTACGAGCCTTACGGAGCCAAATGGAACAGCGGTAGCACCCACAGAGAAATGCGCCACAGGAAAATGGCATTCTGTCGGGACATTTACTATTTCCCCTCCCATTCGGTCAGAGTTCAAAGCAAATGCTCCATTCCACTTTCTACTGAATGAGGACATCTAGTGGAAGGTGTAGGAAGTGCTAGCAGATCCATATCTTTTTGGGAAAGGTGGGGGCAATGACGTCAAATTTGCCCCACATTCAGAATTTCACTTCTTGTTTGGAAGATTGCCTGCCCTATGAGTTCTGTTATACTCACAGACATAATTCAAACAGTTTTAGAAACGTCAGAGTGTTTTCTATCCAATAGTAATAATAATATGCATATATCAGCAATTTAGAGTAGGATGCAGTTCACTATGGGCACGCAATTCATCCAAAGTGAAAATACTGCCCCCTATCCTCAACAGGTGCCATACATCTTTCCTTCCGTGGCCTCCAATTGCTCTTAAATGCAAGTAAAACTAAATGCATGGTCTTCAACCGATCGCTGCCTGCCCCTGCACGCCCGTCCAGCATCGCTACTCTGGGCAGTTCTGAATTAGAATATATGGACAACTACAAATACCTAGGTGTCTGGTTAGACTGTAAACTCTCCTTCCAGACTCACATTAAGCATCTCCAATCCAAAATTAAATCTAGAATGGGCTTCCTATTTCGCAACAAAGCATCCTTCAGTCATGCTGCCAAACATACACACGTAAAACTGACAATCCTGCATATCCTTGACTTTGACGATGTCATTTACAAAATAGCCTCCAACACTACTCAGCAAATTGGATGCAGTCTATCACAGTGCCACCCGCTTTGTCACCGAAGCCCCATATACTACCCACCAATGCGACCTGTATGCTCTCGTTGGCTGGCCCTCGCTTCATATTCATCTCCAAACCCACTGGCACCAGGTCATCTACAAGTCTTTGATAAGGTTAAGGTATCTCAGCTCACTGGTCACCATAGCAGCACGAGCTCCAGCAGGTATATTTCACTGGTCACCCAAAAAGCCAATTCCTCCTTTGGCCACCTTTCTTACCTGTTTTCTGCTGCCAATAACTGGAACGAATTGCAAAAATAACCTAATCTGGAGACTAATCTGGAGACTATATCTCCCTCACTAACTTTAAGCATCAGCTGTCAGAGCAGCTCACAGAACATTGCACCTGTACATAGCCCATCTGTAAATAGCCCATCCAACTACCTCATCCCCATATTGTTATTTATTTTTTGCTCCTTTGTACCCCAGTATCTCTACTTGCACATTCACCTGCTGCACATCTATCACTCCAGTGTTTATTTGCTAAATTATAATTACTTCGCCACTATGGCCTATGTATTGCCTTTACCTCCCTAGTCTTACTTCATTTGCACACACTGTATATAGATTTTTTTTATTGTGTTATTGACTGTACGTTTGTTTATTCCGTGTGTAACTCTGTTGTTGTTTGTGTCACACTGCTTTGCTTTATCTTGGCCAGGTCGCAGTTGTAAATGAGAACTTGTTCTCAACTCGCCTATCTTGTTAAGTAAAGGTGAAATAAAAAAAATAAAAAATGAAGGTTATGGATGTAGTAAAAGTAGGAATAAAGCTGATAAGCATGTTGTAATAAGACTGATTAGCAATAGTATATAGTACTTTTAAGTACAGTGGAATAAAGTTCAACCACTTCCGACCAACATAGTCCTCAAATGTCACATAATGGATGGAAGATATACAGCTACAGTGTATAGAAGCAATAATAACATTTAAATAAACTCACAGCCTCCTACCCTGTCTTCTTCCCACAGTTCCCCCCTCCCCTATCGCGCCCCCACAGCTGCTGAGAGCGGGCTCCACATATCTGATCATCCAGCTCAACACCAACTCCATCCTGGGAGATGGCCCTATTATCAGGAAGGAGATTGAGTACCGGGCCAGCCAATCACCTTGGTCCGAGGTCCATGGGGTCAACATGGTCACCTACAAGCTGTGGCACCTGGACCCAGACACGGAGTATCACATAAGTGTGTTGCTGACCCGGCCCGGAGAGGGCGGCACCGGACCACCTGGACCACCCCTCGTCAGCAGGACTAAGTGTGCAGGTGAGGGTCTGGGCGGTGTGACAAGGTCTAGATAAGCTTGTACAGTATGTTACATTCTCATAGTTGGCAGTGTTTGGTAACACAGAATATTTTGGTAATACATGTTATTAACCACTTGCAAATCCTTGATAAAATCTTACCATACCATATCATACTTTTAAAGCCACATACCTTTTGAAATGATTTGCAATTTTTATTGTAAGATCATTCTAGTTTTCTTGGTCTTGGTATGTTTCTAGTCTTGATAAATAGAGGGAAATGTATCACTCTACAAGCTGTTTGCTTCCTTTGTGGATTTTTCCTCAGAAAATTCAGAAACTCTCCTCATATTTTTTGGGCATTTTAGAGAGAATATGTCTTAATACTATTCAAAGTACATATGCACAACAGCTAGTTGCTCAGACTTTATTTAATCTCAGAGTAATTGCTCATAATATTGTGGAATAACAGACCATGGACTGTGGCGATAATGTGGAAAAATTGTATTCCAGACTGAAATCTCTGTGAGATTGAGAGGTGGTCTTTGTAAAAATATAATTTGTGCTGGAAGAAAACAACTAACACACACATGCATATACACACACGCACAGACACTCAACCACAAAATTCATGCCTATTTCCTGTGGGCATTTGTCCCATGTCTTCTACAGTCATCAGTCTAATATGCACAGCGATCTCTTCCCACCACAAACCATCTCTCTCACCCCCCCTCCCTGTTCCACCAACCATAGCCTCCATGTCCTCTCTCTGATGACACATTAAGCACACTCCATTTCCCAATAGCCACAGACAGTAAAATAGAGAGAGCCCAGAGCCAGCTCTCACACAAAAATATATTTTATATTTCCCTCTCTATTTCAAAGAGATAGACAGGGAAAGAGAGGAGAGGGAATGTTATAGTTGTGAAGTGAGAGGATGCACACACTGTTCTAATGTAAATGTATTTTAGTGGCACCATTGTATGCTGTCTGTCATGTTTTTTTCCTCTGGATAATTTGCATACCGATAGTGACTCCAAATAACTGTCTCAGATATCAAAGCCTGACCTCTTGCCCTGTAATTTCCCAAGCTGTTGTTTTCACAACATACGGGTTAGGTTGTTGTGTCTACTTGTTTGTTCTGTTGGTGGCCTCATCCTGATTCACACACCTTCACATACTCCTCATCCATCACCAGGTCCACCCTTGATGATTCTCTAATCACCACCTGGACACCCTTGAGTTCCTTTGACCCCTGTCCCCCAGACCATCTGGTCCAGATCCCACACTGACCCCACACTTCATCATTGCATTATGATCCTCCTCACCTTTGTTCGGCTGCTTAGGTCTAAGCATAAGGAAATATATGGTCTGGTCACAGTGGGTATCTCTGGGAGTGTGCTTGTTACCAGAGTGAACAGATTGGAGGCTTGGACCCTCTGGGTGTTATTCTGACAAAAGTGAATTTCTTCTCAAAAAAAAGAGTGTTGCCATGGACTGGGTATGTTCTGCTGTTCCGTGTGAATAACTCATCGCTTCCTGGCTTGCTCTGACCTATGTAGTGTAGCCCGGACGTCCTCCTGTGAGTGCTGTAAAACTAATGGCCGTGAATATGAACATGGTCTCCGCCCGCCTCTGATGGCCAGCCAGGTGTGCTTGATGAGCCATCACTGTGATTATCAGCAGGGCTGCATTATTGTAGCTCTAAGCCCCTCAAGTAAATCACGGAGGAGACAAGTTATTTCCAAACCACGTTAATTGGCTTCCACCTGCTTCTAGGTCACTGAGCCTTCTGGAGAGCCCCCTGCCACCAAACCTCTCTGCTGAGCGAGGGGCTTCATGCCGGTGCCCGACTAAAATTAGGAACATTACAGAGAGTGCTCATGCCTTTCACAGCTCGTCTACCTTGCCCATCATGTCAGGCCTCTCTGTCATTGATTGCATCTTGCTTCATTCCTCCTTCATCTCCCATCTCACCTGTGGTTAAGTCTCCACAGACTCCCTCCACAGCTTAGCACCAACCCAGGCCAAGGACAACCCTCTCCACAGTGAATCCCATGGATCAGTATTAGTGGGGGTAATAAACCAGAAGCTCCCCCCTTCTTTTCCTCTCACTTCTATAGCGTGAGGAATAAGCATGTCGCTCTGGGCCATGTTGGGGATACTGCAACCCCTCTCCGAAGGCTGCCAGGGAGTGTGCGTTGCACACAGTTGAGTGTGTCATGCAGGCAAATAGACTGGGCAAGAGGAAGGGTGTTGGCACAAAAGTCAATTTTGATGAAAATCCACAATGGGCACACTGTGGCCTCATCTGTGTTTTTTTCTTCAGTTCGTCAGTTTAAAGCCCCTCTTTATTTAGCTTTGAGACTGTGCAGACTATCAATTACACCATAAAGACAATATTCAATCAAATTGAACAATTGTTCAAACATTTCCTGCTACGTGCCACTAATGTACCACTACTTGATTACCCAGCCCACATATTTTTCTGCTATCACAAACTAATGTCCAGAACAATGCAGTGGTCATGCTTCCTTCTAGACCGAAATGCAAAAAAAAAGGACAGTAAACAGGTGACTGGAGAGGCTTAAGTTTAGATTGCCAGTATCATAAAATTCTGCTTCAGTGAGAAAGATAATGAATAGGAAGGGATACATGGATAAACTTCAGGGAGAGATATAATGAATAGAAAGGGATACAGAGATAAATATCCGCAAGGAAGAGATGCCCTTTTGAGTGGTGAGTTGGTGTGTGTGCATGTGCCTGTTTGTGCTCGTATATGTCCTTGCATATTTAGAGAGAGCACCTTTCAAATCCATCTCCTTTGATTACTGCCTTTGTTCCTTTAAGCGTCCCATCGCTTATCGATACATTAGCTCCATTGTTTTAGTTCTCAGCACAAATAGCTGCAGTAAGAGAAGAATCCCTTTGAGTGTGATAGTCAGTGCAGGAATGAAGACATTGGCTGGTATAACCTTACTCTTCTCAATGCTGAGCCCTCCGCTCCATATCTCCTCTGTCACTCTCCCTCTCCTCCGCCATTAGTCACGAATCCCTATTAAAAGAACAAACCAATACAATAGATTATGTGGAATACTGTTTGACAAAAAGGCATCAATAATGGGCTGTGACAAATGCCTCCATTGGTAGTGTGTTGCTGAGATTGGCCTTGGCTCACCCCTGTAGCCTGTATCTCTTACTGCAACACTGACTGGCTTGTGCTTGAAGGCATAGAAGCTTCTCAGTACCTCTGTATCCCTCTAGCTGTCTCTCCCGAGGGAGGAATAGGAAGACAAGGCTTTAGTTCTCTCTGCTTGAGTCAAAAGAAACAGTGTTGACCCCAAACCCAGCAGTGACCAGAAGTAACTGGGTGACTACTAAAAACAAGCAGCCTTTCCAAAATGACCTAGCAATAAAAACTGGCGGATTTCGTAATTTACACTGTGTTTAACTTCTTGCGTCGAGCAATCCCGGATCCGGGATTCTATTTATAGCCTCAAGCTCATTAGCATAACACAACATTAACTATTCATGAAAATCGCAAATGAAATGAAATAAATATATTTGCTCTCAAGCTTAGACTTTTGTTAACAACACTGTCATCTCAGATTTTCAAAATATGCTTTTCAACCATAGCTAAACAAGCATTTGTGTAAGAGTGTTGATAGCTAGCATAGCTATAAGCCTAGAATTCAGCCAGCAACATTTTCACAAAAACAAGAAAATCATTCAAATAAAATCATTTACCTCACGTTTGGCTATAAAAAAAACCTGTATCCAGTTATAGCCTCAAGCTCATTAGCATAACGTAACGTTAACTATTTATGAAAATCGCAAATGAAATGAAATGAATGTGCAAGCTCTCAAGGTTAGCCTTTTCTTAACAACACTGTCATCTCAGATTTTCAAAATATGCTTTTGAACCATAGCAAAACAAGCATTTGTGTAAGAGTATTGACAGCTAGCGTAGCATTTAGCGTAGCATTTAGCGGGCAACATTTGCACAAAAACCAGAAAAGGATTCAAATAAAATCATTTACCTTTGAAGAACTTTGGATGTTTTCAATGAGGAGACTCTCAGTTACATAGAAAAT
Source organism: Oncorhynchus masou masou (assembly GCF_036934945.1). Lineage (NCBI taxonomy): Eukaryota > Metazoa > Chordata > Actinopteri > Salmoniformes > Salmonidae > Oncorhynchus > Oncorhynchus masou. The sequence continues at coordinate 31,101,826 of NC_088241.1, read as the reverse complement.
GTTCAGTTTTTTCTGAAAGATTCTTTGTGTAGGAGAAATCGCTCCGTTTTGTACATCACGTTTGGGTACCAAAAAAACCCGAAAATTCAGTCATCAAAACGGCGAACTGTTTTCCAAATGAACTCCATAATATCGACTGAAACACGGCAAACGCTGTTTAGAATCAATCCTCAATGTGTTTTTCACATATCTCTTCATTGATATATCGTTTGTGGTCGTCTCCTTTCTCCGGTGAATCGCTTGGAAAAAGACGTGCAGTTGAAGATGATGCACCAATTTCGACGGAGGACACCGGGCGGACACCTGGAAAATGTAGTCTCTTATGGTCAATCTTCCAATGATATGCCTACAAATACGTCACAATGCTGCAGACACCTTGGGGAAACGATAGATCGGGCAGGCTCATTCCTTGCGCATTCACAGCCATATAAGGAGACAATGAAAAACAGAGCCTCAAAAATCCTACTCATTTCCGGGTTGAAGTTTCATCTTGGTTTTGCCTGTAGCATCTGTTCTGGGGCACTCACAGACAATGTCTTTGCAGTTCTGGAAACGTCAGAGTGTTCTTTCCAAAGCTATCAATTATATGCATAGTTAAGCATCTTTTGTGACAAAATATTGCGCTTAAAACGGGCACGTCTTTTTATCCATAAATGAAATAGTTCCCCCATAGATGTAACAGTTTAAACAGTTTTTATTTAAGCTTTATTTAACCAGGTTAGTCTCTTGAGATAAAAACATGTTTTTCAAAAGAAGACCTGGACCTAGTTGATAACATTGCTTTCTCTCTCTTCCTTTCCCTCCCTTCCTCCTGCCTTCCCTCTTTATTAGAACCCACACGGGCCTTGCGAAGTCTCACAGCCTCAGAGATCCAGTCCAGGCAGCTGACCCTGCAGTGGGAGACGCTGGCTTACAACTTGACCCGCTGCCACACCTACTCTGTGTCCCTGTGCTACCGCTATGCCACCGCAGGGGGCGGCGGTGGGCACAACACTACTGTGCGTGAGTGCCTGGCGGTTGAGCACAATGCCTCACGCTTCACCCTGCGTGACCTGCCGGCCTACCACTCCATCCAGGTCCGTTTGGCGCTCGTCAACCCTGAGGGCAAGAAGGAGGGTCGGGAGGTCACCTTCCAGACTGAAGAGGACAGTAAGTGATGGGAGAATGTTGGAGACATATACTGTACATAGGAGCTCATACAGGGTACCTATTCATAGAAACCAGAATAACATGGGAGAATGTTTGAGACATAAAAAGGAACTGATACGTACAGGGCACATTTTCATAGGAAGTAGAATGATCGGAACCGTCTTGTGTTAGAGTGCCCTAATTGGCTGCTTTCCAACCTCCTCACATGGCTGTCTACCTTCTCAATCCCTTCTTCCCAAAGACCTGTAAGAAACACTTGTCTGTTTTATTGACAGACTGTTCAGGGATCACTTTGGTGATCAAAATAACCCCAAGTACCTAGGGAGTCATCCAAAACCTTTCTCCAGAGGGTATTATCTCTGCTCTAAATTCATATGTGTTAACAAATTAACAAAAATAATTCTGGGAAAAATGGGAGAGAAAAAAATCGAGCTATCTATACAGTTGGGATTGATAACACTGGGTCAGTCAACATCAGTAGCTACAGTTTGATTGAAGGGATTCATAACTATCATGATTCATCTCCTGTCCCATGCGGTTATGTCGCAGTAGATTAGAATAAAAGCATTGTGACCATCTCCAAGAGGCTGCATCAGCATACCAAAGGATCCATCTCATTTCTCAAATGAAAATGAAGCCAGAGAGAACGGATTTTCCCCCATATCTCTCAATATATTCCTTTTGAGCCAAGGCAGCCAACAGCCTCTGTGCATTGCAGATGCCTAGCTGAGATCAAATGTATTTTTCCATTAAAAAGAAACTAAACGAACACACTGTTTTCACACCAAAAGGAGAAAGAAAAAAAGTGTGTGAGAGAGCGAATGAGAATGAGAGAAAAAGAGAGGGAGAGAGACTAATGGGGATTGTGTCTGGAATAGAAAACCACAGTGCACTATCAAAACAGTTAGCTTTGTTTTTATAGGGATGTGTATAGGCCAGGCTTCCCCTGGTGTCCAGGCCAGACAGAGTTTTAACAGCATTCAGCATTTATACTAAGGAATGTCATCACTGGCCATCAGCTGAGGATGCATTTAATCACCACTATTTCATGGAGGTATTTTGATATGTTGAAGGCATAAGACTCATGGTACAATAGAAATGCCCTGTCCACTATAGTACAATAATTATATTTGTATTTGTATTTATTATGGATTCCATTAGCTGCTGCCAGAGCAGCAGCTACACTTCCTGGGCTCCAGCAAAATTAAGGCAGTTTATACAATTTTAAAACATTACAATACATTCACAGATTTCACAACACAATGTGTGCCCTCAGGCCCCTACTCCACCATTACCACATATCTACAGTACTACTTCCGTGTGCGTGTGTGCGTGTGCCAATGTTTGTGTTGCTTCACAGTCCCCACTGTTCCCGTAAGGTGTTTTTTTAATCTGTTTTTTAAATGTAATTTTACTGCTTGCATCAATTACTTGATGCGGATAGTTCCATTTAGTCATGGCTCTATGTAGTAAGTAGTGATGAAGTCAATCTCTCCTCCACTTTCAGCCAGGAGAGATTGACATCCCTAATATTAGCTCTCTGTGTACATCCAAGGGCCAGCCGTGCTGCCCTGTTCTGAGCCAATTGCAATTTTCCTAAGTCCTTTTTTGTGGCACCTGACCACACGTCTGAACAGTAGTCAAGGTGCGACAAAACCAGGGCCTGTAGGACCTGCCTTGTTGATAGTGTTGTTAAGAATGCAGAGCATCACTTTATTATAGAGAGACTTCTCCACATCTTAGCTACAACTGCATCAATATGTTTTGACCATGACAGTTTACGATCTAGTGTTACTCCAAGCAGTTTAGTCATCTCAACAGCTCAATTTACACATTATTTATTACAAGATTTAATTGAGGTTTAGGGTTAGTGAGTGTTTTGTTCCAAATACTGTGCTTTTAGTTTTATAAATATTTAGGGCTAACTTATTCCTTGTAACCCACTTTGAAACTAACGACAGCTCTTTGTTGAGTGTTCATTTCAGTTGCTATAGTAGCTGACGTGTATAGTGTTGAGTCATCCACGTACATAGAAACTCTGGCTTTACTCAGTCAGTGGCATGTCGTTAGTAAAGATTGAAAAAAGTAAGGGGCCTAGACAGCTGCACTGGGCAATTCCTAATTCTACCTGGATTATGTTGGAGAGGCTTCCATGAACACCCTTTGTGTTCTGTTAGACAGATAACTATTTATCCACATTATAGCCGAGGGTGTAAAGCCATAACACATACGTTTTCCAGCAGCAGACTATGATCAATAATGTCAAAAGCTGCACTGAAGTCTAACAAGACAGCCCCCACAATAATTTGATCATCAATTTCTCTCAGTCAATCATCAGTCATTTGTGTAAGTGCTGTGCTTGTTGAGTGTCCTTCCCTATAAGCATGCTGAAATTCTGTTGTCAATTTGTTTACTGTAAAAGCACCATTTTTTCCCAGAAGTTTACTAAAGGTTTGGTAACAGGCTGATTGGTCGGCTATTTGAGCCAGTAAAGGGGACTTTACTATTCTTGGGTAGCGGAATGACATTAGCTTCCCTCCAGGCCTGAGGGCACATGCTCTCTAGTAGGCTTACATTGAAGATGTGGCAAATAGGAGTGGCAATATCGTCTTCTATTATCCTCAGTAATTTTCCATTGTTGATAGACAACAATAATTTTTTCACCTCTTCCACAACTGACTTTACGGAATTCGTAAATTTCATGATTTGGTCCAATATACTTGGAGGTGTCGTGTAAGTGTTTGTTGCTGGCATGTCATCCCTAAGTTTGCTTATCTTGCCAATGAAAAAAATCAAGTAGTTTGCAATATCAGTGGGCTTTGTACCGACTTGGCTTTTTTCCCCAAAATTTCATTTAAGGTGCCCCAAAGCTTTTTACTATCATTCTTTATATAATTTATCTTTGCTTCATAGTGTAGTCTATTTTTATTTTTATATCGTTAAGTGATTGATTTCTCAATTTGCAGTACGTTAGCCAATCAGTTGGGCTGCCAGACTTAATTGCCATACCTTTTGCCTCATCCCTCTCAACCATACAATTTTTCAAATCCTCATCAATTCAAGGGGATTTAACAGTTTTTACAGTCATTTTATTAATGGTTGCGTGCTTATTAGTAACTGGAATAAGTAGTTTCATAAATGTGTCAAGTGCAGCGTCTGGTTGCTCCTCATTACACACCACAGACCAGCAAATATTATTTACATCATCAACATAAGAATCACTACAAAAGTTGTTATATGACCTCTTATACACTATATTAGGCCACGACTTTGGAAATGTGTTTTTCCTAGATATGGCTATTATCTGCAGCGTTAGTAAAAATGTGATCAATACATGTTGATGATTTAATTCCTATGCTGTCTGTAACTATCCTGGTATGTTGACTGACAACCTGATCCAGGTTGCAGGCACTTGTTACAGTTTAAATTTTTTCCCGAGTGGGCATCTTGATGATAGCAAGTCAACATTTAAATCACCCAGAAAATATACTTATCTGTTGATATCACATACATTATCAAGCATTTCACACATTATGCAGATACCGACTGTTAGCACTTGGTGGTCTATAGCAGCTTCCCACAAGAATGGGATTTAGGTGAGGCAGATGAACCTGTAGCCATATTACTTCAACAGTATTTAACATTAGATTGTCTCTAAGCTTTACAGGAATGTGGTTCTGAATATAGACAGCCACACCGCCTCCGTTGGCATTTCTGTCTTTTCGGTAGATGTTATAACCATGTATTGCTACCACTGTATCATCAAAGGTATCATCTAAATGAGTTTCAGAGATAGTCAGAATATGAATGTCATCTGTTTACAAGCAAGTTATTGACTTAATGGACCTTGTTTCTTATTCTACATATGTTACAATGGGTTAATTTCACTTTTCTGGGTTGCTTGATTGTTTTTAATACTTTAATGGGAAGCTTATCAGAGTTAGACTTACTCATGTTATTTACATTGGAGCTGAGGTCTTCCTACTATTGCACACCGCCAGTGTTAAGTGTAACTGGTTTATAGGCTCATGATTACTGCTTACAATCGCTGTAGGATGACCAGATGTATTCAGTGCAATTAGGGGTACATACATTAAATTACTTACATTCTGTTTGCCAATGCCCCTAAGATCATGTACATTTGATGCAGCGTTGTGAAGACTCATTGTCACAATGGTAGGGATTAACTGACCTGGTCTTGGATCATTTACTAGTCATTGTTTCAATGCAAACTTGCAATCATTCCTGAAGAGTATCTTCTGTTTTCAGAAGGTGTCAAAGTTATCAATGAAAGTGACTCCAGCAGAGCTAAAATAGTGTTCATGTCAGACTCGGTACTCAAATTTATTTCGGGGTCTCTATATCATGTAATATGAACCTCACCCTCATGATGATACTTCGAACTTGATCAGTCTGAATTGATTGTAAGCACTTGATAATGATTACTCTACTTCAGTGGTTTTATATCCATCAATCATCTCCTATTCTCTTTGCTTGTACACTCTCTGACTCTGACACAAAATATAGTCCTTTATGTCCTACATGATGCAGAATTCTCAGTTCTAAGGCTAACATTGTAAGAGGGACTCTGACATTTACCACTGAATATGATATTGACATTATGAGATACTTGCCATGATTTTACAGCTTCAGTTGCCTGACATGTTGCTTGTTTCCCATAGTTCCCGGTGGCATCACCCCTGAATCGCTGACCTTCACCCCCCTGGAAGACATGATCTTCCTCAAGTGGGAGGAGCCAGTTGAACCCAATGGTCTCATCACCCAATACGAGGTAAATCAAATCAAATCTATTTATATAGCCCTTCTTACATCAGCTGATATCTCAAAGTACTGTACAGAAAGATAAGGATGCTTCCCACTCTGCTTGATGCCCTCCAATCATCTTCCTCTAAACATCTCCTCCCAAAATTGACCCTCATAAATTGTAGTAATTGATTGGTGTAGTTTAGGTCAGCAAGAGCAGTGTCACAGGCATTGATTAGCACAGGTAAGTTCTAGGAGAGAAATGTCACAGAACTTTTCAAACAGAGAGTTATAAACAAGGACAGAACAATAGCTATATTTTACAGGTGGCTGTTAATTGATGTAATAGACACAACACAGCTGTTTGACGTTAAGAATACAGGCAGAAGCTACAGTACATATCAGCCTCTATATATGTGTGTTTGTCTATGGCATTTTTTTACAAGCTGATAGTCCATCCCCAGAGTGCTCTCTGTTTCTCTCCGCTCATCTAACAGTACATCCTAGAGCTAGCAAGTAGTCTGGCACATTGTCACCAAGAGAAGTTAAGAAAAATATTTATCAGCATATACTGTAGCACTGCCATGCATCATCACATTTTTCACCCTCATTTATTAGCACTACTTTATTCATGCTAATTTTGTCTTCACCTATGGTAGGGGCTCATTACAGTATTACCTATACCAGCCTCAAGCCTTCACCCAGCCCTCTCTCTTTCAATGTCATCTCAAGGAGAATATTATTAAATGGGATTTGTGGTTTGACATATAAAGTGGATGGATTTTCTTCCAGTAACGTCCTGATCTCTCTGAGCTGACAAAGAGAGCTTTAGACAGAGCCGCAGAAGGAATCCTCTTAATTTCTCTCCCATTAAAGCTTTGACCAGTCTCCCTGAGCCCATCAATCGCTATAACTCCAGCCTCACAAGCCCCTCCTTGGTCTTCTTTGCTCTTTCTGAAGGCTATTATTGGCTTTTATGTTGGCTTTTTTATGAGGAACACATAGGTCTCTGTGTGTACTGTGTACAGTCATTGGCTATCTTCACAGTTACCACACCTGCATGGGCATATCGTGCTCTTAAAATAATCTGCATAGTCAATAGTTTGGTTCAAGTCAGTGGGAAGCAAGGCGTGTCTGTGTTATTTAACATTCCCAGTTTTTACATTACTCTCTGACGCCACATGGGTGGAATCCCATAAGACAGTTTGACTGGGTGGGGAAAAAATTGCTTCCAACTGCATCAATATTTCACACATAACACATTTCCATTTTAGCATGAATGTCCTTCAGGCTTGACCATTATGAATGGATGAGCAAGCCAAACAAAATCATTAACATCTTGTTATTGTGCAACCCGCAGGTTGGGAAATCTGTAAACACACAAAACAATAACGGTTTGATAATGATTCTACTTTCATGAAAAAATAACAGCATTACACTGGACTGGATCACATTTCCTGCTGCGACTATTTCTGTCACTTTATTTCTAGTTATATGTACATGTCTACCTCAATTACCTTGTACCCCTGCACATCGACTCAGTGTAGCCAAGTTATATACTTATATACTATTATTACTTTTATTATTACATGTTTTACTTTTCTATTATTTCTCTATTTTCTTACTCTCTGCATTGTACACACCGTGTTGTTTACTAAGCACGTGATTAATACAATTTGATTTGAAAAGCAACATTACCAATCAGTACATTGACTTAGAGCAGAAGCACAATTTTCAAAGTCAGATGTGAATCCTCAGAGAAAATCAATTGAACAAAAGTTAAAAGGTAGTTGCTCCACAAAGTAAATAACTCCTGTTCTCAGAAATAATTACTATATGAATCATTCTGGTGTCTTTTTTGTATTTATCTGTCCACAGATCAGCTATCAGAGCATTGAGTCGTCTGACCCAGGCATCAATGTGCCAGGACCTAGGAGAACAGTGTTGAAGCTGAGGAACGAGACCTATCACATGTTCTCCAACCTTCACCCTGGCACCACATATCTGATTTCTGTCCGTGCTCGCACAACCAAGGGCTTTGGCCAGACCGCCCTAACTGAGATCACCACCAACATTTCTGGTGAGTGTCGATGTGTGTGTACAACTGCAGGTGTATGTGTTCACACTTGAATGTTTGTCTATCCATTTGCATTTGTATTTATTGAGGATCCCTTGGGTCCAGCAACATTAAGGCAGTTTCTAACCTTTATTTTAGTAAGTTAAGAACAAATTCCTATTTACAATGATGGCCTACCGGGGAACAGTGGGTTAACTGACTTGTTCAGGGGCAGAACGACAGATTCTTATCTTGTCAGCTCGGGGATTCAATCCAGGAACCTTTCGGTTACTGGCCCAACGGTTACTGGCCCTGCCGCATTTACAGTGCATTCGGAAAGTATTCAGACCCCTTCCCAGCCTTATTCAAAAATTGATTAAATATATTTTTCCCTCATCAATCTACAGACAATACCACACAATGACAATCGAAAACAGGTTTTAAGAAATGTTTGCAAATGTATTAAATATAAAAAAACAGACATATCTTACTTACATAAGTATGCAGACTCTTTGCAATGAGCCAACATTTTTTGCTCAGATGCATCCTGTTTCTATTGATCAGAGATGTTTATACAACTTGATGGGAATTAAATTGATTGGATATAATTTGGAAGGGCACACACCTGTCTATCTATATAAGTTCCCACAGTCAGCAATGCATGTCAGAGCAAAAACCAAGCCATGAGGTCAAAGGAATTGTGCGTAGAGCTCCAAGACAGGATTGTGTCGAGGCACAGATCTGGGGAAGGGTACCAAAACATTTATGCAGCATTGAAGGTCCCCAAGAAGACAGTGGCCTCTATCATTCTTAATGGAAGAAGTTTGGAACCTTCCTAGAGCTGGCCACCCGGCCAAACTGAGCAATTGGGGGAGAAGGGCCTTGCTTAGGGAGGTTACAAAGAACCCGATAGTCACTCTGACAGAGCTACAGAGTTCCTCTGTGGAAATGGGAGAACTTTCCAGAAGGGCAACCATCTCTGCAGCACTCCACCAAAGGACTCTCATACCATGAGAAACAAGATTAACTGGTCTGATGAAACCAATATTGAACTCTTTCGCCTGAATGCAGAATGTCACATCTGGAGGAAACCTGGCAATGTCCCTAAGGTGAAGCTTGGTTGTGGCAGCCTTATGCTGTGGGGATGTTTTTCAGTGACAGGGACTGGGAGACTAGTCAGGATCAAGGGAAAGATGAATGGAGCAAAGTACAGAGAGACCCTTGATGAAAACCTGCTCCAGAACACTCAGGATCTCAGACTGGTGCAAAAGTTCACCTTCCAACAGAACAACGACTCTAAGCACACAACCAACACACGGCAGGAGTGGCCTCGGGACATGTCTTTAATTGTCCTTGAGTGGCCCAGCCAGAGCCCAGACTTGAACCTGATTTGCATTTCTCTCTCATTTCTGGAGAGACCTGAAAGTAGCTGTGTCCACGACACTCCCCATCCAACCTGACAGAGCTTGAGGAGAAGAATGGAAGAAACTCCTCAAATACAGGTGTGCCTGTAATCGCTGCCAAAGGATTTTCAACAAAGTACTGACTAAAGGGTCCGAATACTTATGTAAATGTAATACTTTAGGTTTTTTTTGACATTTGCAAACATTTCTTAAAACCTATTTTTGCTTTTTCATTTTGGGATATTGTGTGCAGATTAATGAGGGTAAAAAAAAACAATTGAATCCAATTTACAATAAGGCTGTAACATAACAACATTTGGAAAGAGGCAAAGGGTCTGAATACTTCAGAATGCACTATCTACTATACAACATCCATGTATGCGTGTGTGTAGAGTGCGTGTCCATGTGTGTGCCGTGTCAACCTTTGTACCTAGCTTGCATCAAAGTTGAACATCAACTGTCTGAAGGATATAACAGGAGTCTGTAAATACACTATATATATATATATATATAGTATAAATATGTATATATATATATAAATATATATAAATATAAGCACACAGTCATAGACAAGCACACAGTCATAGACAAACATTGGTAGTAGAATCGCCTTACTGATAAGCTCAGTGACTTTCAACGTGGCACTGTCATGGGATGCCAACTTTCGGCCCTGCTAGAGCTTCCCACGTCAACTGTAAGTGCTGTTATTGTGAAGTGAAAATGTCTAGGCGCATCAAAGGCTCAACCATGGTAGGCCACACAATCTCACAGAACGGCACTGTCGAGAACAGAATCTTATAGAGATTTAAAATCATCTGTCCTTGGTTGCAACACTCACTACTGAGTTCCAAACCACCTCTGGAAGCAACATCAACACAATAACTGTTCGTCAGGAGCTTCATGAAATGGGTTTCCATGGCCGAACAGCCGCAAAAAGCCGAAGATCACCATGGGCAATGCCAAACATCGGCTGGAGTGGTGTAAAGCATGCCGCAATTCAACACTGGAGCAGTGGGAACGCGTACTCTGGAGTGATGAATCATGCTTCACCATTTGAATTTGTATTCATTATGGATCCCCATTAGCTGCTGCTAAGGCAGTAGCTACTCTTCCTGGGGTCTGGCAAAATGAAGGCAATTTTAAAAACATTGAATTTAGAACACACCATTAGGCATTCCCGACTGACAAATCTGGGTTTGGCTGCCAGGAGATGCCAGGAGACCGCTACCTGCCCGAATGCAGATTGCCAACTGCAAAGTTTGGTGGAGGAGGAATAAGGGTCTGGGGCTGTTATTCATGGTTCAGGCCCCTTAGTTCCAGTGAAGGGAAATCTTAACACTACAGCATACAATGACATTCTAGATGATTCTCCGCTTCCAACTTTGGAACGCCAACTGCCAGCCAGGCCTAATCACCCAACATCAGTATCTGACCTCACTGATGCTCATGGCTGAATGGAAGCAAGTCCCCGCAGCAATGTTCCAACATCTATTGGAAGGTTTTCCCAGAAGAGTAGAGGCTGTTAATAAAGCGGCAAAAGGGGGACCAACTACATATTAATGCCCATGATATTGGAATGACATGTTCGATGAGCAGGTTTCCACATACTTTTGGTCATGTAGTGTATTTCTGAAGGGTATTACAGCAATATGTTAATTGATATTGCACATGGCTGTGGTAATCACAACTCCTCTGGGTCTCAAGGGAATGTTGTGAGACAGACAAATTAATTCCTTTGTCAGAGGAAAATATACCAATGTCATGTCCTCTTCCATATGGTGTATGTCTCATCAATTTCATAGATTCCCAATACTGCAGTCTCTCTATCCGAGGTATATCACTGAAGACTGTCTGTGCTTGTGCAGTTGTGTAGCTAGCTATAGTAGGTTTCACTCACTTTGTGCTATTATCAGGGTCTGAAATTTGACTTTCAACCTCAGTTGCTTTATCCTCTTGCAGTGGCAAAACAACTCCTCCAAGAATAGAAGTACTACCTCTCCCATCCTCTCAAAAGGATTGACACCCTTTCATCGCACACAACAAAGCACAAACAGCAGAGAGTAAACAGCGGTTGTTATGTGTAAGGATAGATGAAGTGCTATCTTCATGGGATCATGCAGCATCTCCCAGCTGAGAGAGAGACAGACTCTGAGCTTATTACTGAAGAAGGAAATCCATCCCTGGTGTTCCATTCACTTTTAATGATGCATGTTTACCTGTGTAAAAAGGCAGGAATAAAAACACCTCAGAGGAAACCTCAATGCTTCTCTCTCTCTCTCTCTCTCTCTCTCTCTCTCTCTCTCTCTCTGTGTCTCTCTCTCTGTGTCTCTCACTCTGTGTGTGTGTGTGTGGGTGTATGAGTGTGTCTCCATGCAAAGGAGAGTACTAAGAGTTATTTAATTATAGATTTACAGCTGAATCACTCTTTGGTGGCTGTATGTCAGACAGGGACATACACTTGTCCGGAACATCTCTCATTGCTACATTGACAACTAGCTTGCAGCGCTTATAATGAACTCCACATAATGTGCGTGCACCTCTACTAAGACAGCCACAGAGCCTGCCTTCTACAGTCTTCCAGAGTGAACTACCACAGAGCACACACTGAACTGTACACAACCCTCAAGCTAATTTTTACTTTATCTCCATTAAACTTATTCTAATAAACCCTCTCAAAACCTACTCCCAACCGATCAACACCTTACTGACATCAAACAACTCACAATCTTTGTAACACGCTAGAGCTTTTGTTACGTGTGAATAAAATAAACACTTATTAAACACCTCACTTTAATTGAAGGCATCTTTTTCAGCCAGCTGCAATTTTCCACATCCTATTTCTTTATACCATAATCATTCATTTCTCCATAATAGTTTACCTTTCCTCCCCTTCACTAATTGACTAGGGATATTAAAGACATGCTGTGCAGGAGGCATCTCCTGGGAGAAACGCAGCTTTGGCCAAATCCCTTTAAATGAGAAGCTCCTAGTATTTGTCCTCCACTTCCAGGACTTTTAATTGCACTCGGTATCCAAGACAACCAGAACGGATGGAAATTCTGGAGGGACATTTCTGCGGGAACAGTGACTCACAAGATTCGATGGGGCTGCAGACCTTTTATGAGAGAATAGGGAAAGAGCCTGTATGTTTACTAGATAGGATGTGTGGATAGACACAGTTCAGCTGGTTTTAAAGGGGACTGATGAAGGATGTGTCTGTGTGCATGTGTGTATGTCTGCGTGTGTGAGTGAGTGTGTGTCGTGAGAGTATGTATGTGTGTGTGTGAGAGCATGTGAATAAGTGCGTTTGTGTGTGCGTATGTATATCATCTTGTTTATTACAAGGTCAGTCTAATTGCTATATAATATAACTTTGTCTGTACTCCTGTGCTCTGCCTCCTCAGCTCCAATGTTTGACTATGGAGACATGCTGTCCCCTCTGAGTGAAACAGAGAGCACGATCACTGTGTTGCTTCGCCCCGCCCTGGGCAGGGGAGCACCCGTCAGGTGAGAACACAACAGCAACAGACACACACAGACATGCACATAAATATATGCATTTGCATTGTGTGCCCCCCCAACCCCTCTTTTTACGCTGCTGCTACTCTCTGTTTATCATATATGCATAGTCACTTTAACTATACATTCATGTACATACTACCTCAATTGGTCCGACCAACCAGTGCTCCCGCACATTGGCTAACCGGGCTATCTGCATTGTGTCCTGCCACCCACCACCTGCCAATCCCTCTTTTTACGCTACTGCTACTCTCTCATCATATATGCTTAGTCACTTTAACCATATCTACATGTACATACTACCTCAATCGGCCTGACTAGCCGGTATGTAGCCTCGCTACTTTCATAGCCTCGCTACATAGTCTTTTTACTGTTATTTATTTACTTACCTATTGTTCACATAATACCTTTTTTGCACTATTGGTTAGAGCCTGTAAGTAAGCATTTCACTGTTGTATTCGGCGCACTTGACAAATAAACTATGATTTGATATACGATTTATAGACATTTTGATGTCACATTTACAGCACATACATATTATTTGCCAATGCCCCTATATGACCAAACTTAATGAGAAACATCTTACATCTCTCTCTCCACCAGTACGTACCAGGTTGTGGTAGATGAGGAGAGTGGCAGGAAGGTGAAGAGGGAGCTGGGGGTTCAGGACTGTTACCCTCTGCCCATGTCCCATGGGGAGGCCCAGGCCAGAGGGACCCCCAACTACTACACGGCCGAGCTGCTTCCCAGCAGCTTGCCTGAAGCCAGCCCCTTCACCGTGGGGGACAACCACACCTACAATGGCTACTGGAACACCCCGCTGGACCCCCGCAAGAGCTACCTCGTCTACTTCCAGGCCATGAGCAACTTCAGAGGGGTGAGTACAGGACTTGAAGAAGGCTGTGGCTGATTTCTAGATCAACCCCTAGTCCCTAGGTGATCTGAGAGTACGGGTAGGTAAGCAATAGGTCATTATCACAATTTGGTTTAGAGCATTTGATTTGGCTGCTGGGAGACCCCCAGCTCGTTTAAAACCATTGACAACTACCTGCGGGTTTCAAGGTATTTTTAAATAAATGTTATAAATATTTGGTTTTATCATCACTTCTTGAAGAGCGTAGTCAGAACTATACATTTCCGATTATTACACATTTATCTCTATGATCGGAGTTATACGACAAGTAACTTGTGCTTTTGATGATCAGTTAACATCAATTGATTATGTACTGTTTTCAGATGTGAGGGTGTCCTATCCATATAGCTAGCAAGCTAAGCAAACACCTTGTCATTTAGCTTGCTTTATCAGAGATTAGATTTTTGGAAAGAGCTTGGCATGGGCAAATCACTTGTCAGAAAATTCAAAAAATACGGCGTGGCTAATCTCAGTGCGACGGCTCCCGGTGAGAGCAGTAGTCCAATGGAGATGTTATGTTAAAACAAAAAAATGCCCAATGCCATCATGCACTGATTAAGAGACACTTCAACACGTATTATTAGAATGTAGCAGAACAAAGCAAATCTGGGAACAAATGCAAGATATTGGAGACACTATTCAAGTCAGCCATACTGAGAACAATCTCGCCATCACGGCCATCACGACGCCAGGACAGCGGAGTCAATCACCACCTTCCGGAGACACCTGAAACCCCATTGTGTCCTCCTCCCAGAGCGCTAAGAACCTTGGCGTGATCCTGGACAACACCCTGTCGTTCTCAACTAACATCAAGGCGGTGGCCCGTTCCTGAAGGTTCATGCTCTACAACATCCGCAGAGTACGACCCTGCCTCACACAGGAAGCGGTGCAGGTCCTAATCCAGGCACTTGTCATCTCCCGTCTGGATTACTGCAACTCGCTGTTGGCTGGGCTCCCTGCCTGTGCCATTAAACCCCTACAACTCATCCAGAACGCCGCAGCCCGTCTGGTGTTCAACCTTCCCAAGTTCTCTCACGTCACCCCGCTCCTCCGCTCTCTCCACTGGCTTCCAGTTGAAGCTCGCATCCGCTACAAGACCATGGTGCTTGCCTACGGAGCTGTGAGGGGAACGGCACCGCAGTACCTCCAGGCTCTGATCAGGCCCTACACCCAAACAAGGGCACTGCGTTCATCCACCTCTGGCCTGCTCGCCTCCCTACCACTGAGGAAGTACAGTTCCCGCTCAGCCCAGTCAAAACTGTTCGCTGCTCTGGCCCCCCAATGGTGGAACAAACTCCCTCAAGACGCCAGGACAGCGGAGTCAATCACCACCTTCCGGAGACACCTGAAACCCCACCTCTTTAAGGAATACCTAGGATAGGATAAAGTAATCCTTCTCACCCCCCCTTAAATGATTTAGATGCACTATTGTAAAGTGGCTGTTCCACTGGATGTCATAAGGTGAATTCACCAATTTGTAAGTCGCTCTGGATAAGAGCGTCTGCCAAATGACTTAAATGTAAATGTAAATGTAAACAATGGGAAGATATTGACTTTTTACTTTATATATGTTTATATATTTTTATATATATTTTTATATATATTTATATATATTTTGTAACGGCGTTCTTCGTTTGTCGCAAGAAAGTCGGACCGAAATGCAGCGTGTTGGTTACTCATGTTTTTTAATGAAATGAAATCGCGGTACATGAAATAACTAAGACAAATACAAAACAACAAAACGGAACGTGAAACCTAATTACAGCCTATCTGGTGAAACTACACAGAGACAGGAACAATCACCCACGAAATACAAAGTGAAACCCAGGCTACCTAAATACGGTTCCCAATCAGAGACAACGAGAATCACCTGACTCTGATTGAGAACCGCCTCAGGCAGCCAAACCTATGCAACACCCCTACTCAGCCGCAATCCCAATAACTAAAAAACCCCACTACGAAATACAACAACATAAACCCATGTCACACCCTGGCCTGACCAACTAATTAACGAAAACACAAAATACTAAGACCAAGGCGTGACATATTTATATATATATTTTATATATTTTTATATATTTATAAATATATATATATTTATAGAAATATTATATAAACACATTATATATATATATAATGTAAATGTGATGTAATTTACAATGTATGCTAATAATCCAGTTTAAAAATAATAAAGATAATAATAATATTAAAGCCTAATAATATAATTTAAAAGCACAAAAAAAGGAACAAAACAAGAAATTATGCAAACAACTGGTTGTATGTCATGAAAGAGAAAAGAAGCAGAGAAATATGGTTTAAGAGCTGATGTTGTTTGAAAAATGTATGGTTTTCTGTCGGACTGCTGTCATGACCACTATAGATGGCAAGCAAATCAAACAATATTTGGATATAGCCATCTAGTTTATCCCCTGAAAGTTAGTTTGTTAACAAGCCATATTGAAGTGATCTGTTCTGAGCTAGCGAACCAATTTGATGTGGTCCATCAATAAATATACAGTTGAAGTCGGAAGTTTACATACACCTTTAGCCAAATACTTAAACAAAGTTTTTCACAATTCCTGACATTTAATCCTAGTAAAAATTCCCTGTCTTAGGTCCGTTAAGATCACAAATTTATTTTAAGAATGTGAAATGTCAGAATAATAGTATTGACAATGATTTATTTCAGCTTTTATATCTTTCATCACATTCCCAGTGGGTCAGAAGTTTACATACACTCAATTTGTATTTGGTAGCATTGGTTAACTTGGGTCAAATGTTTTGGATAGCCTTCCACAAGTTGCCCACAATAAGTTGGGTAAATTTTGGCCCATTCCTCCTGACAGAGCTGGTGTAACTGAGTCAGGTTTGTAGGCCTCCTTGCTCGCACACGCTTTTTCAGTTCTGCGCACAAATTTTCTATAGTATTTAGGTCAGGGCTTAGTAATGGCCACTCCAATACCTTGACTTTGTTGTCCTTACCACAACTTTGGAAGTATTCTTGGGGTCATTGTCCATTTCGAAGACCCATTTGCGACCAAGCTTTAACTTCCTGACTGATGTCTTGAGATTTTACTTCAATATATGCACACAATTTTCCTCCCTCATGAGGCTATCTATTTTGTGAAGTCCACCAGTCCCTCCTGCAGCAAAGCACCCCCACAACATGACGCTGCCACCCCCATGCTTCACGGTTGGGATGGTGTTCTTTGGCTTGCAAGCATCCCAATTTTTCCTCCAAACATAATGATGTTTACATATCTGATTATGGCCAAACAGTTGTATTTTTGTTTCATCAGACCAGAAGACATATCTCCAAAAAGTATGATCTTTGTCCCCATGTACAGTTGCAAACCGTAGTCTGTCTTTTTTATGGTGGTTTTGGAGCAGTGGATTCTTCCTTGTTGAGCGGCCTTTCAGGTTATGTCGATATAGGACTCGTTTTACTGTGGATATAGAATTTACTCAAATGGTGTCAATTAGCCTAACCGACTTGCCAAAATGATAGTTTGTTTACAAGAAATGTGTTAAGTGGTTGAAAAACTAGTTTTAATGGTTCCAACCTAAGTGTATGTAAACTTCCGACTTCAACTATAGGTATTCCTCTAGTCTAGATGGGATAAGATGGCGATTGCATCGTCTGTTGGTCTATTGGGGCAGTAAGCAAATTGAAGTGGGTTAGGGTGTCAGGTAAGGTAGAGGTGATTTTATCCTGGACTAGTCTCTCAAAGAACTTCATGATGACAGAGGTGAGTGCTACGGGGTGGATAGTAATTTAATTCAATTACCTTTGCTTTCTTGTGTACAGGAACAAAGGTGTACATCTTGAAGCATGTGGGGACAGTAGATTTGGATAGGGAGAGATTGAATTTATCCGTAAACACTCCAGCCAGCTGGTCTGCGAATGCTCTGAGGATGCGGCTAGGGTTGCCCTCTGGGCCGGCAGCCGTTCGAGGTTTAACACTTTTAAATGTCTTACTCACGTCGGCCAGATGGTGTTCTTGGGGTTGTACTCATCATTCTTCTTCCTCCAAACACAGCGAGTGGAGTTTAGACCAAAAAGCTCTATTTTTGTCTCATCAGACCACATGACCTTCTCCCATTCCTCCTCTGGATCGTCCAGATGGTCATTGGCAAACCTCAGACGTGCCAGGACATGCGCTGGCTTGAGCAGGGGGACCTTGGTGCGCTGCAGGATTTTAATCCATGACGGCGTAGTGTGTTACTAATGGTTTTCTTCGAGACTGTGGTCCCAGCTCTATTCAAGTCATTGACCAGGTCCTGCCGTGTAGTTCTGATCCCTCACCTTCCTCATGATCATTGATTCCCCACGAGGTGAGATCTTGCATGTAGCCCCAGACCGAGGGTGATTGACCGTCATCTTGAACTTCTTCCATTTTCTAATAATTGCGCCAACAGTTGTTGCCTTCTCACCAAACTGCTTGCCTATTGTCCTGTAGCCCATCCCAGCCTTGTGCAGGTCTACAATGGCCTCCATCATTCTTAAATGGAAAAGGTTTGGAACCCCCAACACTAATCCTAGAGCTGGCCACACCCAGCCAAACTGAGCCAATGGTCACTCTGACAGAGCTCCAGAGTTCCTCTGAAAAGATAACCATCTCTGCAGCACTCCACCAATTAGGCCTTTATGGTAGAGTGGCCAGACTGAAGCCACTCCTCAGTAAAAGGCACATGACAGCCCACTTGGAGTTTGCCAAAAGTCACCTAGAGACTCTGACCATGAGAAACAACATTCTCTGGTCTGATGAAACCATGATTTAACTATTTTGCTTGTAGGCCAAGCGTCACGCCTGGAGGAAACCTGGCACAATCCCTATGGTGAAACATGGTGATTGCAGCATCATGCTGTGGGGATGTTTTTCAGAAGCAGGGGCTGGGAGACTAGTCAGGATCGAGGCAAAGATGAACGGAGAAAAGTACAGAGAGATCCTTGATGAAAACCTGCTCCAGAGCGCTCAGGACCTCATACTGTTGTGAAGGTTCACCTTCCAACAGAACAACGACCCTAAGCACACAGCCAAGACAATGCAGGTGTGGCTTCAGGAGTTGAACCTGATCTAAAATCTCTTCAGAGACCTTAAACTAGCTGTGCAGCAACGCTCGCCATCCAACCTGACAGTGCTTGACAGGATCTGCAGAGAGGAGTGGGAGAAACTCCCCAAATGCAGGTGTCAAATCAAATCTTAAGCTTGTAGCATCATACCCAAGAAGTCTCAAGGCTGTAATCGCTGCCAAAGGTCCTTTAACAAAGTACTGAGTAAAGGGTCTAAATGTATAAACCTGTTTTTGCTTTGTCATTATGGGATATTGTGTAGATTGATGAGAGAAAAAATGATGTAAACAATTTTAGAACAAGGCTGTAACATAATAACGTAGAACAAGTCAAGTGGACTGAATACTTTCCGAAGGCACTGTATATTTCCAATAATGTATGCCAGGTTTGAAAGAGCAGGAGAAATTACCTCCTTTCGGCTTGTACCCCATGTGAAAATATTTGTGGTGTGAAATGTGCTTGTTGGAAGAGAATGCCTGGATTGGCATGGTCCCTCGCTGGAATCCATGTAACTGAACGTGTCGAGCGCTTTGATTCGATGCACAGCATACAAAAGGTGTCAGGGACAGGGAATTACTTGTGCGCATTACTTCCAGCTAGTAAATCTGTGATTAGCTGGTATTACTCAGATAGACAACAGAGACAAGTGGGCTCTCCTTCTCTTCTCCCTCCAACATTATCTCTCCCTCCATTCTCTGTCCTTTCCCTCTCCCTCCTTTCTCTTTTCATCCCTCTGCTACTGGACTTAGCCTCCTCATCCCTAGCCTTATCCTCCATTCCCTCTCTCCTCATCCCTCCATTCTTCTCCTCTGTCTACTCATTTTCCTCTCTGTTATTCCAAATCATTGGAGACTCATTAAACCCTGTGACTAATAGGATCCTAAGTAGAGGAAGATCCGGATCCTGATCCAGCAGGGCTTTATTCCAGACCACGTCCTCTGTTCCTGTTTTCCCACACCGCTGCTCCTCTCCTGCCCAAATAAAGCTGCAGCAGTCCCAATCATACACCTAGGAAGCCCCATTATCAGTCCAAACTGCCATTACAGGATCACCCCGCTACCTGGTAGAGACAATTACTTAGGGATAATTGGACACAGGTGCAGATGATCAGAGATGGAAATGTTCTGTTTTAATATTCAGAGAGTGCGGCAAGGCTTTTCTTTGCAAATCCAAATCTTGGCCAGCATTCGGAGCAGCCTTTTGTGGATCATCAGGAGCAATGGATTCCTACAGGACTTTGCATCATTGCTCTTTTTGAAACCATCATCAGATGACAGTAATAGGACATGTTACGCAGTACATTTGTTTTTTTTCTCAATAATATGCAATTTATATCCATAAATCTCCGTTGAGCCATGTTCAAAAAATGCTACAGAAATGTACGGAGAAATTATAGAAAGCTCCGCCAGATAACAGCAATACACATCATAAACTTTGACTAAATATACATGTTCTACATATAGTTAGAAAGATACACTGCTTCTTAATGCAACCGCTGTTACATTTATTTTTAACGTTACAGAATTCGTTCACTATGCAATAATCTGAGGCGGCGCTCAGACATAAGCAATATTTCTCTGCTATGATGGAGTCAACAGAAATACAAAATTACAACATAAATATTCCCTTACCTTTGATGGTCTTCAATCAGAATGTAGTGGAAGGAGTCATACTTACCTAATATAACGTTTGGTTTCAGTTCGTGTGTCTTTGTATTAGCATATGCTAACAGCTTCAGGTGAAATGCACCAAAAAGGACTGCTGATCACAAACCGTTGCGCATCAAAACTTCAAAATTACATATTATTACATATTACATATTATACATATTATACAGAAACTGATCCCAGATCCGTAGCTGGTTGGGAAGGGTGGGGGCGATGACGGGGTAACTTAACGTTTTACCTTGTCATGAAATCCAAATGCAGATGTCAATTCGATTGGTACCTTTCGGGGGTTTTTGGTCTTCGCGCTCAATGATACCGAATTCCTAGCTGCAGACTAGCAATTAATATCAAAGACTTGTTCTTATTCTGTCGGTATCGAGAGTCTAAGACTTTAACCACGTGGTGTGGTCAAAAGATTCAGCCATCTACTCAAACCTTGGCCCTCTCATTATCGAGATAAGCTGTTCTGCAACTTTTAGCCAACTTGTAATTGAGGGAAGCTCGGTCTGGTGATAGAAAACCCGGGTGGGGGTTTTATTTGGAAGAGCAGAGAAGGGCCTGTCCCAGGATGACCGACCATAACTATGCTCATGGGTGGTCCTCTGATTTAGTTAAATTCCGAAGGGAATTGGAGTTTTTCTTCATTAAACAGTCCAAAATCACATTACACAATTTCACAAGCAACATCCACACTCATTCATCTTATACAATAATTAGATGTAAGCCTCATATCTGAGGATATTGTATAAACAGCGTTATGGTAATGTGGCCGCATTGTCTCTCATGAGTTTCACAAAATTGTACCAAACAAACCAGTTCGTAGCTGGATTCTTCACCGATCTTTTATACCTTCTCTAGAACATAAATGTTGTTCGGACCTCAAGTTCTGTGAGGTGGAAGAAATTCCTTTGTTCTCTCTATGAAAACTCCCTCTCTCTCTATACTGTGGCCATGAGGAGATATCTCCTCTAGGAATTTATGACCCGAGGTCGCAGCAGCCTGAGTGTAGGAGACAGAGAGAGGAGGATGATGCTCACTATACCCAAAGAGGGCAACGTCATGACAACAGGTACTACATAAATATTTGATGATAAATAACCTAGCAATGGCAGCTATTAGTCTACTATTAGCACGAGTCTGTTTGGTTGGATGCTGGTTCTTGTCTCTCCCTCTTTCCTCCCTGCCTCCCGCTCCCCATGTCACTCACTCACAGTACCCCCCCCCTGCTAGAGCTGCACCTCTCCCTCCCTCCTCTTGCACGTTATCACCTCTGGTTAATAACGTAGCTTATAAAATTACTTTTCTGCTTCTTTCTTTCCTTACTCGGAATGGGCCTGGTCTGTACGGAACGGGTCTCGTTCTCCGCGGGTCCGTTCGGAACTGGTCTATATTTTTTAATGTATTTATGCATCATCGGGTCCGGGTGGGAAAGCTTCTGGTCCATTTAATAACGTGTACACTGCACGCACCAGGAACCTTTGCTACATTGAATCATTAAAGTTTCATCCAAGAACCTCTCAACTAACCAATGGTACAAAAACAGCGGGGGGAGACAATAATAAAGATTGCTAATACTATATATACATATTTAAATCTGTAACCATGATAAATATCCATGGGGGGAGCAGGGGGTAAATGTTCATTGGGATGGGGGATAGAATACCCATAGGGGGAGCAGCAAGGCGGTGATGGATACTCCGTGGCTTGGATTTCTGAGGTCCTTGATCATCTTTCTCCTTGGTCTTCCTGTGACACCTGTTGTTGTAGGTTTCCTGGAGGATAGTCCAGTTCTGAGTTCTGTGGTGCAGCCTGACAGTATGCATCACAGACAGTATGCCCGACAGTATGCTCTCAATGGCGCTCCTGTAGAACCCTGGGATAACACCACATTTCTTCAGCCTCCTGACCATTTCAGCTCATCGGAGATGTGTACGCCGAGGAACTTGAAGTTATTGACCGTCTCCAAGGCGGCCCCGTTGATGAGGATGGGGGTGTGTCCAACTTGATTCCTCCTGAAGTCTACAATCCGCTCCTTTGTTTTGCTGAAGTTGAGGAAGAGGTTGTTTACCTGGCACGACGCCGTCAGAGTGCCTACCTCCTCTCTGTAGGCCGTCTCGTCTTTGTTGGTAATCAGGCCTACTACTGTTGTGTAGTCAGCGAACTTGATGAACTTGATGATGGAGTTGGAACTGTGGCCAAACAGTTGTGGGTATTCAGGGAGTACAGGAAGGAATTGAAGACACACCCCTGTGCGACTCCCGTGTTGAGGTTCAGTGTAGAGGTAATGTTGGCTACTTTCCTCCCTCTGCGGAGCAGCCCGTAAGGATGACCAGGACCCAGATGCATAGGGTGGAGTTCATTCCCAGGGTCATGAGCTTTGTGATGAATTTAAAGGGCACTATGCTATTGAAGGCCGAGCTGTAATTGATGAACACCATCCTTACATATGCATTCCTTGTCCAGGTAGGTGAGGGTATTGTGCAGTGCAATGGTGATTGCATCTTCCGTGGATCTGTTAGGGTTGTAGGTGAATTGGAGAGGTTTCAGTGTGATGGGGAGGGAGGAGGTGATGTGGACTTTAACTAGCCTTCATGACTAGCACTTCATGGTGACTGAAGTGAGTGCTACAGATTGGTAGTCATTCAGTTCAACTACTTTCCCTTTTAAATCAAATCAAATCAATCAAATCAAATTTTATTTGTCACATACACATGGTTAGCAGATGTTAATGCGAGTGTAGCGAAATGCTTGTGCTTCTAGTTCCGACAATGCATTAATAACCAACAAGTAATCTAACTAACAATTCCAAAACTACTGTCTTATACACAAGTGTAAGGGGATAAAGAATATGTACATAAAGATATATGAATGAGTGATGGTACAGAGCAGCATAGGCAAGATACAGTAGATGGTATCGAGTACAGTATATACATATGAGATGAGTATGTAAACAAAGTGGCATAGTTAAAGTGGCTAGTGATACATGTATTACATAAAGATGCAGTGGATGATATAGAGTACAGTATATACATATACATATGAGATGAATAATGTAGGGTATGTAAACATTATATTAGGTAGCATTGTTTAAAGTGACTAGTGATATATTTTACATTTCCCATCAATTCCCATTATTAAAGTGGCTGGAGTTGAGTCAGTGTGTTGGCAGCAGCCACTCAATGTTAGTGGTTGCTGTTTAACAGTCTGATGGCTTTGAGATAGAAGCTGTTTTTCAGTCTCTCGGTCCCAGCTTTGATGCACCTGTACTGACCTCGCCTTCTGGATGATAGCGGGGTGAACAGGCAGTGGCTCGGGTGGTTGTTGTCCTTGATGATCTTTATGGCCTTCCTGTAACATCGGGTGGTGTAGGTGTCCTGGAGGGCAGGTAGTTTGCCCCCGGTGATGCGTTGTGCAGACCTCACTACCCTCTGGAGAGCCTTACGGTTGTGGGCGGAGCAGTTGCCGTACCAGGCGGTGATACAGCCCGCCAGGATGCTCTCGATTGTGCACCTGTAGAAGTTTCTGAGTGGTTTTGGTGACAAGCCGAATTTCTTCAGCCTCCTGAGGTTGAAGAGGCGCTGCTGCGCCTTCTTCACGATGCTGTCTGTGTGGGTGGACCAATTCAGTTTGTCTGTGATATGTATGCCGAGGAACTTAAAACTTACTACCCTCTCCACTACTGTTCCATCGATGTGGATAGGGGGGTGTTCCCTCTGCTGTTTCCTGAAGTCCACAATCATCTCCTTAGTTTTGTTGACGTTGAGTGTGAGGTTATTTTCCTGACACCACACTCCGAGGGCCCTCACCTCCTCCCTGTAGGCCGTCTCGTCGTTGTTGGTGATCAAGCCTACCACTGTTGTGTCGTCCGCAAACTTGATGATTGAGTTGGAGGCATGCGTGGCCACGCAGTCGTGGGTGAACAGGGAGTACTGTTAAATGCCGAGCTGTAGTCGATGAGCAGCATTCTCACATAGATATTCCTCTTGTCCAGATGGGTTAGGGCAGTGTGCAGTGTGGTTGAGATTGCATCATCTGTGGACCTATTTGGGCGGTAAGCAAATTGGAGTGGGTCTAGGGTGTCAGGTAGGGTGGAGGTGATATGGTCCTTGACTTGTCTCTCAAAGCACTTCATGATGACGGAAGTGAGTGCTATAGGGCGGTAGTCGTTTAGCTCAGTTACCTTAGCTTTCTTGGGAACAGGAACAATGGTGGCCCTCTTGAAGCATGTGGGAACAACAGACTGAGATAGGGATTGATTGAATATGTCCGTAAACACACCAGCCAGCTGGTCTGCGCATGCTCTGAGGGCGCGGCTGGGGATGCCGTCTAGGCCTGCAGCCTTGCGAGGGTTAACACGTTTAAATGTTTTACTCACCTCAGCTGCAGTGAAGTAGAGTCCGCATGTTTTCGTTGCAGGCCGTGTCAGTGGCACTGTATTGTCCTCAAAGCGGGAAAAATGTTATTTAGTCTGCCTGGGAGCAAGACATCCTGGTCCGTGACTGGGCTGGTTTTCTTTTTGCAGTCCGTGATTGACTGTAGACCGAGCCACATACCTCTTGTGTCTGAGCCGTTGAATTGAGATTCTACTTTGTCTCTATACTGACTCTTAGCTTGTTTGATAGCCTTGCGGAGGGAGTAGCTGCACTGTTTGTATTCGGTCATGTTTCCAGTCACCTTGCCCTGATTAAAAGCAGTGGTTCGCGCTTTCAGTTTCACGCGAATGCTGCCATCAATCCACGGTTTCTGGTTTGGGAATGTTTTAATCGTTGCTATGGGAACGACATCTTCAATGCACGTTCTAATGAACTCGCACACCGAATCAGCGTATTCGTCAATGTTGTTGTCTGACGCAATACGAAACATATCCCAGTCCACGTGATGGAAGCAGTCTTGGAGTGTGGAATCAGCTTGGTCGGACCAGCGTTGGACAGACCTCAGCGTGGGAGCTTCTTGTTTTAGTTTCTGTCTGGCAGGGATCAACAAAATGGAGTCGTGGTCAGCTTTTCCGAAAGGAGTGCGGGGCAGGGCCTTATATGCGCTGCGGAAGTTAGAATAACAATGATCCAAGGTTTTGCCAGCCTTGGTTGCGCAATCGATATGCTGATACAATTTAGGGAGTCTTGTTTTCAGATTAGCCTTGTTAAAATCCCCAGCTACAATGAATGCAGCCTCAGGATGTATGGATTCCAGTTTGCAAAGAGTCAAATAAAGTTCGTTCAGAGCCATCGATGTATCTGCTTGGGGGGAAATATATACGGCTGTGATTATAATCGAAGACAATTGTCTTGGTAGATAATGCGGTCGACATTTGATTGTGAGGAATTCTAAATCAGGTGAACAGAAGGATTTGAGTTCCTGTATGTTTCTGTGATCACACCACGTCTCGTTAGCCATAAGGCATACGCCCCCGCCCCTCTTCTTACCAGAAAGATGTTTGTTTCTGTCGGCGCGATGCGTGGAGAAACCCACTGGCTGCACCGACTCGATAGCGTCTCTCCAGTGAGCCATGTTTCCGTGAAGCAGAGAACGTTACAGTCTCTGATGTCCCTCTGGAATGCTACCCTTGCTCGGATTTCATCAACCTTGTTGTCAAGAGACTGGACATTGGCGAGAAGAATGCTAGGGAGTGATGCACGATGTGCCCGTCTCCGGAGTCTGACCAGAAGACCGCCTCGTTTCCCTCTTTTACGGAGTCGTTTTTTTGGGTCGCCGGCTGGGATCCATTCCGTTGTCCTGGGTGAAAGGCAGAACACAGGATCCGCTTCGCGAAAGTCATATCCTTGGTCGTACTGATGGTGAGTTGACGCTGCTCTTATATTCAGTAGTTCTTCTCGACTGTATGTAATGAAACCTAAGATGACCTGGGATATTAATGTAAGAAATTACACGTAAAAAAAAAAACTGCATAGTTTCCTAGGAACGCGAAGCGAGGCGACCATCTCTGTCGGCGCCTTTCTTGGGAATGGGGATGATAGTGGACATATTGAAGCAGGTGGGGGGTAACTAATCTAGAGATAACTAAGCTAGGTCTCTCTAAGCTAGAGAGAGATTGAAAATGTCAGAAAACACAACTCCCAGCTGTTCTGCACATGCTCTGAGGGCACAGCTAGGGATACCGTCTGGGCCAGCAGCCTTGGGAGGGTTAAGATGCTTGAATGACTGACATACATCCTCTGTGGAGACATTAAGCATGTAGCCCTCGTTGTCCTCAAGCAGACACCACCACGTATTTGTACTTTTTAAACCTAAAATTTACCCCGGTCTCCTTGCTGTGTTTTTAAGCACTGGAACTTCCCTCTTGAGTCTTTGTTTGTAGGTGGGGAGGAGCAAAATGGAGTCATGGTCAGATTTGCTGAAATGAGGACAGGCGAGAAACATACACTTGTTGAATAAGTGGTCGAGGGTAAAATTTTGGCGAGTTGGACAGCCAATGTGTTGATAGTAATTGGGCAGCATGGACTTAAATAAATTGTGTTAAAAGTCCCCCTGATCGCTGCCTCCGGGTACGCGGTCTCCAGTTTTTTCAAGTTCAAATGAAGATATTTGAGAGCATTTTTTGTCTTGGCTTGGGGCGGAATGTATACAGGTGTAGCGATAATTCCTGAGAACTCTCGGAAGGTAAAAAGGGCAATGTTTGATAACCAAGTAACCAGGACAGCGGAGTCAATCACCACCTTCCGGAGACACCTGAAACCCCACCTCTTTAAGGAATACCTAGGATAGGATAAAGTAATCCTTCTCACCCCCCCCCCCCCTTAAATGATTTAGATGCACTATTGTAAAGTGGCTGTTCCACTGGATGTCATAAGGTGAATTCACCAATTTGTAAGTCGCTCTGGATAAGAGCGTCTGCCAAATGACTTAAATGTAAATGTAAGTATTCCAATTCGGGAGCGCAGAAGCTCACAAGTTTGTGTACATTTCCCCCATCACACCACTTGTTATTGGTCATAAAGCAAACGCCACCACCTTTGTTCTATCTGCTCTATGAACTGTGAACCCCACTGATTGTATATCATGGGTTTGGATGTTGGAGGAAAGCCAGGTCTCTGAAAAACAGATTATGTTGCAAAATCTGATGTCCCTCTGGAATGAGATGTTTATTCACTAGTGATTGAACATTCGCGAGTAGTAAGCTGTTGGAGGACGGGTCGCCCGGCTTCTCAATCTCACTAAGACCGCTCCACGTCTGCCTCTACGTCCGTGTCTTCATTTCCTTCTCTCCAGTAGGACCCCCAGGCTACCCGGCACCTCACTGAAGAGGCTGGACCTTTGTTCCGCAGTCTCTGGGAATTTTGGAAGGTCGCGTGGACGGTGAGTACTAAGACAATTTGAGAAAAACACTAGAAAATCTAGAAACCTGCAATTTTGTAGGAGTTTATGGTGAGGCTACCATGTTTGTCGGCTCCATCTTGCTAGCATGGTAATGTAAATTGAGCTGCACCCTCCAACCCCAGCCAGTTTTGGCTTGAATCCATCTCGACTCAAAAGGCTAATGGAAACAAAGTTTGTGACAGACTGTTGTGGCGAAATCCTGCACGGAGCCTTCACTGTGCGCTGCTACTTTAAGAGCGCATCAGCTGTCAGAAAGGAGGAAATAAAGATAGCACTTCCGGCTCTCTGTGGGAAGCTCTCGGTTGGCGCGGTAGTTTGAGCAATGCTGCAGAAGACTTTTTATTTTCAGCGTGCTAAGTTTGTAAAGTGTTTAACTCGATCATCTATGTTAACGCTCTAGGTCGTGGATGTTATCTTTTTGGACTGCACCCGTTATTGATCGCATGGATAAGTAGCAACGTTGGCAATGGAATGAACCTCCACTTCCCTCAAGTCTGCTAGCAAACATGCAATCTTTGGACAATAAAATGGACGAGTTATTGGGAAGATTAAACTACCAACGGGACATTAAAAACTGTAAAATCTTATGCTTCACAGAGTCATGGCTGAACGACGACAAATCAACATATAGCTGGCTGGTAATACGATGTACCGGCAGTATGGAACAGTGGTGTCTGGTAAAACAAAGGTGGCGGTCTATGTATTTTTGTAAAGAACAGCTGGTGCACGATATCTAAGGAAGTCTCCAGCTACTGCTCACCTGAGGTAGAGTTTCTCATGATAAGCTGTTGACCACACTAGCTACAATGGAGATTTCATCTGTATTCGTTGTAGCCGTTTACATACCACCACAGTCAGAGCTTGGCACTAAGATAGCGTTGATGAGCTGTATTCCACCATAAGCAAACAAAAACACTCACCCAGAAGCGGCACTCCTAGTAGCCAGGGACTTTAATGCAGGGAAACTTAAATCAGTTTTACCAAATTTCTATCAGCATGTTAAATGTGAAACCAGAGGGAAAATAACTCTGGACCACATACACTCCACACACAGAGATGCATACAAAGCTCTCCCGTGCCCTACATTTGGCAAATCTGACCATAATTCCATCCTCCTGATTCTTGCTGACAAGCAAAAATTAAAGCAGGAAGCACCAGTGACTAGATCAATAAAAAAGTGGTCAGATAAAGCAGATGCTAAGCTACAGGACTGTTTTGCTCCACAGACTGGAATATGTTCCGGGATTCCTTCAATGGCATTGAGGAGTTGAGGAGCATTGAGGAGTACACCACATCTGTCATTGGCTTCATCAAAAGTGACCGTATGTACATACCCCAAGCAGAAGCCATGGCAGCATCCGCACTGAGCTCGAGCTGGAAGCTTTTAAGAAATCCCACTATGCAATCAAACAGGGAAAGCTTCAATACAGGGCTAAGATCAAGTCGTACTACACCGGCACTGAAGCTTGTCGGATGTGGCAGGGCCTGCATACCATTACAGACTACAAAGGGATGCACAACCAAAAGCTGCCCATTGATACGAGCCTACCGGATGAGCTGAACTAGTTGTATTCTCACTTTGAGGCAAATACCACTGAAACATGCATGAGAGCACCAGCTGTACCGGAAGACTGTTTGATCACGCTATTTGCAGCCGATGTGGGTAAGCTCTTTAGACAGAAGACTGCAGGGAAAGACAGATTTACCAGGATGTGTACTGCGAGCATGCGCTGACCAACTAGCAAGTGTCTTCCCTGACATTTTCAACCTCTCCCTGTTCGAGTCTGTAATACCAACATGTTTTTTATTTTAATTTTATTATTATTATTTTTTTACCCTGTTTTCTCCCCAATTTTGTGGTATCCGATTGTTTTTAGTAGCTACTATCTTGTCTCATCGCTACAACTCCCGTACAGGCTTGGGAGAGACGAAGGTTGAAAGTCATGTGTCTTCCGATACACAACCCAACCAAGCCACACTGCTTCTTAACACAGCGCGCATCCAACCCGGAAGCCAGCCGCACCAATGTGTCGGAGGAAACACCATGCACCTGGCAACCTTGGTTAGCGCACACTGCACCCGGCCCGCCACAGGAGTTGCCGTTGCGCGATGAGACAAGGACATCCCTACCGGCCAACCCCTCCCTAACCCGGGTGACGCTCTGCCAATTGTGCTTCGCCCCACGGACCTCCCGGTCACGGACGGTTACGACAGAGCCGCCTGGGCATCAGAGTCTCTGATGGCACAGCTGGCGCTGCAGTACAGCGCCCTTAACCACTGCGCCACCCAGGAGGCCCCTACCAACATGTTGTAAGCAGAACACCATAGTGCCTGTGCCCAAGAACACTAAGGTAACCTGCCTAAATGACTGCCAATCCGTAGCACTCACTTCTGTAGCCATGAAGTGCTTTGAAAGGCTGGTCATGGCTCACATCATCCCAGAGACCCTGACCCACTCCAATTTGCATACCGTCCCAACATATCCACATATGATTCAGTCTTTATTGCACTCCACACTGCCACTCTCTGTTGTCATCTATGCATAGTCACTTGAATTAACTATACCTACATGTAAAATCAGCAGAAAAATAAATATCCCTTTTTCAGGACCCTGTCTTTCAAAGATAATTCATAAAAATCCAAATATCCATACAGATCTTCATTTGATGGGTTTAAAAAACTGTTTCCCATGCTTGTTCAATGAACCATAAACAATTAGTGAACATGCACCTGTGGCATGGTCGTTAAGACACTAACAGCTTACAGACAGTAGGCAATTAAGGTCACAGTTATGAAAACTTAGGACACTAAATAGGCCTTTCTACTCACTCTGAACAACACCAAAAGAAAGATGCCAAGGGTCCCTGCTCATCTGCGTGAACATGCCTTAGGCATGCTGCAAGGAGGCATGAGGACTGTAGATGTGGCCAGGGCAATAAATTGCAATGCCCGTACTGTGAGACGTCTAAGACAGCGCTACAGGGAGACAGGATAGACAGCTGATTGTCCTCGCAGTGGCAGACCACGTGTAACAACACATCATCACACTTGCAGGACAGGTAGAGGATGGCAACAACGACTGCCCGAGTTATACCAGGAACACACAATCCCTCCATCAGTACTCAGACTGTCCTTAATAGGCTGAGAGAGGCTGGACTGAGGGCTTGTAGGCCTGTTGTAAGGCAGGTTCTCATAGGACATCACCGGCAACAACATCGCCTATGGACACAAACCCACCGTCGCTGGACCAGACAAGACTGGCAAAAAGTACTCTTCGCTGACATTTCGCGGTTTTGTCTCACCAGGGGTGATGGTCGGATTTGCGTTTATCGTCGAAGGAATGAGCATTACACCGAGGCCTGTACTCTGGAGCGGGATCGATTTGGTGGTGGAGGTTCCGTCATGTTCTGTGGCAGTGTGTCACAGCTTCCACGGACTGAACTTGTTGTCTTTGCAGGCAATCTCAATGCTGTGTGTTACAGGAAATATACTCCTCCCTCATGTGTTAACCTTCCTGCAGGCTCATCCTGACATGACCCTTCAGCATGACAATTCCACCAGCCATACTGCTCGTTCTGTGCGTGATTTCCTGCAAGACAGGAATGTCGGTGTTCTGCCATGGCCAGCGAAGAGCCTGGATCTCAATCCCTTTGAGCAAGTCTGGGACCTGTTGGATCAGAGGGTGAGGGCTCGGACCATTCCCCCCAGAAATGTCCGGGAACTTGCAGGTGCTTGGTGGGGTAGGAGTGGGGTAACATCTCACAGCAAGAACTGGCAAATCTGGTGCAGTCCACGAGGAGGAGATGCACTGCCGTACTTAATGCAGCTGGTGGCCATTCCTTTTGATTTTGACCCCCCCCCTTTGATCAGGGACACATTTTTCCATTTCTGCTTGTCACATGTCTGTGGAAATT
Organism: Oncorhynchus masou masou; assembly: GCF_036934945.1. Lineage (NCBI taxonomy): Eukaryota > Metazoa > Chordata > Actinopteri > Salmoniformes > Salmonidae > Oncorhynchus > Oncorhynchus masou. The sequence continues at coordinate 31,070,032 of NC_088241.1, read as the reverse complement.
GTTCAGTTTCTGTCTCAGTTATTGAATCTTGTTATGTTCATACAAATATTCACACAGTTTGCTGAAAATAACACTGTTGACAGTGAGAGGACGTTTCATACATACTACCTCAACTAACCGGTGCCCCTACACATTGACTCTGTACCGGCAACCGCCTATTTGTATTGTTATTTTGTACTGCTGCTCCTTTAATTACTTGTTACTTTTATCTCTTATTCTTATCCATATTTTGTTTTAACTGCACTGTTGGTTAGGGGCTTGTAAGTAAGCATTTCACTGTCATGTCTACTACCCTGTTGTATTCGGCGCATGTGACTAATACAATTTGATTTGATTTGACATTTTTACAAAGCTTTGACATACAAAACATCAGACTGATGGACAGTGCAACTGAAAGCCTGAAGTCAACAGCTAAGACCCCTCTCTCTCTCTTCCCTCTATCGCTCCAGTGCGTAACACTGCAGCAGACTTTCTTTTTTTTCAATGCGCTTCCCTTTGACGCTCAGTGTCGCTGGGCTATTATTGCCCTGCCAGACGTATTTGTGTTGACATTTTAGTTAAAAGGGAGGTTGCTTGCGAGTTTATTGTGTATTGTTATTTGAACTGTATTGATGTGCTGTGGTACTATTGAATGGTGGCTGAGAAGATTTTGGACATTTTAAGGCCTTTGTTTATCTATGAACACCACCCCCCCATTCATACCCTATGCACTTCTCCACTGGGAGGTAATACAGATTATTGCAAATCCTTTAATGTTGATGACTGTGTTCTTTCTTGTCAATTGTTTCTATGATGTTGCCATTAAATTACTCTGCCATTATTATTGTATGAGATATTATTGGTTGGGTTACCCCTGTGCTGTGACGTGTGTTTTATATGGTGTGTCTTATCTTTTCTCTCCAATGGATATCTGGCTAATAGGCTACACTCTAGGCAGTCTCTTCTGCTGATGTGTGTGTGTCTGGGATGATTACTCTATCTATCCTACTCCATTCCTTTCGGCAGGGTTAATACCTGGCGCCCAAACAAAATCTTTATCTTTACCCCTCTATAACAATACCGCTGCAGTGTATAATGTAAAGCCAGAAGAAGTCTATGGCAGGGCCACTCACGGGATATACAGTGCCTTCGGAAAGTATTCAGATCCCTTGACTTTTTCCACATTTTGTTACGTTGCCTTCTTCTAAAATGGATGAGCAATCTACACACAATACCCCATAATGACAAAGCAAAAACGGGTTTTTAGAAATGTTTGCAAATTTCTTAAATAAAAAATAAAAAACAAATACCTTATTTACACAAGTATTCAGACCTTTTGCAATGAGAATCGAAATTGAGCTCAGGTGAATCCTGTTTCCATTTATCATCCTTGAGATGTTTCTACAACTTGATTGGAGTCCACCTATGGTATTAAGTTGATTGAACATGATTTGGAAAGGGACACACCTGTCTATATAAGGTCCCACAGTTGACAATAATGTGAGAGCAAAAAAAAACAGGAGTTTGAAGGAATTGCCGTAGATCTCTGAGACATGATTGTGTCGATGCACAGATCTGGGGAAGGGTGCCAAAACATTTAATCAGCATTGAAGGTCCCCAAGAAGACAGTGGCATCCGTCATTCTTAAATGGAAGAAGTTTGGAACCACCAAGACTCTTCCTAGAGCTGGCCGCCCGGCCAAACTGAGCAATCAGGGGAGGTGACCAACAACCCAATGGGAATTCTGACAGAGCTCTAGAGTTCCTCTGTTTAGATTGGAGAACCTTTCAGAATGACAACCATCTCTGCAGCACTCCACCAATCAGGACTTTATGGTAGAGTGGCCAGTTGGAAGCCACTCCTCAGTCAAAGGCACATGACAGCATGCTTGGAGTTTGCCAAAAGGCACCTAAAGACTCTCAGACCATGACAAACAATATTATTTTGTCTGATGAAACCAAGAATGAACTCTTTGACCTGCATGCCAAGCGTCGTGTCTGGAGGAATCCTGGCACCATCCCTAAGGTGAGTCCTGGTGGTGACAGCATCATGCTGTGGGGGAGTTTTTCAGCAGCAGCGACTGGGAGACTAGATAGCATTGAGGCAAAGATAAATGGAGCAAAGTACAGAGAGATCCTTGATGAAAACCTTCCTCAGAGCACTCAGAACTTCAGACTGGGGTGAAGGTTCCAACAAAACAACGACCCTAAGCACACAGCCAACACATCAGGAGTGGCTTCGGGACAACTCTTTGAATGTCCTTGAGTAGCCCAGACAGAGCCTGGACTTGAACCAGATCTAACATCTCTGGAGAGACCTGAAAATAGCCTTGCATCAAGACAACCCATCCAACCTGACAGAGCTTGTGAGGATCTACAGCAAAGAATGGGAGATACTCCCAAATACAGGTGTGCCAAGCTTGTTGCGTCATACCCAAAAAGACTATGGCTGTAATTGCTGCCAAAGGTGCTTCAACAAAGTGCTGAGTAAAGGGTCTGAATACTTTTGTAAATGTATTATTTTTTTGAAATTAGCAAAAATGTCTAAAAACTTGTTTTTACATTGTCATTATGGGGTATTGTGTGTAGATTGAAGAGGGGAAAAAACTATTGAATACATTTTAGAATAAGGCTGTAACCTAACAAATGTGGAAAAAGTCAAGGGGTCTGAATTCTTTCCGAAGACACTGTAGGCTGGATAGCTGGGTTCATTTTATGACTATTAAGATTCCCCTAGCCTGCTATTCTAACGCAATGTCATGATGTACCTGATTTGTTTGATAATGTGTGGTCTTTCTTAAAGGAACAGTAATCTCATTGTGATTTGGTTGACATTTATTTGAAGGTTATCACTTGACTACAGCAAAACTCTGGTGATCTGAGATAGTTTCAAATTAGCAGGGAGAGCTGTAAGAATGTTCTGGACTTGTATGTCAGGCCACGTTTATTATCTGGGTGGTTTTTGGCCTGCCTCATTCCTTGGCCCAGGTCTACAATGTGATTAACTTTTAAAAACTGTTTTTATTTAACTTGGTAAATCAGTTAAGAACAAATTCTTATTTAAAATGATGGCCTACCCCGGCTAAACCCGGGTGACACTGGGCCAATTGTGTGCCGCCCTATGGGACTCCCAATCATGGCTGATTGTGATTCAGCCTGGGATTGAACCGGGGTCTGTAGTGACGCCTCTAGCACTGAGATGCAAAAAATATACTCATGCCCAGTGAGAAACACCATCAGTAGAGAGCTTTACAATCGTTCAACTGTCAAACACATTTCTAGTGGAGAACATACAAAGGGGACTTCCTGAAGGTTAGGGCTTCCGAGTGGCGCAGTGATCACCAGAGTTTTGGGCATGAGTATATTTTTGGCATTTAAATCTTCCATTGAGCACCCTACTTCACTGCATTTTTGATGATCTGGTTCTTTTTCGAGTGGAGTTCAGTATTCCTGCTCAGTATTCCTGTATTCCTGCTCTTATACAGTATACTGTGCTTATATTCCGCAAGATGGCGCCGATGGCAGCTTCGCTTCTAGTCCTTAGGATACTGCAGTAATTCATTTTTTTAAATGTATTCTTTCTTATATTGTTAGCCCAGAAAACCTTAAGTGTTATTACATATAGCCGGGAAGAACTATTGGATATCAGAGAGAAGTCAACTTACCAGCAAAACCAGCACTACGACCAGGAATATGACGTTCCCAAAGCGAATCCTTTGTTTGCATCTCCCAGTGCATTTGAACTGATTCCAGAGGCCAACCCAAAACAATGCCGCCGGAGGAGAATGAGCCGGAGCGATCTTCTAGTGAGGCTTTGGAGGTGCGCATACCACCCGAGTATATTACTCTCTAATGTCCACTCCCTATTTAACAAAGACGATGAAATCAGGGCAAGAGTTGCTTTCCAAAGAGATATCCAACATTGTAACATACTCTTTATAACGGAAACATAGCTAGCTTGGGATATGCTGTCGGGAGTCTGTAGAGCCAACGGGAATTTCAGTGCATCATGCCAACAGAAATAAACATCTCTCCGGTAAGAAGAAAGGCGGGGGTGTAATGTTTCATGATTAATGACTCATTGTGTAATCGTAACAACATACAGGAACTCAAGTCCTTTTGTTCACTTGACCTAGAATTCCTCACAATCAAACAGTTATTGTCACGGTTATTCTGTTCCCAAGAAAGCTGAGGTAACTGAACTAAATGACTATAGCCCCGTAGCACTCACTTCTGTGATAATGAAGTGCTTTGAGAGACTAGTCAAGGATCTTATCACCTCCACCCTACCTGTCATGTCACCCTAGACCCACTTCAATTATTTGCTTACCGCCCCAATAGGTCCACAGACGATGCAATCGCCATAACACTGCACACTGCCCTATCCCATCTGGACAAGAGGAATACCTATGTAAGAGTGTTGTTCATTGACCACAGCTCAGCATTCAGCACCATAGTACCCTCCAAACTCATCATTAAGCTTGAGACCCTAGGTCTTGACCCCGCCCTGTGTAATTGGGTCCTGGGCTTCCTGACGGGCCGCCCCCAGGTGGTGAAGGTAGGAAACAACATCTCCAATTTGCTGATCCTCAACACCCACAAGGATACCTTCTCAGCCCCCTCCTGTACTCCCTGTTTACCCACGATTGTGTGGCCCTGCACACCTTCAACTCAATCATCAAGTTTGCAGACGACACAACAGTGGTAGGCTTTATTACCAACAACAGCGAGACTCTCGGGCTCTCGGAGTGTGGTGTCAGGAAAATAATCTCTCACTCAATGTCAGAAAAAAAAGAGATGATCGTGGACTTCAGGAAACAGCAGAGGGAGCACCCCACTATCCACATCAACAGGAAAGCAGTGAAGAAAGTGGAAAGTTTTAAGTTCCTTGGTGTACATATCACATCACCGACAAACTGAAATGGTCCACCCTCACAGGGTTGTGAAGAAGGCGCAACAGCACATCTTCAACCTCAGAAGGCTGAAAAAATGTGGCTTGTCATCAAAAACCCTTACTAACTTTTACAGATGCACAATTGAGAGCATCCTGTCGGGCTGGATCACTACCAGGTACGGTAACTGCACCGCCCCAAAACCACATGGCTCTACAGGGGGTGGTGCGGTCTGCACAACGCATCAACCGGGGGCAAACTACCTGCCCTCCAGGACACCTACAACATCCAATGTCACAGGAAGGCAAAAAAGATTATCAAGGACAATAACCACTCGAGCCACTGCCTCCATCCAGAAGGCGAGGTCAGTACCGGTGCATCAAACCGAGAGAGAGAATCCATTTTTCTGTCTCAAGGCCATCCAGATTGTTAAACAGCCATTACTAGCACAGAAAGGCGGCTGCCTACTTACAGACTTGATATCATTGGCCGCTTTAATAAATGGAACACTAGTCACTTTAATAACGCCACTTTAAGAATGTTTACATATCTCGCATTACTTATCTCATGTGTATACTGTATCCTACACTATCTATTGCGTCTTAGCCACTCTGTCACTGCTCATCCATATTTTTTATATTTATATATTATTATACCATTCCTTTACTAGATTTTTATTAGGTTTTTGTTGTGGAATTGTTGATATTACCTGTTGGATCTAGAAGCATAAGCATTTCGCTACACTCGCAATAACATCTGCTAACCATGTCTATGTGACCAATATATATTTTTTTATATTTCTAATGTGTTCCTTAAGTTTCTGTGTTTGGTTAATTACATCTCAGCAGCGCAAACGTTTTATTTTGATCTGAATAAGCTTCGTTAAGGATCAACATTACGGCTATAAGTGGTCCTTATAAACATTAACTCCACTCTTCTGCCTTCTACACCCAGACTGACGACGTGCCAGTATGGATGGTTTGAGCTGCAATATATCACCTCTGCATTACACATTTTTCTGTCAAATGTAGTAAACCAAGTCTGCTCAGTCTTATTCCCCATCACCCGGAATGGTTTGAAAGTCTTCATAATTTCTTTGCTGACAGATCTGCTTTTGGAAAGCCAGGCCGGGCATTATCACACAAGCCAACGTATTTATGCGGGACACATTCGATTGGAGAACCATCTAACGAGTGAACATGTAGTTCATCTGAAATGTTCTGACGAGAGTTTAAAAACAGCATTTATTTAGTTTTGCCTGTATTAAGCACAAGTGTTAAATCAGCATTGGATTCCTGCATAGATTCCTGCAAATTATTGCCTTGATGCAGTGAGGAATTGCCCCTGTATTTTTATGGGCTGGTTTCTGTCTGTCTTGATAGTCTTCTAAGAGCCCATTGTATTTGAAATTCCAAAGCATCCTGCAATTACATTTTCATAGTGTTTACTCATACTAAAAAAGAGAGCTGAAAGTGTGTGAATGTTTTAGTCAGTTTGTTTGAGGATCGTTTATGTGTGTGTGTGTGTCTTCAATATGCCTCCCTACGTGTCTGTACTTTTTAGGAAAAAACATTGCCATAGGTTTAGGAAGTCAGCTTGAAATGGGTTTTAAATTAAAAAAAAGGCAATTTAGCCGCAGTTTGAGAGGAGGGCTCCTTTCCGGATGGGCAGATTTGCATAATTGTCCCATAAGGCCTGAATTAGCGTCTGTAAATCTTAATTTGATAATGCATCTCCTCGTTGAGGTGGCAAGACGGAATTGGATTACGGTCTTAATTCTCAGTAGTGTTGTTTGACAAAGGTCCTTTTCATAACACCAAGATGGCATCAGCTGAAATTTGAAGGAAATTAATTCCTTTTTATAGCGGCATATTGGTCCAGGGCCATCTTCTCAATTCAGTTAATTTCCCTTTCATAAAATCTTCCTTTCTCTCTTTTAACACTTCACCTCAACTCTTGCCTTTCATATTGATTAACATTCACTGGTCATATATCATTGTAAGTGACTATCATTTCAGCTGATTTGAATGCCTCCTCAGTATTCCACTCATGGGGCTCTATTTTGAGTCTTTCAATCCAATATGTTGGTCTCTAAAGATGTAAGACAATCCAACAGTGAATGTTTGTCTAATTTTCATCTGTTGAAGATAATTTGCTTTGTGATTTTATTGTCAAAATACAATTTTCATTATGGTTCAGCCAAAATAATATATAATGCTAGGTTCATCGTTTCTTCATTCTCCAGAATGCAAAGCATTGGCAATGTTCCCACCTCTGATCTCTGTATTCTCTCTTTTTTTCAGGAAAGCAGAATAAACTGCATCCGAATAGCCCGCAAAGGTAATTCAACATGAATAATGTATGGACCTTTTATGGATCTCCCCGAGTCTCTGAAGTCCTGTAGGCTTTACTGTAGCATGTTGACCTTACACTCTAAATGCATCTCCAAAGATGAAAAGATGTGTTGAGTTTGTGCTGGTATTCCAGACATTTACAGTAGATGGAGTTTAGCATGTGGGAGAAGCAGGGGGACTTCTCTGAAGATCCATGTTGTTTAGTGATGAGGCAGACTCCTGTGAGCTTTCCTCTCCTTGCCTTCAGAGAAAAGGACAACAAGCAGGGAGAGATTAGAGGTCAGGCTTTCATCATCATGCTTGTTTGGGGGAACACAACCATATCAAAGGCAGTTCCACTGGTCCCGTCAGACAGCTACACTACTCGGAGGGGGAGGGAAACATCTGAGGGCTTTTGACCCGTCTGCTCAAGAAGGGCCCTTCACGTCAAAAACACAAATGTAACTACTTGAGCCCATCAATATGAGCAATGTTTCTCGCCCCTTCCTCCCTCCCACTCTCTATCACCCTGCCACAGGGACTCAAAAGAACATGAAAAGGGCATAGAAGTTGAGTCCTGATGGCACCACAGGCTCTACCCCACTACTGTTGTGCACTGTCGGATCGTGGTGACTAATAGCCATGTATTTATAGTTATCATAGTGCTGCAACAGTAAGCTAGTCTTGCTAGTAAATTGTCTTGGCAAGGTGTACTTTTCGGTGAAGATGTCTTTTTTGTGACTGAGTAATGAAAGAGACCAGGCTCTCTTGAAGCATGAAGCCAAAAGGCAAGGCAAGTCATTTTAGCTCTGAGTCTCACTCCATCTGCTCCTCACAGACACCCAGTTGGGCTTTGATTAATTACATCTTGACACATTGATGAACATTAAACAGTACGTGCCTCTTGTCTCTGGCACATACTGTATGTGGGGAGAAAGATAGAAAAAACGTAAAGGGCCTTGATGAGAACCCTATGGAAATGTATTTGAACATTCAGCCACATTGTACTTTAACCCCTAAATAGCTTTCAAATTGGTTAAGATCAACATGAGATACTTTTTTGAAAAACAGGAAATAACATCGTGTCCGACAGGGTTAAGTAAGAAGACCAGCTTTAGAAACTACAACTGATGTAAACTGACAAATAGGATTCCCCAGTGTCACACCCTGATCTGTTTCACCTGTCTTTATGCTTGTCTCCCCTGTCCTTATGCTTGTCTCCACCCTCCTCCAGGTGTCACCCATCTTCCCCACTTACTCCCTGTCTGTTTGTCTTGTTTGTCAAGTCAATCCGCATTTTATCTCAGCTTTTCCCCAGTTTCTATTTTCCTCGCTCTCCTGGTTTTGACCATTGCCTTTCCTGACTCTGAGTCCACCTACCTGACCACTCTGCCTGCCCCTGACCCTGCCTGCTGTCCTGTGCCTTTGCCCCTACTCTTGATTTCCGACCTCTTCCTGACCTGATCCTGTGTCTGCCTGCTGTCCTGTGCCTTTGCCACTACTCTGCATTATCAACCTCTGCCTGCATTGACCTGTCATTTGCCTGCCCCTGTTGCTGTAATGAACATTGTTACCTCAACACAGTCTGCATTTGGGTCTTACCTGAAACGTGATACCCAGATTATAAAAAATGTCAAGGTACAACACATCAGTGGTTAGTCATTTTGTATCTATGTGATCCCTCTAATGTTAAACATGATTGCATTTTTCACAGCATTTTCTGGTTGTGAAGCGTTACTTTTAATCAGCCTTTGATCAGCAAAGTGGAGACAATTAGTTATCAAAGCTGGAGATTACTTATCAACTTCCAGATGACAGTTTAATTAACAATCTCTTGGCAGCTCCCATCACAACAATAGACTTATATTTATTCTCTAAGTGCCAATGTCCACTCTCAGCTAGCCAGCAGGTGTATGGATTAATGTGAAAAAAATATATTGTTTGGCTTAATAGAAATTCGCAGACTAAATGTGGCAAGATGATAGTCTCTGTCCAGGGTGTCAGTAAAATAAATCAATTCTTTTCACCCCCAGCCATGTTATTAGGTTGAAATATATAGGCCTACTCCTGTATTTCACATGATGAATTGAAGTTATATATGCCTTCTCCGTCTCTCTTTGTTGGTAGGAACAAAGTCTTTAATAATCTTCTGCCAACTACAGTGCCTTCAGAAAGTACTCACACTTTTTCTACATTCTGTTGTGTTACAGCCTGAATTTACAATGGATTAAATTAGGCTTGTTTTGTCACTGGCCTCAACACAATACCCCATAATGTCAAAGTGGAATTATGTTTTTTGAAATTTTTACAAATGAATTAAAAATGAAAAGTGAATATGTATGCAACCACTTTCTTATGGCAAACGTATTTAAGTTCAGGAGTAGAAATGTGCTTAACAAGTCACATAATAAGTTGCATGGACTCACTCTGTGTGCAATAATAGTGTTTAACATGATTATTGAATGACTACCTCCTCTCTGTACCCCACACATACAATTATCTGTAAGGCCCCTCAGTCAAGCAGTGAATTTCAAACACAGATTCAACCACAAAGACCAGGGAGGCTTTCCAAAGCCTCGTAAAGAATGGTTGGAATGGTTAATTTTTAAAAAGCAGACATTTAATATCCCTTTGAGCATGGTGAAGTTAATGATTACACTTTGGATGGGGTGTCAACACACCCAGAATCTGGCGTCCTTCATAACTCAGTTGGCCTCATGGGATGAGGCCAATGGTGACTTTAAAACAGTTTCAAGAGAACTGAGGATGGATCAAATCATTGTAGTTGCTCCACAAAACTATCCTTGTCACGAACCTCGCCGAAGATGGTGCCTCTTCCTCTTCGGGCGGTGCTCGGCGGACGTCGTCGCCGGCCTATTAGCTGCCGTTGATTCCTTTTCCGTTTGTTTTGATTATTGGGTAATTGGGTACACCTGTTTTGTGTTAGGGTTTGTTTGTAGGCTATTTAAGGGCACTAGGCCTGCTGTTTCTTGTTACTCTGTTTGGATGGTGTTAATTTTGTTAGTGTCTTTATTCTCCGGACTATTTTGTCCTGTTGTTTGGACTGAGAACTTGTACACGCCTGTGTGTTGGCGTGACCATTTTGTTACGCCGGTGAAATATATTGACAACGACTGAACCCTGCTCTCTGCGCCTGATTCCACCCACCACTCCTAGCTTATCGTAACAATCCTAAATGAAAGAGTGAAAAGAAGGAAGCCTTTTAAAAAAAGTAATATTCCAAAACATGCATCCTGTTTGCAACAATTCATTAAAGTAATACTGCAAAAAAAAATGTGTCAAAGCAATTCACTTTTTGCCCTTGAATTCAAAGTGTTATATTTGGGTAAGAATACATTACTGAGTTCCACTCTCCATATTTTCAAGCATAGTGTTGTCATCATGTTATGGGTATGATTGTAATCGTTAAGGACTGGGCAGTATTTCAGGATAAAGCAATGAACGTAATGGAGCTAAGCACATGCAAAATCCTAGAGGAAAATATTGGGCAAATGTTGCACAATACTTGTGTACAGAACTCCAAGGATTAACATCAACGGGGCTGTAGTGGAGCGGGTCAAGAGTTTCAAGTTCATTGGTGTCCACATCACCAACAAACTATCATGGTCCAACCACGCCAAGACAGTTGTGAAGAGGGCGCAACAAAACCTTTTCCCCTCAGGAGACTGAAAAGACTTGGCATGTGTCCCCAGATCCTCAAAAAGGTCTACAGCTGCACCACCAGGCGCATTCTGACCGGTTGCATCACCACCTGGTATGTCAACTGCTCGACATCTGACCGGAAGGCGCTACAATGGGTAGTGTGTATGGCCCAGTACATTACCGGGGCCAAGCTTCCTGCAACAAAACATATATAATAGGCGGTGTCAGAGGAAAGCCCATAAAACTGTCAGAGACTCCAGTCACCTAAGTCCTAGACTGTTTTCTCTGCTGCATGGCAAGCAGTACCGGAGCACCTAGTCTAGGACCAAAAGGCTCCATAACAGCTTCTACCCCCAAGCCATAAGACTGCTGAACAATTCATCATTGATCCCCCTTCCATTTGTTTTGTACACTCCTGCTACTCGCTGTTTATTATCTATGCATAGTCACTTCACCTCTACCTACATGTACAAATTACCTTAACTAACCTGTACCCCTGCACACTGGCTCGGTACCGGTACCTCCTGTATAAATCCTTGTTATTGTTATGTTATTTTGTAACTTTTATTTTTTTTTACTTTAGTTTATTTGTTAAGTATTTTCTTAACACGTCTTGAAATGCACTGTTGGTTAAGGGCTTTGTAAGTAAGCATTTCACGGTAAAGTCTACACTTGTATTCTGAGCATGTGACAAATTAAGTGCTTCTACAGAATATTGACTTAGAGGTGTGAATACTTATGTAAATTCGATATTTCTGTATTTTTTATTTCAATAAGTTTGCACATATTTCTAAAAACATGTTTTCACTTTGCCATTATGGGGTATTGTGTGTAGATGGCTGAGAAAAACAAATTATATTTAATCAATTTTGTATTCAGGCTGTAACATACCAAAATGTGGCTTAAGTCAAAGTGTATAAATACTTTCTGAAGGGAGGCTGGCTGAATTAGTTATACCTGTCACCTTTGCATGTCAAGCATACTTGTGATACACAAAAAGATGACCTGTGATACTCATATAAGGAACCCCAAGGCTGTATCCACTCTGTCAGAGGATTTATAAGGCTCAGAGTCCATTAGCCGATGTGATCTGTACACCAATGACATCTATGATAATTATCTGAATAAATGTGATAGACTGTAAAAACCATTAGTGTCAGAGTACATACAAGGCTGCTAAAATGTTGGGGCTATCCCTTAGTATTGATCAAATGCAACGAGTCATATACAGTATTTGGTGATTTTTCATGACAAACTCTGGGCACCAACCACAAACTTTTCAAAATTTTACTGTAAGAATTCTCTCCCATAGGGATGAGGTCAATGAAATGCCCCTGGGCCTGGTTGCACAAGAAGAGGGCTAAAACATGGCTTATTTTCCCTTTCCTCTTGCCTTTGCCCCAGATCTCATTCTGCTCTTGTGAGCCTCTTCATTCCAACCGCTAGCTATCTAGACCTCTTTCCTTAGGCCAGCTCTGACTTTCTCCTCCACTAGAGAATGGCTGTGCTGTTCCTAAAGGCACAGTAGGGCTGGTTGCAGGGCTGCTTGGGCCGTAAGGAGAGGCTGACACTACACAGAGAAAGTAGATCAGTGGGTTACTGCTACAAGACAAAAAAAAGCTTCTTGCTTCTCCCATTTCCATAAGTGTAGAGCTTTGTGCCAGTGAGATGAGTAACTTGCTATTATAATAATGGCCTTTACTGTATCTTAGACATTGGGGCACCTTGAAATTATACTGGGGAAAGGGGAATACTTCCGGCTCCGACAGAGATGGCCGCCTCGCTTCGCGTTCCTTATTACTGCATTGACGGAACTAGAAGCACAAGCATTTCGCTACACTCACATTAACATCTGCTAACCATGTGTATGTGACAAATAAAATTTGATTTGATTTGGAATACCTAGTCAGTTGCACAACTGAATGCATTCAACTGAAATGTATTTCGTATTGAACCCAACCCCTCTGAATCAGAGAAGTGCGGGGGGCTGCCTTAATCAACATCATTGGTGCCCAAAGAGCAGTTGGTAACTGCCTTGCTCAAGGGTAGAACGGCAGATTTTTTTCACCTTGCCAGTTAGGGGATGTGAACTAGCAACCTTTCAGTTATTGGACCAACACTTTTAACGACTAGGCTACCTGCCACCTTTACTCTACTGTACTCGTGTGTATTTAAATAAACCACACTATCTTCTTGGATTTAGATGAGTATTGTCTTGGATTTCTTCCACAAAAAAAATGCTTTTGTTTTGATGTGGCATTAAGCATTCTGTGGTTGTACAGAATGTCTTTGTCTTCAAGCAAAGTCGCATTTATTAGGGCACACAATTGAAAAACGAAAAGGTCTAGGTAGGCCCTCTCTATTTCAGTCTGCGGTTCTTCTGTTTGGTGCCCGTTGAACACGACCCAGGTACCAAGTGTGGTGAGCTTGTGAAGACCTTCCACAAAGTATTCCCCACTCCTAAACAACTTTTATCTCTGGCCTCATACAGTATATCTCAAACCTCCTTTCCTATGTATCACTCGAAGACACAAAGGGCTCTTATTGTCAAAGAAGACGCAAACCTTTCCCCATGGCTATTAAAAGAGCAGAGAAATATCCAGTATGATTCACCTATTGAAAAGCACGCACATGACTGTGGTCTGTTTGTGTCTCCCATCCAATTATTTTGTCTAATGAACACAATGTGTCTATATTAGCAGGAGCTATTGATGTGGGTACCACCCTTTGTAAGTGTTTTTATTGTACATTCTGGTAGCCGACAGAGTTTCAATATGTAACATTTGTCCCTTGAAACATACTGCCATAAAATAAATTAAACCGTGCGAATGCACAGATGTGGCGGTAAAGAGTCAGTCTGTTTTGAAACATTCTATCTTTTCTCAGCGGTCAGGATGGTTAGTGTCAGTCCAGCCATTGTGATATGACAGTGATGACTATGTTAAGCATTGATTATTGATCTGCATTTTAAGCCTGTACATTTCTTCCTATATCCCTTTTTATGTCCCCCTCTTTGTAAATGTTTATTTAACTAGGCAAGTCAGTTAAAAACAAATTATTATTTACAATGGCAGCCTAGGAAGAGCCTTGTTCAGGGGCAGAATGACAGATTGAATCTCCGAGCTGACACGGTAACAATCTAGCAACCTTTTGGTTGCTGGCCCAACACTCTAACCACTAGGCTAGCTGCCACCCCTCTTTCAACCCTCTGTCTGTATCTCTCCTTCCTTTTGTTTCTTTCTCGCTCTCTCTCTCTCTCTCCACCCCCCCTCTCTGTCCCACCTCCTTTCTCTCTCCCTTCATCCCTCCCCATCTCTGCTTCCTCCCCTAACTTCATCTCTCTCTCTCTCAGCGGCCTGTAAGGACCACCGGCGGGCTCTGGAGGTATCCCAACACTCAGAGGAGATGGGGCTGATCCTGGGGGTGTGTGTTGGGGGCCTGGTGGTGCTCATCCTGCTCCTGGGGGCCATCATCATCATCATCAGGAAGGGGTGAGTCACTGGCCCACATTTTTATACCACTTCTAGGTCCTCACTCAGTTAGCCAAATAGTTAACTTTCCTCAGATTACCACACAGGGTGGTAAATAAGTTGTTTCCTAACTGAAAATTCTCTGGACCACACAAACCATGCTTATGTATCTGTAGAATGTTGATGCTATTGTTTTTATTCTACTCTCGAGTCTTCCCTAGAACTCGTATTTGCCTTTCCAAAGTGCCAGGTTGTTTTGAAGAGAGTACATGTGACAGGGAGAGAGAGAGAGAGGGGGGGGTACACCCTCATGGTATATCAGAGGGACCACACCGCTCTCATCTGCAGGGCTCGTTTGAGTGTGAAATCTTTAATTAAATGCAAATACAATTCAATTACTCACTTACTGTAATTACGCACGCCGGGCAGAAGCGTGACCCCTAAATGAGAGGATAATTGGGAGGGAAAAGGTGTGCTTTAGGAGATGATTAACCTAGCCGCTAGCTCCCAAAGGTCTCACCTCCCCGCAGATGGTGACAACGAGAGGGTCACCCCACACACATTTATGGCAGCATATGACCCAGACGTTACACCCTACTCATATACTCCCTTTCACAGGAGTGACTTGACACTGCCCTGAGGGGAGTGTCTGGGTTTTGCCCACTTTTTAATGGCCCACTCTATGATATTTAAATACATTTTGTTGTAATTATTGGGACAGTGAAGTTTTTTTCTTCTTTTGGCTGTATACTTGACAAGTTAGAATTTGAAATCAAACCATTTGAGGGTATTTTCATCCATATCGGGTGAACCGTTTAGGAATTACAGCAGTTTTTGTACATAGTCCCCCCATTTTAGGGGAGCAAAAGTATTCAGACAATTCACTTGTATTAAAGTATATGTGTCTTAAAGTAGTAAAAAATAAGTATTTGCATTTTCAAATTCATAGTATGCAATGACTACTTGAAGCTTGTGACTCTACAAATTTGTTGGATGCATTTGCTGTTTGCTTTGTTTGTGTTTCAGATGATTTTGTGCCCAATAGAAATGAATGGTAAACAATTTGTCACTTTTATTGTAAATAAGAATAGAATATGTATTTAAAAACTTCTACATGAATGTGGATGCTACCATGATTATGGATAATCCTAAATGAATATGAATCATGATGAGTGAGAAAGTCACACATGCACAAATATCATACTCCCAAGACATGCTAACCTCTCACCATTACAATAAAAGGGGAGGTTTGCATTTTTTTGTGGGTATAATATTTGTGCTTCTGTAACTTTCTGCACTGTAATCTCATAGTCATTGTTTGATTTCAAGTCCAAACCTTTGGAGTATAGAGCCAAAATACAAAAAATGATTCACTGTACCAATCATTTCAGAGAGCACTGTATATACCCTAAATTCTTGAGAAATCTATAAATGCCTCATGAGCTTAGTTCCAACCCCATCATAACTCAGTCTGGTCTATGCTTATTCAGAAATAGGTGGACATTTCTCAATTAGGTAAAGAGGGTTGTTGAGAATTTCCAGTCCAGCTGAACAGCCATTATACATTTCATTTATTTTCATTTAACCTTTTTTAACCAGGTTAGTCTCATTGAGATTAAAAAACGATTGTTCAATTGAGACCTGTCCAATATAGCAGCACATTCAATTTCATTTACAAATAAAACACAAAGCACTACAGTTAAAAAAACATACATTTACAGATTGAGCAGGCATGTTGTAGGGAGAACTCAGTTCATATCGTTTCCAGTCTGTTAAAGCATCAGTTAACCCCCAACAACTGCTCCCCGGGCACCGATGATGTCGATTAAGGCAGACCCTTCACCTCTCTGATTCAGAGGAGTTGGGTTAAATGCGGAATACATATTTTGGTTAAATGCATTTTGTTGTGCAACTGACGAGGTAACCCCCTTTCCCTATGCATAGCCTATTAAAATACACTATATATGCAAAAGTATGTGGACACCCCTTCAAATTAGTGGATTTGTCTATTTCAGCCATACCCTATGCTGACAGGTGTATAATATTGAGCACATAGCCATACAATCTCCATAGACAAACATTAGCTGTAGAATGGCCTTACGGAAGAGCTCAGTGACTGTCAACGTCATAGGATTCCAACTTTCCCGCAATCAGTTTGTCAAATTTCTGCCCTGCTAGAGCTGCACTGGTCAACTGTATGTACTGTTATTATGAAGTAGAAACGTGTAGGAGCAACAATGGCTCAGCCGCGAAATTGTAGGCCACACAAGCTCACAGAACAGGACCTCCAAGTGCTGAAGCTCATAGACATTGTCTGTCCTTAGTTGCAACACTCACTACAGAGTTCCAAACAGCCTCTGGGAGCAACGTCAGCACAATAACATAGTTGGGAGCTTCATGTAATGGGTTTCCATGGCCGAGCAGTAAGCCTAAGAGCATCATGCTCAATTGCCAAGCATCGGCTGGTGTGGTGTGGAGCTTGCCGCCATTGGACTCTTGAGCAGTGGAAAAGCGTTCTCTGGAGTGATGATTCACGCTTCACCATCTGGCAGTCCAACGGACAATTCTGGGTTTGGCAGATGCCAGGAGAATGCTACTTGCCTGAATGCATAGTGCCAACTGTAAACTTTGATGGAGGAGAAATAATGGTATGGGGCTGTTTTTCATGTTTTGGGCTAGGCCCCTTAGCTCCAGTGACATATTCAATTAGAGGCTGGTCTAGCTGCTTTGGCTGTGGTTTGTTCCTGCCACCCTCCTACCTTTCCATTGTTTTGCCAATCGATCATTCACATGCTTGTGCTCTCTGGCTACCAATGAAGAGTTTCAGTGGCCAAATAAAACTGTTGCTCTCTCTCCCCCTCTCTCCCCCCCTCCCTCTCTCACTCTGTGTGTTTGTAGGAAGCCAGTGAACATAAATAACACACCCATAACGTACCGTCAGGAGAAGAGTCACTTGGGTTCGATGGAGCGCAGTTTCACTGACCAGAGTACCCTGCAGGAGGATGAGCGTGTGGCCCTCTCTGCAGCATGCATGGCACACACCTGCAGCATGCGCGGTAAGACACATACACACACAGGCATAAGCACACACACCTGCAGTATGTACTTTCAAATAATAAGACACCAGCAATCAAGCTATGATTCATTCCTGGAGCTCCTGAGGACTTAGGAGCCATAATCACTTAGGACAAGCTTTTCCCAAAATGTTCATCAAACGCGCCCACAATATTGTGTGTGAACGTTATTCCTCCGACAACGTCCATCCAGAAAAGCTTCATATACCTCAGAAGCAGCTATACTCCCTGCAGCAGATCCACAGTCTAATAAGATAACAAGGAAAATAAAATTGCAAACAGAAGTAAAGTGATATACCTTCTGGCAAGAAAATGATTTGTGATACTAGTTGTCTTCCTTCTCATCTCGATATCTTGAAATATTAAGGTGCATAACACAGAGAAGGAAGGAACATTCATCTTGTTCCTTAAAGTCTCCTTAACTTTAAGTCAGTTGCACAAAACATTTAAGGTGAATTTCCCCCTTAAATTAAGTGAAAAAGTTAAGGGTGCCCATGATGTCCCTTAATTGCTTCATTCAGTATCGATGTAAACAGCATTTGTGGAGGTGAATGTTGCTTTCATCCACGCTGTTTACAAAAGGAAAACATCAACCAGCTACGGTAGTTACTTAGCTTAATAATGGAGGGTGCACAATCCATGGCTACAAAGCTAACTGGCTAGTCTATCTTTAGCTGGGGGATTCTGAAACTTCGAGCACTTTGACCCTGCAAGCTTTCAGAAATGAAAATGTGTTGAAACATCATTTTACCACTATTATAATTGCTTTTGATTTGTCTATAAATAATATCTGATATTGGCTGTGATCGTAGTATTCAGGAATGTATATATTTTTGTCATTTTTCTCAGACAGAAAATAGACAAATGTAATTTCGATCACATCATTAAATCATTAAATCACATCATTAAATCAGTTTTAGTTGAAAATGAAATATCATACAGTTAATTTGTATCACATTAATTTATACATTTATTCATTAATTTGTATTTAATCTTATTTTAAGTGATTTTTAATGTTTTTCTAATATACATTATTCAACACAATGCCTGAATGTATAAACGGAAAAAAAAATGTATCATGAAAAATGAGATGAGACCTTTTTGTGAGATTATGATAACAACCATATGATAACCCTATCTAAAACAAATCACTCAATCAATCAAATTATACATAATATTCTCATTTACCTAAAAAATATGGGTGTGGTGGAAATGACATCTATGTAAAAAAAAAAAAAACTTGATGAAAACAATATTTTATTACAAACAGTTTGAACAACAACCATTGTTAAACATTTAATTCATTTAAGATAAATTAAGATTCCAAAAGTAGCCGGTGGGAAGAGCTCAAGGAAGGAGGCCAGTGTTTTTGAGAGATGGGCCCAGATTGCAGGGGGGTCACCTGCATAGAAGAGCTCAATGAGCAAAGTGAAACTGTATAATTTTGGTATGTCGGGGCGGAAGGGTAGCCTAGTGGTTAGAGCGTTGGACTAGTAACTGGAAGGTTGCAAGTTCAAACCCCCGAGCTGACAAGGTACAAATCTGCCATTCTGCCCCTGAACAGGCAGTTAACCCACTGTACCCACTGTCATTGAAAATAAGAATGTGTTCTTAATTGACTTGCCTGGTTAAGTAAAGGTAAAATAAAAATAAAATGTCCGTCACGGGTGTGGAGGGCCACCTGCTTGTGAGAATCACCAAAGTGAACTGCCTGGATTTCACTGGTGTTCTCTGGTAGTTCTCTGCAAAGTCAATATGCACGATGATCTCTCCGCATATTCTCTTTTAATTATATCAGTTTGGAGTATTGATGTCGAATGTTGTACACATGTTTCCCCAACTTCTCTTTCAATCCTTGGGAAAAGGCCTCCAGTAGGCTCTGCAGTGTGCTACATACCTTTTTCAGTGAAGTTCTCCATGTTTCCCTCTTTTGTTTTTCCTTCTCTCTCTTCAGCTTTGTTTTTCCACTCAAACCACCATGTCAGCTCACCAGCATCAAAGTCAGATGTTTTAAGCTATTTTGCTTGGCAAAGGGAGCACTTTGTGCACATGCACTCTTTCTTCAGGTTCTCATAGCACAAAGACTTAATAAGGTTCTCAATGCTGCTGCAGCTGATCCCTTTGTAATGCTGTTGGTTGACTCGGGTTTTGCAGAGGCATGTGTCCCTATCCTGGACTTTTGGCTTGACAACCCAAAAAGGACATATTCTGCAGAATTCATAGTAGGACATTTTAATCTCTGAATATTCCCTCTTAAAATTCTGATAAAGGTTCTGAATTGTGCCATTCAAGAAGCACTTTTTCTTCTTGTTCCTCGTTACTGTGTCCCTTTTCTCTGTTGTTGCTCTACTGTTGTCATCACGTTCATAGAATCTAGTGATTGTCTCTTCTGTGGCTTTGTAATTATGGCACACTTTTTTTCCCCTTGTATTGAAGACATGTTGGCCTGTTTTCATTTGCTCTTTGACCAGGCCATACTTTCTCAAGATGTTGCCTCTGAGCATTTTTGAAGCTTGTCCTTGGCACTGCACATTTTTTTAAATAGTTTTGCTTTAACTCTGATCAATGATGGCATTTTGACACAATAAAATCCTTTGGTGTTCCTTTCATTTGCTGTTTTGTCTTTGTCTTTGCGGAATCTTGTCTCTCCATTTTCTTCACCAGTTGTTCATACATTATTGTGTATTTCTCAGCTTTCCGTAAAGTTTTATCGAGTTTGAAATTTATCATTTGTATGTTTTTGAGCGACCTCTTCCTCCTTCCAGCAAGTATTCGACTTCTCATTCCTGTTGCAGATGATGAGGAAGGGGCATCAGGGCATGCATCAGGGGCAGGTAAGTTAGGGGCAGGTATGTTAGCCTCATGTTCTGGCTGCAAGTCATCTGGTGACTGAGGTGGTGTTGCCTGATAGTTAGGTCTCCAGTGCACCTGTTCTCTTTAAAGTCTGTTTTCTATTCCGTTGGTTGCATTTCCATTGCCTTCCCTTGCTTCTTTGTTTTCGCTTTGTAAGATCAGAGATAGATTTCACTTCTCTCTTCTCTTTTTTCTTCCAGTATCTCTCCCTGTCTATATGCAGATGTATTTTTATTTGGTTTCTATGTCTGTGACCTCTGTGCTGTTTTACAGTGGGGCAAAAAAAGTATTTGGTCAGCCACCAATTTTAAAAAGATGAGAGAGGCCTGTAATTTTCATCATAGGTACACTTCAACTATGACAGACAAAATTAGAGAAAAAAAATCCAGAAAATCACATTGTAGGATTTTTAATGAATTTATTTGCAAATTATCTTTTTAAGTGGGAGAACTTGCACAATTGGTGGCTGACTAAATACTTTTTTGCCCCACTGTATGTGGTATCTTTTAAAAGCAAAGAAAATTACTACTTAAATTTTCAACTTGTGCACATCTTGGAGCACTTTCGAGATTAAATTAATTTAAAGCATGATTAAATAAGCCTAAAATAAATGTTAAAAAGTACAAAGTAAAAACATAATATATTTTTGTCATTTCTGCTACGTTCGGTCATTTTCACCACAGTTAAGTGTGTGTTGGAAATGACTGTCATGGAAATGACACTTCTACAGTTTTTGGAGAAAAATTACAGGTTAGCATGTTTTGGCTAGTATTACAGCTGGCATATTATTTACACTAAATACATAAAATGATTCTACCACAAAGTAAAGAAATTATCACCTGTTCGGAAATGACTGACAATGAATATGTTCTCTACACAAGTAATATTTACCTAGATTTAGCTTCAATTTCTGGACATCATATCCTGAACAACTGTCCGCTGCAGCCATGTGCTTCAGTGTCTGTAATATGTTTCCATGGTAACTAAGTTAACATTCTCTTGACAAAACTTTATTAATGAGGAATTTTCCCTCAGTGGTGGAAATGACACTACTAGGTATATTTTGTGGGGCAGGTGAGAGACTGGTTAGCAGAGCTCAACAACAAAAAATATCCCCATAAATATTGATATAGATTTTTATTTTATTTACTTTTTCTCTAACATTATATAATGTGCAATTAATGTTTTCTCATAGAAAAACATACTAGAAGCTTAAAAGGGACAAGGACAAAACAGTGAAATTGAGGTATAAAATGCATCTGAAAAGTAGCTAAAATACTTGATAGAGAGGTGTTGAAGAAATCTGGGGTGATTGTAGTGTGAACTTAACATAAAAAACATATATATTTTTTAATAAAATCCACCAAATTTAACCTGAGGACATAGAAGTGATTGTAGTTGCAGAATCACCCAGCTACTCCGTAAGCTAGCTTGAGAAAAACATAACTCCAAGAAATGGGGTTATTACTTTCTGAGGTAATTTGGTTATTCTGTCTTGATTGTAGAGGTTCTATTTTGCTATCTTACAAAGTTAAAGCAATCTCTTTGAGTTTAGTCAGTGAATCAGGCCGTCCCAATAGTAACCTGAAATTCTTTCAGCCGTACATGCCTTCAAACTAAGGAAATATTTGAGGTGCTCTATGCAACGCCCTTAAACAATTCCCTTAGGTAAGGGAAAAGTATCTCTTAAGGTAAACTCTTAAGGGAAACACTTTAGATGTTCTATATAACCAGGCCCTGATACACTTAATAGTTAATCAAAGAGATAAAATGGTGTTGGGTCTGTAACTTATCACCCTCCTCATGGAGAAAAGCACCCTAGCTAATTATAACACACAGAGTAAGAAAAACAAATAAATGCATAATTCTAGCATTGCCTACAATTATTAATAAGATACTAATGAGATAGAACAATATAAGCAATATAACAGTGTAGATGTACAAATTATGGCAATGGCATATATGATGATAAGCGGTTAAGAGGCAAGCCGTAATTTTGATTAAGACATGAGCGAGCTGAGACAGATGTAGCCTATATGCCGCCTATTTGTTCAGCATTTTTTTTAATTTACAGAGCGACATAAACATGGGCCTTTCTTACAGTATTCTCCTTGTACATCAAGTCAGAACCATCTAATAAATAACATGGGCACATAAGCAGACAATGAAATATTCAACAATATTAAATGTTATATTCAATCATTACATTTCTATAAAACAGGCTATAGGCCACATGTGCACTACCAAGTCCGAACAGTAGACTACATGCTACAATTCTGCCAAGCACGTACCTATTGTCATCCTTTTGTTGGTTGTGAAATTCATCTCTATGCAGTGTCTAGTTGAGCCACAACATTTGTTTTTCCCAGTGATCAGAGTTTTACAGCGTTGTCTACTGTATATGTGATGCACAATTCTCATGTTTTGAAACCCTTTCAGACAGATGTTTTAAATCCTTAATTCCAGACTTGGACCACACACCCTCACAACTGAATAACAGGCGAAATGGTGATTGCTTTGAGATGCTTGCAGTTAGCCACTGCTTCCTTCCAAATCCCTCATTGTTGAACTTGCGATTTCAGACTTGTTGTGTAATGTTTATGTCCAATGGCTGATGAGCACCAATACATGTTATCTCTGATGTCTCTTTATATGACAAGGATTGAAAAGGATTTGCTAGTAGATTGTCAACTTGATTCATGGTGACGACTGCTAGCTTGTTAGCTAAGATTTTGAAAGTATGAAAAATGTTGAAAGTATCAGTCCAATCAAAGCTACTGTAGATATAATGTCATGTCATTCTATCTGTGGCCAATGACCTTGAGCCTTCTTGGATGGGCACTTGTAACCTAAGGGGCTAAAATGAGTGATAGAAAACTTAGCCAATCATGACAGAAAACTGAGCCAATCAGGCGCAACGCTCTGTATTTTCTGCTGGCTTGCCCCACCACCACAAAGCACCGAGCTAGGCTGAAACACCTGTATTTTGGAGCTGCCTTGTTTTTTGCAGCTTTATTAACTGAATGGCATTTCTTTTACATTGTTTGCAATCTGATATGTGACGTGTATTAATGCCAAAATAACAAGCAAACCAGGAAAAAATGTATCCCCCAAAAAATGTACCTAAAAATGTGGTGCTCAAAACAGGTGGGGGCTCTGCCCCACCTGCCCTGAATGACGGGTCACCACTGAGCCTATGGAATATTGACCGGCATTGACACCAACAGGAGTTTCATATGAAAAATGAAGTTGCAAATTACTCAATTTCAGATACCACCTTTTGTGTGTAACTCTATGCCTAATGGTGCCACTTTCCTTTGTCCTTCTCTCACAGGTGAGCAGTGTAGCTCAGTGAACGAGTCCAGTAGTCTTCTGGGGGGTTCGCCACGACGCCAGTGTGGGCGTAAGGGCTCACCCTACCACACCGGTCAGCTCCACCCTGCTGTGCGAGTGGCTGACCTTCTCCAGCACATCAACCAGATGAAAACTGCAGAGGGGTACGGCTTCAAACAGGAGTACGAGGTAGGAAGTATAGGTACAGAGGCATGGTTGTGGCTGATGTGTGTTTGGTTGGTATAATGGTGTGTTGCTGGAAAATAATGGTGTGTGAAAATACAAGTTTGTAGTCTTGTCACCGTACACTATTTAGGGGTTTAAAATGTAGAATAACGGATAATTTAAAAGTAAAAATTGTCGACAGGAGATTATGCATTTAGTAGTCAGATTGTGTGAAGTTATCACTCACGTCCCAGTTGTTACAGATTGTGAAAATGCATGATCAGGGGTAAAAGACACTTCTTGGACCAAGGTCACTGTGAGACTATTAAAAAATCATCATTGTCTGGAGCTCAAATAGCCCCTCTGTCAGAGTGGCTGTCGCTGATGAAGCCCCAATCTCCAGGGGTTCTCCAGACCAGGCCATTTGTTCCCCAGCCCAGTGACCGCCAATTGTCTCAGCATCGGGGGCTGGGTGGCTTCCAACCCCTGGCTGACCTCCAGTATCACACTGAAAAAAGAAGAACCTCTGTACTGAATTCTCAACAGAGGTTTTTAGGCTTGTATAGGATGCCACCAAGTTGAAAGTGTTATTAACTGGTGCACGGCACAACGAGGGAGTCATTTTGTTAAGTCATCGCCTACAATTAAGGAGAGAAGCCTTCGAGGACTCTGTTCCAAACTTCTTTATGCATCAGGGAGTGTATGTTAAGGAGAGTCTCCTTCAGTTC
The DNA here is from genome assembly GCF_036934945.1 of Oncorhynchus masou masou. Lineage (NCBI taxonomy): Eukaryota > Metazoa > Chordata > Actinopteri > Salmoniformes > Salmonidae > Oncorhynchus > Oncorhynchus masou. Next base: position 31,045,543 of record NC_088241.1, on the reverse strand, counting down.
CATTATCTTCCGAGGGCTCCCGAGTGGCGCAGACCCTGGTTTTATCTCGGGCTGTATCACAACCAGCCGTGATCAGGAGTGCCATAGGGCGGTGCACAATTGGCCCAGCATCGTCCGGGTTAAGGGAGGGTTTGGCCTGGGTAGGCCATCATTGTAAATAAGAATTTGTTCTTATTTGAGTCTGTACTTTATCTGAGTCTGTACTTTACCATAGGTAGAGAGGGAAACATTTTGTTTTGGGAGACAAGCAGAACTTAACCCACGTATTATTCCAGTACCTCTGTAAAGGCTGATTTCCATGACTGTCTGGATGCGTCGGGCCACATTTTGGAGGGCACACAGCCCTGAAACATTTCTCCCCGGTGGGATACTTCTCCATGATTGGGAAAAAGGAAAATAGTTAAACCGGTGGGCTGGTTGACACAGTAATATTGCACTGGGGGAGAAAAAAGACAGCGATAATTTGTAAACACTGCAGCAAAATTATTCATAACACAGTTATGTAACTGCTCAGATTGTTCTTCACTGTGTCTCAACTTGTCTTTCATTCAAGTATTACTCTTCATTTTTTGTGTGATCCTCAGAACCAATTAACCCCTCCCTCCCTGCATCCTCCACCCCGATCAATGGGCCTAAATCTCCAAGTCTGTATTGGGGGAAAGTGGGGGGGTTGGTGTAATCCCAGGCAGAGTTTGGGTGGTTACTCTCTCTGTGGGGAGCAGCGGGGTTGTATTCCCCTGCTCAGCATGCAGGCTTGTATTCACCCACAGTCCCCCCCGGGGGCTGAACAACCACAGTGGTGTGTGGGGGAAAACTTGGCCCCACACACTAGGGGAGAGGAGTAGTTTGGTTGATGAGAGCATCCTGCTGCTGGAGTCAGGACTGTCATAAGATGGCGATAGTGGGGCATGTTGATGAGAGGACAGGAGCGTGTTGGAACAGAATTGTGCATGGGCCCATGACTAGGCAGGATGTATGGAATTCACTAGAGTGCTCTGTCTGTGTGTGAACATGAAGCTAAGGCTCTTCCACATGTCCTGCATGATCAGTTAATGTGAACGGGTAGCTACTTGTCATCTATGATGCTTTTGAACTCCCTTTCAGTTCGAATGGTCTTTGAATAGCACTACACCGTCATGATGTATGCATTGGCTCACTACTTGAAAGATATTGCTCCAATTATACCCATTAATTTTCTATTTCCCTCTTACGTCACTCAAACACAACAGACAACTGCAGATATAATGGTTTAGAAGAGACGCATTGTAAATATGTTTGACTCGATAGGGGAAGGGTGGTATTGGTGATAGTATCATTAACATATACTTACCTACCCCTCCACAGAGCTTCTTTGATGGCTGGGACTGCACCAAAAAGAAGGACAAAACTAAAGGGAGGAATGACACGTTGATGGGATATAAGTCATCATGGACATGCCAGCCCTCTTGGGACGAATGCACTGATCACCGTAAGCAATAATGTCAATCACAAATATGTGTTATGTTCTTTTACATGAAAATATTGATATGTAGGATCTTTTGGCCAGGTCTTCCATGTAAAATATATATTTTTACCTCAGTGGAAGAACCTGAGGTAAAAATACAGTTGAAGTTGGAAGTTTACATACACTTAGGTTGGAGTCAATAAAACTCGTTTTTCAACCACTCCACAAATTTCTTGATAACAAACTATAGTTTTGGCAAGTCGGTCAGGACATCTACTTTGTGCATGACTTTTAAACTCAGTGCTTTTTCTTGACGTCATGGGAAAATCAAAAGAAATCAGCCAAGACCTCAGACAACAAAAATGTAGACCTCCACAAGTCTGGTTCATCCAATTTCCAAACGCCAAACGAAGGTACCGCGTTCATCTATACAAATAATAGTACGCAAGTATAAACACCATGGGACCACGCAGCCGTCATACCGCTCAGGAAGGAAACGCGTTCTGTCTCCTAGAAATTAACGTACTTTGGTGCGAAAAGTGCAAATCAATCCCAGAACAACAGCAAAGGACCTTGTGAAGATGCTGGAGGAAACGGGTACAAAAATATCTATATCCACAGTAAAACGAGTCCTATATCGACATACCCTGAAAGGCTTCTTAGCAAGGGAGAAGCCACTGCTCCAAAACCTCCATTAAAAAGCCTTATACATATACAGTTGAAGTCGGAAGTGTACATACACCTTAGCCAAATACATTTAGACCCCAAGCAACTTTGGAAGTATGCTTGGGGTCATTGTCCATTTGGAAGACGCATTTGCGACCAAGCTTCAACTTCCTGACTGATGTCTTGAGATGTTGCTTCAATATATCCACATCATTTTCCTCAGTGGGCAAATGCTCACCTTCGAAGGCCACTGGCACACTGGAGAAGTGAGCTCTTCCCAGATGAATCCTGGTTTCAACTCTACCGGGAAGATGGCAGACAGCGTGTGCCTCATGGAGGTGGAGGGGTTAGGAAATGGGCATGCATAAACCGACTTGCCAAAATTATAGTTTGATAACAAGAAATCTGTGGAGTGGTTGAAACACTTAGGTTGGAGTCATTAAAACTAGTTTATGTAAACTTCAGACTTTGACTGTATGTTCTAGTGTGGACCCTATATAAATAATTACATTGAATATGTATTTTACTTACCAGCAGTATAGTATGATTGCTATTCATGTGTGCATGGTTATTATTGGCATTGACCGTGACCTTTCCCCTTGGATGATGTCGTCACCCCGTCGGATCTGTACAATGCGACTCTACCACGTTGAGTGGGCTGTATTGTTTGGCTGTGTTTGTACATGGCTGTACACATTCTATTTCTTAGGGTGAAAGTAATATTGAGATGCGTGTGGGAATTCCTTGTCAAGTTACTACATCTTTTTGGCGACGAGGATAAAACTTTATCAGCATGTACAAGGCGATGTGCTAGCTAGCTAAGAAACAGTGGAGGTAGTCACTTAGCTAGATAGCTAGCTCAATGAGCGACAGAGAGCAGCCACCACTGGAGGGAAACATCGATGGTGACAATCAGTAGCAAGTGAAAATCGATAATGAGGGTCAAGGACAAGTTGGCATTATCACTAAGTTTATGGAAGAGAACGAGGTCTGAACAGAATATGTGGAAAGGTAGAGATGCTTTTTCTTGGCCAATAGAATTATAGATGAGGCTTGAGTGTGTGTGGGGCTAAAACCTAAAAGCTAATGAGGAATTTGGCTACACAACGGAGACCGGGAGAAATTCATTTTGTGGATTTAGTTGCTCTCGTTCAGACTCACCACAATCCAAAGCCAGTGATTGTCCATAGGTTCAAGTTTAACTGCCATTTTCCAGTCAGTCTGTTGCTAACTTTGTTGCCGAATTATGTGAACTCTCTGAACATTGTGAGTTTGGGGCTATGTTAGAGAACATGCTCTGTGACAGATTAGTCTGTGGCATTAATGATGACAGCATACAGCACTGTTTGCTTTCAAGAGATCATTGGAACGATCTCAAGTGATGGGGATGGCTTGTAAATGCTATAAATATTTAAAAGGCCGAAAGTGGAAGTTGTGCAATGCATCAGGTGACAAAACAGGCAGCAGGAAAAAGGGGAAAAGCAGTGGAATGTTTCAGATGTGGGTGAACACATTATGCAAACAACTGTAAGTTCAAGGACACTGTCACATTTGCAACAAAAAGGGACATTTAGTAAAAAAAATGCAGGGGTCCTAGGGGCAAGCCAGAGGGTGGGCCGACTGGGCAGGGCAAGTTCACAGCTAAGAAGCTGCAGTCAGTAGCTCACCACCTAGAGAGCACAGAGGAGGACGGGCATTGTTCCTACAACATATTTAATGTGAGTGAGCCACACGCAGAGCCTATCTATGCTACAGTGGAGGAAGATGGAAAGCAGATGAGAATGGAGGTTGACACGGGGGCCTCTGCCTCTGTTATCAGTGAGGAGACCTACAAACAAATATGGGGCTCAAAACAGGCTTCAGCCCACACACCGGCAGGGATCAGACTGTACACCGGTGTGACGATGCCATTGCTTGGGGCTCTGGAGGTGGACATTGCATACAACAGCCAGGAAGCGAGACCACAGCACCTGGTGGTGAAAGGGAATGGGCCTAGTTTACTAGGGTGTGACTGGCTCACCAAAATACAACTGAACTGGGGTGAGATAAAACACACACGAGTGACTGAAGATGTCATTCAAAAGTACCCTGAGATTTTCAAAGATGAACTGGGCACACTGCAGGGCACTGCAGTTAAGCTGTTCGTGGATCCTCAGGCCAAGCCTAACTTTTCCAAGCCCAGGAATGTGCTTTACGCCATTCAAAAAAAAGTTGAGGATGAGTTGGAGCGGCTGCAGGAAATAAACATCATTACTCCCATTCAGTTCTCCCGCTGGGCAGATCCAATCATTCCCATTCTGAAAAATGACGGCACGTTGCATATATGTGGGGACTACAAACCACCATCAACAGGGCCTCTAGGCTGGATGCTTTCCCGCTGCCACGGGTGGAGGACCAGTTTGCAATGCTTGCAAGAGAGAAGACGTTCTCAAAGCTTGACATGAGTCGAGCCTACCAACAACTCCTCCGGGGTGAGGTCTTAAAAGAGTATGTCACAGTCAACACACTCAAAGGCTTGTTCAGGTACAACCTCTTGGTTTTCAGAGTGGCGTCCAGTCCAGCCATTTTCCAGAGGACAATGGACAGTCTACTGCAGGGGATCCCTCATGTAAGCAGTGTACCTGGACGACATCCTGGTTACAGGGGCACCTCCACCATCTGGAACAGATGTTAAAGAGATTCTCAGAGACAGGTCTGCGCCTGAAGCGTAGCAAGTCCACATTCCAAGCACAGAGTGTGACATACCTAGGTCATAAGATCAGAGCGCAGGGTCTGTATCCTGTGGAGGACATAGTCAGGGCAATCAAGGATGCTCCAAAACCCAAGAACGTGTCTGAGCTCAGGTTGTTCCTGGGCATGGTGAACTACTGTGGTAAGTTCCTCCCTGTCAACAGTGTGGGCTACACTTTATCAGCTGCTCCACAAAGACTGTAAATGGAATTGGGGGCCAGCACAAGAGAAAGCTTTCATGGAAGTGAAAGCACTACTAGAAGCTGCACAACTGCTGGTTCATTTTGACCAAGACAGAGATCATCCTGTCATGTAACGCCTCGCCCTATGGCATTGGGGCAGTACTTCCCCATTAGATGGAGGACAGGTCGGAGAACCCATTGGATTTTCATCAGGCACACTGATGAGTACTGAGAAGGGTTATTCATAGTTAGACAAGGAAGGTCTGGCCATAGTCTTTGCTGTGAACCGCTTTCATCAGTACCTCTACGGTCATCATTTCACCATATGCACTGACCAAAAACCACTGATTAGTCATGTTAGCGAATCAAGATGCATTCCTCCAATGGCTTCAGCAAGGGTACAGCGCTGGGCCCTAACACTGTCAGCTTACGAGTACACTATCATGTACAGAGCGGGGAAGGATATTTCAAATGCAGACGCGGTCAGCCGTCTCCCACTACCAGAGATGCCCGGCACAACTGTGGTGCCTCCCGAGACAATTTTCCTCAAACTCACCTGTGAATGCCAAACAGATCAAACAGTGGACAGACCAGGATCCTATCTTGGCCCTATCCTGGCCCAAGTGAAAAGATTCCTTATTCAGGGTTGGCCTCCTTTCATAGAGGATGATGGACTGAGACCTTATGCAAACACAAAACTGAGCTGGGCCCAGAGTGTTTGTTCCACCCCCCGGCCATTTGCAAGTCATGGATGAAGTCCATGAGGCTCACACAGGGTTCTACCGGATGAAAGGTTTAGCCAGCTCTTACATCTGGTGGTCTAACATGGATCAGGACGTAGAAAACAAAGTGAAATCATGTTCTGAGTTCCAGATCAACCAGAAGATGGCGCAACCCGCAACCCAAAAATCTGTAGGAGTGGCCTGACCACCCATGGTCCAGGCTACGCATAGACTTTGCAGGCCCTTTCATGGGCCACATGTTCCTTGTGATGGTGGACGCGTGCTCCAAGTGGCTCTAGGCTCACATCAAGCGCAACATCACAGCGGCCACAACCATCGAAAAGCTTTGGCAGGTGTTTGCAATTCACTCACTCTCTTGTGTTCAACAAGAGTCAGACACAACAACCTTTATCTGTGACTTGTTCCAAAACTTCATGCGGAGAAATGGGATTCGCCATGTCCGAAACGCTCAAAAGGCTTAGCGGAGCGGGCTGTGCTGACACTGAAAGAGGGGCTCAAAAGGATGACTGGGGGAACCATCACAACTAAGCTCTCACGGTTCTTGTTCCAGTACTGCATCACGCCACAAACAACCACAGGACATGTTCCAGCTGAGATGTTGATGGGCAGAAAGCCAATAGCTCACCTGAATCTACTGTGTCCGGACATCAAAGCACAAGTGGAATGGAAGCAGGAGAAACTTAAAGCGAGACATGACCACAACGCGAGGGAAAGACAGTTAAAATCCAAGAAACTATCTACATCCACAACCAGCAAGCACTAGTCACCAGGTATCATTCTGAGTCAGAGTGGTCCAGTCTCCTTGTAGTCAAACTGACTGATGGTTGAGTCATGCGTGGACACCAGGACCACATCCGCCTGCGCTATGACAAAGAAAATACCATATTTTCAGACGGAACAGTTGCGGGTGGAATTATACAAGTTAAAACCTCCTGAAAGACTAACAAAGTCATTGAGACTGAGAGACTTGTTGTGTTAGTGTTTGTTTGGAACAGCAGATCTAGTTGAAAAGAAAGAAGGACCATCATATACACTACCTTTCAAAAGTTTGGGGTCACTTAAAAATGCCATTGTTTTTGAAAGAAAAGCAAAAAAAAATGTCCATTAAAATGACATCAAATTGATCAGAACTACAGTGTAGATGTTGTTAATGTTGTATATGACTGTTGTAGCTGGAAACTGCTGTTTTTTATGGAATATCTACATAGGCGTACAGAGGCCCATTATCAGCAAACATCACTCCTGTGTTCCAATGGGACGTTGTGTTAGCTAATCCAAGTTGATCATTTTAAAAAGCTAATTGATCATTAGAAAACCCTTATGCAATTATGTTAGTACAGCTGAAAACTGTTGTTCTGATTAAAGAAGCAATAAAACTGGCCTTCTTTAGGCTAGGTGAGTATCTGGAGCATCAGGTCTGTGCCCAAACAATTTGAGCTTCTACTTTTCAAAATCCACCTTTCCAGAAACAAGTCTCTCACCTTTGTCGCTTGCTATATGCCACCTTCTGCCCCCAGCTGTGCCCTGGACATATGTGAATTGACTGCCCCCCCCACCTCCGTCTATCTTCAGAGCTCGTGCTGTTAGGTGACATAAACTGGGACATGCTTAACACCCCGGCCATCCTACAATCTAAGCTTGATGCCCTCAATCTCACACAAATTATCAATGAACCTACCAGGTACAACACCAAATCCGTAAACACAGGCACCCTTATAGATATCATCCTAACCAACCTGACCTCCAAATATACCTTTGCTGTCTTCAACCAGGATCTCAGCGATCACTGCCTCGGTGCTTCCATTCGCAATGGGTCTGCGGTAAAACGACCACCCCTAATCACTGTCAAACGCTCCAAAAAAGCACTTCAGTGAGCAGGCCTTTCTAATCAACCTGGCTCGGATATACTGGAAGGATATTGACCTCATTCCGTCAGTAGAAGAAGCCTGGTTATTCTTTAAAAGTGTTTTCCTCACAATCTGAAATAAGCATGCCCCATTCAAAAATTTGAGAACCAGGAACAGATACAGCCCGTGGTTCACTCCAGACCTGACTGCCCTCGACCAGCACAAAAACATCCTGTGGCGTATGGCATTAGCGTCAAATGGCCCCAGCGATATACAACTTTTCAGGGAAGTTAGAAACTAATATACACAGGCAGCTAGTAAAGCTAAGGCTAGCTTTTTCAAACAGAAATTTGGACCCTCGCTTTCTAAAATTTTCTGCCGAAATTGTTGTAACCCTTATTATTAGCCTGTTCAACCTCTCTTTCATATCGTCTGAGATCCCCAAAGATTGGAAAGCTGCCGCGGCCATCCCCCTCTTCAAAGTGTGAGACACTCTAGACCCAAACTGCTACAGACCAAAATCTATCCGACCCTGCCTTTTTAAGGTCTTCGAAAGCTAAGGTAACAAACAGATCACCAACCATTTTGAATCCCACCGTACCTTCTCCGCTATGGAATCTGGTTTCTGAGCTGGTCATGGGAGCACCTCAGCCACGCTCAAGATCCTAAACAATATCATAACCGCCATCGATAAGAGACAATACTGTGCAGCCGTATTCATCGACCTGGCCAAGGCTTTCGACTCTGTCTATCACTGCATTCTTATCGGCATACTCAACAGCCTTGGTTTCTCAAATGACTGCCTTGCCTGGTTCACCAACTACTTCTCAGACACAGTTCAGTGTGTCAAATCGGAGGGCTGTTGTCCGGACCTCTGGTAGTCTCTATGGGGGTGCCACAGGGTTAAATTCTCGGGCCGACTCTTTTCTCTGTGTACATCAATGATGTCGCTCTTGCTGCTGGTGAGTCTCTGATCCACCTCTACGCAGACAACACCATTCTAATACTTCTGGCCCTACTTTGGACACTGTGTTAACTAACCTCCAGACGAGCATCAATGCCATACAACTCTCCTTCCGTGGCCTCCAACTCTTTTAAATGCAAGAAAAACTAAATGCATGCTCTTCAACCAATCGCTGCCCTCACCTGCCCGCCCGCCCATCCAGCATCACTACTATGGACGGTTCTGACTTAGAATATGGGGACAACTACAAATACCTAGGGGTCTGGTTAGACTGCAAACTCTCCTTCCAGACTCACATTAAGCATCTCCAATCCAAAATTAAATCTAGAATTGGCTTCCTATTTCGCAACAAAGCATCCTTCACTCTTGCTGCCAAACATAGACTGCATCAGTTTTACGAGGGTATCACAGTGCCATCCGTTTTGTCACCAAAGCCCCATATACTACTCACCACTGCGATCTGTATACTATCGGTGGCTGGACCTCGCTTCATATTCGTCACCAAACCCACTGGCTCCAGGTCATCTAAGTCTTTGCTTGGTAAAGCCCTGCCTTATCTCAGCTCACTGGTCACCATAGCAGCACCCACCCGTAGCACGCGCTCCAGCAGGTATAGTTCACTGGTCACCCACAAAGCCAATTCTTCCCTTGGCCACCTATCCTTCCAGTTCTCTGCTGCCAATGTCTGGAACGAATTGCAAAAATCACTGAAGCTGGAGACCCATATCTCCCTCACTAACTTTAAGCACCAGCTGTCAGAGTAGCTCACAGATCACTGCACCTGTAGATAGCCCTTCTGTAAATAACCCATACTGTTTTTTTGTTGTTGTTTTTTCTCCTTTGCTCCCCAGTATCTCCACTTGCACATTCATCTTCTGCGTGTTTAATTGCTAAATTGTATTTATTTCACCTCTATGATCTATTTATTGCCTTACCTCCCTTACCTAATTTGCATACACTGTATATAAACTTTTTTTCTCTATTGTGTTATTGATTGTATGTTTGTTTTTTCCATGTGTAACTCTGTGTTGTTGTTTGTGTCACACTGCTTTGCTTTATCATGGCCAGGTCGCAGTTGTAAATGACAACTTGTTCTCAACCAGCCTACCTGGTTAAATAAAGGTGAAATATAAACATTTAAAAAAAATACGATCTCGTACAACGCTGTGTACTACTCCCTTCACAGAACAGTGCAAACTGTCTCTAACCATGAGAGGCCCCAGTGTACAACTGAGCAAGAGGACATGTACATTAGATTGTCTAGTTTGAGAAACAGACGCCTCACTAGTCCTCATCTGGCAGCTTCATTAAATAGTACCCGCATAACACCAGTCTCAACGTCAACAGTGAAGAGGCGACTCTGGGATGCTGGCTTTCTAGGCAGAGTTACAAAGAAAAAGACATATCTCAGATTGGCCAATAAAAATAAAATATTTAGATGGGCAAAAGAACATAGACACTGGACAGAGGAGCTCTGCCTAGAAAGCCAGCATCCCAGAGTCGCCTCTCACTGTTGACGTTGCTCACTATTGATGTTGAGACTGGTGTTTTGCGGGTACTATTTAATGAAGCTGCCTGTTGAGGACTTGCTGTTTCTCAACTTAGACACTCTAATGTACTTGTCCTTTGAAATTAAGGTGGGTGTGTTATTGAGAAATCTGTGGACACTATATTCATTACATTAAATATGAATTGTACTTATCTGCAGTATAGTATGATTGTTATTCATGTGTGCATGGTTATTATTGACCGTAACCTTTCCTCTTGGAAGATGTCATCACCCTGAGTTGGATCTGTACAATGCGCCTATACCACATGTTGAGTGGGCTGTATTGTTTGGCTGTATTTATACCGTTTGTACATTTAAAATGTAACCTTTATTTAACTAGGCAAGTCAGTGAAGAACAAATTCTTATTTACATTGACTGCCTACCCCGGCCAAACCTGGATGGGCCAATTGTGCGCAGCCCTATGGGACTCCCTATCACAGCCCGAATATGATACAGCCTGGATGTGAACCAAGGACTGTAGTGACGCCTCTTGCACTGAGATGCAGTGCCTTAGACCACAGCGCCACCCGAGAGCCAGTTGGGTACATGGCTGTACACCTATTAATTCTTAGGTTGAAAGTAAAGGAAAGTTATATTGAAATGCGTGTAGGCATTCCTTGTCAGGTTACTACAGTAAATGTGTTATTATATGTACAGATTTTTTTTAAATAAAATGTTTAAAAAAAGGTGTAATTTAATTGAGATGTATGTGGTGTGGATGTACTGCAATGTAATTGGAAACACGACTGATATGTGATTCATATGTTTTCATTCCAGACAACCGCCACAGAGTCAAGCTCCACCCACTCCTGGGAGACCCCAACTCCGACTACATCAACGCCAACTACATAGACGTAAGTTTCAGCTCTCCTTCCCTTCTGCTCAGAATCCTGTCCACATAACAGTGTTATACTGGGAAACACACCAAGTCATTCCTTATCCCTTTCTGAAAAACCACAGTCCATTTCACAGTATTTTGTGTCGCCCTAAGCAATCCTGTTCCCCAGATTTACCTGTGAGAGGTTATTCATATTCCTGGAAACACCAGGCTCACCCCACCATCCACCCAACCCCCATCCAATCACAAACCTTCCTCTTGGCATTCGGCCAGATGCCATGTCTTTTTGGTGACTACCTCTACAACCCCTTATCCAACGCTATTAATAGACAATACATTAATTTTATAATACCAAGTCCTGGAGGTAAAGCCCTTTGTAAAAAAAAAAATATCCCTCTGAATTGAATAGACTGGATTGATGTTATTCAATCCCTGGATGGACGGGGAGCATCTCTGAGACATGATCTCTTTGGCTGCTCACCTTTACTTCATTATACTTCTTGTTTCCATCTGCATCAACTAGAATGTGTTTCCCGTAGAGCAACATGCATCATCAATTTGTTGGACTGTACAGTCATGAATGCATGTTATTCCATCATAAGAGACAAACTTGTCTAAAACGCCTTGTCGGAAAGGTGAAAGCATTCCTTGTATATCGTTAATCCGGGAGAGATATAGAGAGAGGGGACTTGTGGAGGAGAAATGCTTTTAGGGGACTTCATTAGCATAGAGAGGGCACTTGAGAGGGCACTAAAAATGGGTCCGTCCTATTTTGACTCCTGCCATTGTGAGGGTGCCAATTAGAGTGTCAGGGCACAGGGAGACCAGGCATCATTAGAGACATGCCACTTAATGCTTGGGTGCTGCTCGCTGTATGGACAAGTTGGCCCCCTGACAAGGCCTGGCACTGAATGATGAATAAATACGTTGCCACAGGGGAGTACTTGTGGAGAGCACATTACTATTTCACCAAAGGTTACATGGAAAAGTTTATCCTCTCTCTGAAATGTGTTTTCTGTTTGTTAAAGCAGAGGTTGACGAAGTGCGAGCTCTCAGATAGTTTTTCTCTTTAGCATTTGATTTGATCTCTTTGTCACTCATCGCCTGGCTGTGTGCCTGTATGTGTGGCTGTGTGTGTGTGGGTATACAGTATTGTGCTGTATGTATATGCATGCTTGGCAGCTGCCTGTGTTTGTCATGTGTTGTAGTACATACAGGGCAGTATTTTTCATCATCAAACTCAGCAAGTGAACCCTGCTGAATGCTATATGAGCGTCTAATTTGTTAAATAGCGAGACAGTCCAAAGCAATACACACACATGGCAGCACGTGCATGAACGAATGCATGCATGCACGCACGCTCACACACGCGCACACAAAACACACATTCAGCCTCACACACACATACTGTATGTAAACAAGCACACCCCTCTATACAGGTTTTCCTCCTGTCTGCAACCTTTATCTCCTTAGATTTCTCAATCTTCTTTCATTAACTAGCTTCTATCTCCTCTCTTTTTTTTCTACTACCTTCCCCACCTTCTCGACTTTGGACCCTGTAGATTCGGATTAACAGGGAAGTAAGTAATTCACTGCTCTTTCTATTGTCTACCATCCCTTTATTTTCCCTCTTTCCCATGCAGCACATCCCTCTTTCAAAATCCAAACCCTTCAGTCTAGTGTTTGGGAGCCTGCATTCAGAGTTGGCACAAAGCAAGCTGCTCCGAGGTATCACAATGTTCAGATTGCAGCAGAGTGAAGAAACTCTGAGGGTTGCCATCTCTTTTCCTTTTATCTGCCATTGAATCTTAGATGTTTGTCTATTTCCACCTGAGCCATGTCCAAGCTTCAAGCCAGTAGCTAATCTTACAGTAGAATAACAAGAGCACCATTGCACTCTGGCAATACAGTTGAAAGAGGTATTGTGAATAGGCACCCTTTTCTCGACCAAACCTAAATCAAAGATAACCGCTATGTAAAGAGGAATGCACGTTTGAAGGAGCTCCCATATCTGTGGAAGATGAGACTGCCTTGTGGCCCATTGTTTGTGTGACCTGTAAGCATATAGAGCTGTGCCATTTTCACCATACCCACTGACATGCCTTGTCATCTCCAGCATGTGACAAGTGTCCCTATGTAGTTATATTACTTGTGCTTGCATGAGGTCAAATCTCAGGAGGTTACGGTTACCACTATGACCGGTTGAGGTGGTGCGTGGATGCCGTGGGCATGCTGAAAGCGCTGTCTGAGGCACATATGGCTTACTAAGCATGTCACCCCTGTTCTCTTTTTCAGGGCTACCATCGATCCAACCACTTCATAGCCACTCAGGGTGAGTATCCCGCCATGTCTGGAGTTGGGTGCTTGTGTGTGCGATTGTGTGTGTGTTTGTGTGTAAAATTGAGGTTGACCAACCTACCCAATGAACTTCTACGTAGGACCTAGCAACAGTGACACAGACAGATCTCAAGTGTCTCTCCATCCAATCAAAAGGTGACTGCATGTGTGACTCGCCAACCCACTGCATGACATGGGGTGGGTGATACATGGAGAGAGAGAGAGAGAGAGAGAGTGTGTGTGTGTGTGTGTGTGTGTGTGTGTGTGTGTGTGTGTGTGTGTGAGCGAGAGCCTACAGATCTCCCTCTGTCAATCATCCAGTTTTCATTTTGTGTGTGTGCAAGCTTTTCCATGCGTGCATGTTTGGATGTGTAGATACACACCTCCGCATCAGTTAAACCCTCTCCTAGTGTATCTAGCTACTCACTTATCTTTCACAAACTCACTCTCTCTCTGAGAGAGAGTGAGAGAAAGTGTGATAGAGTGTGAGTCTGAGTGATTAAGCTATTCTTAGTATCTTCCTTGGCCATATGATCCGTTTCCTGTTTCACCTGTCACTTCTCATACTGAGCCACAGTTCGCTGGCACAGACCAATGAACACTGCTATGAAGCACTGTACAGCACAACTTTAATTATAGTAGGGCATTTGACCTGACCAGGAAAAACTATTTGGCCCTACTTATAACCTAGCTGCATGTACCTTGATCCTGTGTCCAAGAAAAGTGACTTAGTACAGTAGTATCAGGTCACGTGGTCAGGAAACAATCCTGGCCCTAGTCATATTGATAATTTGTTTTTGACTGAGATGGTTGATGTGATGGTTTTACCTCTTTGTCCCATAGGGCCCAGACAGGAGACAGTGTATGACTTCTGGAGGATGGTGTGGCAGGAGAACTGCTTCAGCATCGTCATGATCACTAAACTGGTAGAGATAGGCAGGGTGAGTCTCACACTCACAGTTCTCTCCTCTTACACACATCTCACACAGTGCAAAGGGGGACACAATAACATTTTCTCTGTACTGTATGCAGGTCCCTTGCTATTTGCTCAGACAGACATAAGAGTAATTGAAACACCAGCAGAATGTAAATGCTATAGTCTTTGTCCCGTTATTTTCTTCTGAAGTCATAAACGTAGACATAATGGTTAGGATGACAAAATGTTTCTATCAATATCAGTACATCAACGTTGCTGTTCCCTCTTAGCAGCTGTACTCCATAATCGATACATTAGCTCTGGATTGTTCGTCAGCTGAATAAAAAAAACATCTAACCTAAATAAAAAGTTACAAAAATCCTTTGTGCCTTAATGGAAAACATTAGTGGTGGCCCAGTTTTAGATATTATGTTCCCCCTCATTAAAGACTATTATAGTTACCTCCTCTATCTATGGAAGAACTGGTTGATTTTGTTGGAGCTGAATTTAAGTATAATTGTTCTGTGTCTTCTTCCTTACATATATTTCATGCTGAGCAGTAGGTAACATAATTCTCCAACAAGTAACACTGCTTGGTCAAACACATGTCAAACACATTTCTGTGACTATCAAATGTCATTTGTCTCTGTTGACCAGGTGAAATGTTGTAAATACTGGCCTGATGACAGTGAGATGTATGGAGACATCAAGATTACACTGCTGAAGCTGGACACACTTTCAGAGTACACAGTTCGTACTTTTGCCTTGGAGAGGGTAAGTCTAACCATTCTGTACCTGCACATTTTTGACATTGAGTCAGTCTACGTCGATGACCAATATCACATGGATTTTGCTTGTACAGGACAAATCCCAGCTATTACTAAGTATCTTTCCCTCATTCTTTTCTTATTTGGGTTTCTTATGGCTTCACTGCTCAAATATACCATGATGGCATTGTTTCTTCATCCAGCGTTTCCAGGCAGTATTCTATAATAGAGAGTCTGTGATGTTTATCAGTCCAACTGAACAGAACCAGCAGTCAATCTGTCTCAATTATGAGGTTCTTCTGTTGTGAATGCATCCTATTCAGAGAACATGGCTCCAAAGAGGCCTCTTTGATTCCTCTTTCTGATAAAGGCACTTGGCGGACATATAGCACCCTGTCTCTGACTAAAGAGGGGTGATAGTAGGAAATAATACTCTGGCTCTATGGCTCTTTCCTCTCCTTTGTTACTGAGTTGGCCCCTGTACCAGTCTCATTCCCAATGCTCATAAACATTGCAGAGACTGCAGCAGTTGGCATACACTGACTTGAGTAGACATTGTCTTACTGCCTGACGATGCATAAATACGATGTAGAGAGATTAGAATAAACAACAGCTCCTGATGTACAGACCGATGTGACTCAGAGACGATGACCATCAAGGGCCCTCTGATTAAATATGCCTGCAGTGAGAGGATTTAATAACTCAAGCTACTTAACCCCCCCCAACGCTGAGGCATTGCTGCTTCTACAATGACAGCACCTGAGCTTGAAGTGTTCATTGCTCTCAGTAGACCATCCTGTCAATCAACGCCAGGGTTTCTCCATTGAGTGGCTCAGAGCAACTCTGCGGAGTGACAGTGGCACAAACACAGCATTATCGTTTCACTGTTGCCGCCACTCTCCGTGGGAGCACCACTGTACGATTATGGAGTACAGCTGCTAAGAGGGAACAGCAAAGTTCTCGCACACACTTTTTCAGTTCTGCCCACAAATTTTCTATAGGATTGAGGTCAGGGCTTTGTGATGGCCACTCCAATACCTTGACTTTGTGTCCTTAAGCCATTTTTCCACAACTCTGGAAGTATGCCTGGGGTCATTGTCCATTGGAAGACCAATTTGTGACCAAGCTTTAACTTCCCGACTGATGTCTTGAGATGTTGCTTCAAGATATCCACATAATTCTTGTTCCTCATGATGCCATCTAATTTGTGAAGTGCACCAGTCCCTCCTGCAGCAAAGCACCCCCACAACATGATGCTGCCACCCCCGTGCTTCATGGTTGAGATGGTGTTCTTTGGCTTGCAAGCATCCCCGGCCAAACAGTTCTATTTTTGTTTCGTCAGACCAGAGGACATTTCTCCAAAAAGTATGATCTTTGTCCCCATGTGCAGTTGCAAACTGTAGTCTGGCTTTTTTGTGGCGGTTTTGGAGTAGTTTATACTTACATACTATTGTTTGGTACCTTCAGGCGTTTGGAAAGTGCTCCCAAGGATGAACCAGACTTGTGGAGGTATACAATTTTCTTTTTGAGGTCTTGGCTGATTTATTTTGATATTCCCATGATGTCAAGCAAAGAGGCAATGAGTTTGAAGGTAGGCCTTGAAATACATCACCAGGTACACCTCCAATTGACTCAAATGATGTCAAATAGCCTATCAGAAGCTTCTAAAGCCATAAAATCATTTTCTGGAATTTTCCAAGCTGTTAAAGGGACAGTCAACTTAGTGTATGTAAACGTCTGACCCACTGGAATGTCTGTAAACAATTGTTGGAAAAGTGACTTGTGTCATGCACAAAGTATATGTCCTAACCGACTAACTATAGTTTGTTAACAAGACATTTGTGAAGTGGTTGAAAAACAGTGGTTGAGTGGTTGAAAAACAAATTTTAATGACTCCAACCTAAGTGTATGTAAACTTCTGACCTCAACTGTAAATAACATGAGCATATTATTTCTGTTAAGCTTCCCAGTAAAGCGTAAAAAATTGCTCAAAATAGCCCACGTTAACATATATAGATTAAGAAACAAGGTTCATGAAATCAATAATTTGCAGGTAACAGATGACATTCATATTCTATCTCTGAAACTCACTTAGATAATGCCTTTGATGATACAGTGGTAGCAATACAGTGTTATAACATTTAAGGAAAATACTATGCCAGTGGTGGAGGTGTTGCTGTTTATATTCAGAACCACATTCCTGTAAAGATTAGAGAGGATCTCATGTTAAATACCTTTGAATTAATATGTCTACATGTTAATATGCTTCACCTAAAACCCATTCTTGTGGGAAGCTGCTATATACCACCAAGTGCTAACAGTCAGGATAACATGTGTGAAGTGCTTGATAATGTATGTGATTCAGAGTGATATGTTTTCCGGGTGATTTAAATTTGGACTGGCTTTCATCAAGCTGCCCACTAAAGAAAAAGCTTCAATCTGTAACCAGTGCCTGTAACCTGGTTCAGGTTATCCGTCAATCTACCAGGGTAGTTACAAACAGCACAGGAATTAAATCATCAACATGTATTGATCATGTCTTTACTAATGCTGCAGAAATTTGGTTTAAAGCAGTATCCAAATCCAACGGATGTGGTGATCACAATATAGTAGCTACATCTAGGAAAACCAAAGTTCCAACGGCTGGGCCTAATATAGTATATAACTGGTCATATGATCATTTTTGTAGTGATTCCTATGTTGTTGATGTAAAGAATATTTGTTGGTTCATGGTGTGTAATGAGGAGCAAATAGATGTTGCACTTGACATATTTATGAAATTGCTTATTCCAGTTACAATTAAGCATGCACCCATTAAGAAAATGACTGTAAAAACTGTAAAATCCCCATGGATTGGTGAGAAATAGAAAAATTGTATGGTTGAGAGGGATGAGGCGAAAGGAATGGCAAATAGGTCTGTCTGCACAACCGATTGGCAAACGTATTGCAAATTGAGACTTCATGTGACTAAACTGAATAAAAAGAAGAAATTACACTGAAACTAAGATAAATGACATGAAGATTGATCGTAAAATGCTTTGGAGCACCTTAACTTCTCATGGTATAGGGGACGCTTGCGTCCCACTCTGCCAAAAGCCAGGGAAAATGCAGTGCGGCAAATTCAAATAAATTATATAAAAATCAAACTTTCATTAAATCAAACATGTAAGATAGTAAATTAAAGCTACACTCGTTGTGAATCCAGCCAACATGTCAGATTTTCCGCGAAAGCATAAGAAGCTATTATCTGATGATAGCACAGCAGTAAACAAAGAGGGTAGCATATTTCAAACCTGCAGCTGCTACACAAAACGCAGAAATAAAATATAAAGCATGCCTTACCTTTGACGAGCTTCTTTTGTTGGCACTCCAACATGTCCCATAAACATCACAATTGGTCCTTTTGTTCGATTAATTCCGTCCAAGTATATCCAAAATGTCAATTTATTTTGCGCGTTTGATCCAGAAAAAAACAGCTTTCAATATTTTTGTCACTATAAAATATTTCAAAAGTTGCCTGTAAACTTTGCCAAAACATTTCAAACTACTTTTGTAATACAACTTTAGGTATTTTTAAACGTTAATAATCGATCAAATTGAAGACGGGTCTATCTGTGTTCAATACAGGAAGACAACAAACCAAGCTACTTTTCAAGTCTTGCTCAACAGTGTTACACAGTTCCTAGATGGCCGTACTTCTTCATTGCACAAATTAATAACCTCAACCAAATTCCAAAGACTAGTAACATCCAGTGGAAGCGGTAGGAACTAAAAACAAGTTCCTAAGAAATACCGTTTCCCAATGAGCACTCACTGAACAGACGGAGACCTCAAAAAAAAAATCTGAACGGTTTTGCCTGCTACATAAGTTCTGTTATACTCACAGCCATGATTCAAACAGTTTTAGAAACAGAGTGTTTTCTATCCAAATCTACTAATGATATGCATATCTTATATTCTTGGCATGAGTAGCAGGAAGTTGAAATTGGGCACGCTATTTATCCAAAAGGGAAAATGCTGCCCCCTATAGCTTAAGAAGGTAAATTACCTTTTTGGAAAATGCTAACTCCGCTTTTGAATCAGATGGCTCATTTATTACAAAACCGAATGATATTACTTTAATGATGTTTTAATTGGCAAACTTAGGCATGACATGACAGCAACAAACGCTGACACTACAGAAGTATCGCTGACCAAACTATGAAAGACAAGCATTGTAATTTTGAATTCCGTAAAGTGAATGTTGAAGAGGTTAAATAATGATTTTTCTGTCAACAATGACAAGCCACTGGGTTCTGACAACTCGGATGGAAAATTAATGTGGAAAATAGCGGACGATATTGGCACTCATGTTTGCCGTATTTTCAATTCAACCCTAATAGAAAGTGTGTGCCCCCAATCCTGGAGGGAAGCAAAAGTAATTCCGCTACCAAAGAATAGTAAATCCCCCTTTACTGGTTCAAATAGCCGACCAATCAGCCTGTTACCAACCCTTAGCAAATTTTTAGATAAAATGGTGTTTGACCAGATACAATGCGATTTTACAGTAAACAAATTGACAAGGGGAAATGGGGATACCTAGTCAGTTGTACAACAGAATGCATTCAACTGAAAACTGTGTTCCGCATTTAACCCAACCCTTCTGAATCAGAGAGGTGCAGGGGGTTGCCATAATCAACATTCATGTCTTCGGCACCCAGGGAACAGTCGGTTAACTGCCTTGCTCAGCGGCAGAACAACATATTTTTATCTTGTTAGCTCGGTGATTCGATCCAGCAACCTTTCAGTTCCTGGCCCAACAGTCTAACCACTAGAATACAAGACTTTCAGCATGCTTATCGGGAAGGATATTCAACAAGCACAGCACTTACACGAATGGCTGATGATTGGCTAAGATAAATTGATTAAAAAAAGATTGTGGGTGCTGTTTTGTTAGACTTCGGTGCGTTTTTTTTACATTATTGATCATAGTCTTCTGCTGGAAAAACGTATGTGTTATGGCTTTACACCCCCTGCTATGTTGTGGATAAAGAGTTTCTGTCTAACAGAACTGAGGGTGTTCTTTAATGGAAGCTTCTTCACCATAATCCAAGTAGAATCAGGAATACCCCACGGCAGCTTGTCTACGTAGGCCCCCTACTATTTTCAATCTTTACTAACAACATGCCATTGACTTTGAGTAAAGCTAGTGTGTCTATGTATGTGGATGACTAGACACGATACACGTCAGCTACTACAGCGACTGAAATGACTGCAACACTTAACAAAGAGCTGCAGTTTGTCTCAGAGTGGGTGGCAAGGAATAAGTTAGTCCTGAATATTTCCAAAACTAAAAGCATTGTATGTGGGACAAATCATTCACTAAACCCTAAACCTCAACTAAATCTTGTAATACATTCTGTGGAAATTGAGCATGTGGAGATGACTAAACTGCTTGGAGTAACCCTGGATTGTAAAACTGCCATGATCAAACATATTGATACAACAGTAGTTAAGATGTGGAGAAGTCTGTCCATAATGAAGCGCTGCTCTACCTTCTTTACAATACTACTGTTCAGTCGTGTGGTCAGATGCCACAAAAAGGGACTTGGCTCAGAACAGGGCAGCGCGGCTGGCCCTCGGATGTACCCAGAGTAACATCAATAATATACATGTCAAACTGTCCCGGCTCAAAGTGGAGGAGAGATTAACTTCATCACTACTTGCATGTTGAATGCGCCAAGCTGTCTGTTTGAACTACTGGCACACAGCTCGCACACCCATGCATAGCCCACAAGGCATTCCACAAGTGGTCTCTTCACAGTCCCCAAGTCCAGAACAGACTATGGGAGGCACACAGTACTACATAGAGCCATGACGACATGGAAAACTATTCCACATCGAGTAACTGACGCAAGCAGTAGAATTTGATTTAAAAATAAATAAACATGCACCTTATGGAACAGTGGGGACTGTGAAGCAACATAAACACAGACACATGCACACACACACACAATAACATATACACTCTACACAAAGGTACACTTGGATTTTGTATTGTAGAAATGTGGTAGTGGTGGAGTAGGGACCTGAGGGCACACAGTGTGTTGTGAAATCTGTGAATGTATTGTAATATTTTTAAAATGGCCTTTTTTTGCTGGACCTCAGCAAGAGTAGCTGCTGCAATGGGGATCCATAATCAATACAAATACAAACCTAAGACGCACGGCCAAATCTATACTGGAGTTGCTTACAAAGAAGACAGTGAATGTTACAGTTTTGACTTAAATCTACTTGAAAATCTATGGCAAGAACCGAACTGGTTGTCAAGCAATGATCAACAACCATTTTGACAGAGCTTGTAGAATTTTGAAAATAATTATGGGCAAATTTTGCACAATCCAAGTGTGCAAAGCTCTTCGAGACGTACTCAGAAAGACTCACAGCTGTAACCACTGCCAAAGGTGCTTCTACAATGTTTTGACTCATGGGTGTGAATATGTTTTTGATTTTCAATAAATTTGCTAACATTTATAAAAACATGTTTTCACTTTGTTATTATGGGGTATTGTGTGTAGATGGGTTTGAAAACAAATATTTACTCCATTTTGAATTCAGGCTGGAATACAACAAAATGTCAAGGGGTATGAATACTTTCTGAAGGAACTGTAACTCATGTAATCTTATTTTTGTTCTTCTTCTGATGTTGTGTTTCCACAGATGGGCTACTCAGCTAAACACGAGGTGCGTCAGTTCCACTTCACGTCCTGGCCGGAGCATGGGGTTCCCTACCACGCCACAGGCCTACTGTCCTTCATACGGCGGGTCAAAGCATCCACGCCCCCCGATGCTGGACCTGTGGTCGTCCACTGCAGGTACCAGCCTCCAATCACGCACATTGCAGTACATCACTTCCTGCTAGCTGTCAATGCTCATGCAACCATTACTACTTTGTGTTTTCAAAGCTTTAAAGCTTAGTCCCAGTGGGCAAAACTGATTGAAATGACACAATTTTAAATCAAATCAAATCAAATCAAATTTATTTATATAGCCCTTCGTACATCAGCTGATATCTCAAAGTGCTGTACAGAAACCCAGCCTAAAACCCCAAACAGCAAGCAATGCAGGTGTAGAAGCACGGTGGCTAGGAAAAACTCCCTAGAAAAGCCAAAACCTAGGAAGAAACCTAGAGAGGAACCAGGCTATGTGGGGTGGCCAGTCCTCTTCTGGCTGTGCCGGGTAGAGATTATAACAGAACATGGCCAAGATGTTCAAATGTTCATAAATGACCAGCATGGTCGAATAATAATAAGGCAGAACAGTTGAAACTGGAGCAGCAGCACGGCCAGGTGGACTGGGGACAGCAAGGAGTCATCATGTCAAGTAGTCCTGGGGCATGGTCCTAGGGCTCAGGTCAGTTGAAACTGGAGCAGCAGCACGGCCAGGTGGACTGGGGACAGCAAGGAGTCATCATGTCAGGTAGTCCTGGGGCATGGTCCTAGGGCTCAGGTCCTCCGAGAGAGAGAAGGAGAGAATTAGAGAACGCACACTTAGATTCACACAGGACACCGAATTGGACAGGAGAAGTACTCCAGATATAACAAACTGACCCCAGCCCCCGACACATAAACTACTGCAGCATAAATACTGGAGGCTGAGACAGGAGGGGTCAGGAGACACTGTGGCCCCACCCGAGGACACCCCCGGACAGGGCCAAACAGGAAGGATATAACCCCACCCACTTTGCCAAAGCACAGCCCCCACACCACTGGAGGGATATCTTCAACCACCAACTTACCATCCTGAGACAAAGCTGAGTATAGCCCGCAAAGATCTCCGCCACGGCACAACCCAAGGGGGCGCCAACCCAGACAGGATGACCACATCAGTGAATCAACCCACTCAGGTGACGCACCCCCTCCAGGGACGGCATGAGAGAGCCCCAGCAAGCCAGTGACTCAGCCCCTGTAATAGGGTTAGAGGCAGAGAATCCCAGTGGAAAGAGGGGAACCGGCCAGGCAGAGACAGCAAGGGTGGTTCGTTGCTCCAGAGCCTTTCCGTTCACCTTCCCACTCCTGGGCCAGACTACACTCAATCATATGACCCACTGAAGAGATGAGTCTTCAGTAAAGACTTAAAGGTTGAGACCGAGTTTGCGTCTCTGACATGGGTAGGCAGACCGTTCCATAAAAATGGAGCTCTATAGGAGAAAGCCCTGCCTCCAGCTGTTTGCTTAGAAATTCTAGGGACAATTAGGAGGCCTGCGTCTTGTGACCGTAGCGTACGTGTAGGTATGTACGGCAGGACCAAATCAGAGAGATAGGTAGGAGCAAGCCCATGCAATGCTTTGTAGGTTAGCAGTAAAACCTTGAAATCAGCCCTTGCTTTGACAGGAAGCCAGTGTAGGGAGGCTAGCACTGGAGTAATATGATCAAATTTTTTGGTTCTAGTCAGGATTCTAGCAGCCGTATTTAGCACTAACTGAAGTTTATTTAGTGCTTTATCCGGGTAGCCGGAAAGTAGAGCATTGCAGTAGTCTAACCTAGAAGTGACAAAAGCATGGATTAATTTTTCTGCATCATTTTTGGACAGAAAGTTTCTGATTTTTGCAATGTTACGTAGATGGAAAAAAGCTGTCCTTGAAATGGTCTTGATATGTTCTTCAAAAGAGAGATCAGGGTCCAGAGTAACGCCGAGGTCCTTCACAGTTTTATTTGAGATGACTGTACAACCATTAAGATTAATTGTCAGATTCAACAGAAGATCTCTTTGTTTCTTGGGACCTAGAACAAGCATCTCTGTTTTATCCGAGTTTAAAAGTAGAAAGTTTGCTGCCATCCACTTCCTTATGTCTGAAACACATGCTTCTAGCGAGGGCAATTTTGGGGCTTCACCATGTTTCATTGAAATGTACAGCTGTGTATCATCCGCATAGCAGTGAAAGTTAACATTATGTTTTCGAATAACATCCCCAAGAGGTAAAATATATAGTGAAAACAACAGCGGTCCTAAAACGGAACCTTGAGGAACACCGAAATTTACAGTTGATTTGTCAGAGGACAAACCATCCACAGAGACAAACTGATATCTTTCCGACAGATAATATCTAAACCAGGCCAGAACTTGTCCGTGTAGACCAATTTGGGTTTCCAATCTCTCCAAAAGAATGTGGTGATCGATGGTATCAAAAGCAGCACTAAGGTCTAGGAGCACGAGGACAGATGCAGAGCCTCGGTCCGATGCCATTAAAATGTCATTTACCACCTTCACAAGTGCCGTCTCAGTGCTATGATGGGGTCTAAAACCAGACTGAAGCATTTCATATACATTGTTTGTCTTCAGGAAGGCAGTGAGTTGCTGAGCAACAGCCTTTTCTAAGATTTTTGAGAGGAATGGAAGATTCGATATAGGCCGATAGTTTTTTATATTTTCTGGGTCAAGGTTTGGCTTTTTCAAGAGAGGCTTTATTACTGCCACTTTTAGTGAGTTTGGTACACATCCGGTGGATAGAGAGCTGTTTATTATGTTCAACATAGGAGGGCCAAGCACAGGAAGCAGCTCTTTCAGTAGTTTAGTTGGAATAGTAAGCAGCTTGAAGGTTTAGAGGCCATGATTATTTTCATCATTGTGTCAAGAGATATAGTACTAAAACACTTGAGCGTCTCTCTTGATCCTAGGTCCACGCAGAGTTGTGCAGACTCAGGACAACTGAGCTTTGAAGGAATACGCAGATTTAAAGAGGAGTCTGTAATTTGCTTTCTAATAATCATAATTTTTTCCTCAAAGAAGTTCATGAATTTATCACTGCTAAAGTGAAAGTCATCCTCTCTTGGGGAATGCTGCTTTTTAGTTAGCTTTGCGACCGTATCAAAAAGGAATTTTGGATTGTTCTTATTGTCCTCAATTAAGTTAGAAAAATAGGATGATCGAGCAGCAGTAAGGGCTCTTCGGTACTGCACGGTACTGTCTTTCCAAGCTAGACGGAAGACTTCCAGTTTGGTGTGGCGCCATTTCCGTTCCAATTTTCTGGAAGCTTGCTTCAGAGCTCGGGTATTTTCTGTGTACCAGGGAGCTAGTTTCTTATGAGAAATGTTTTTAGTTTTTAGGGGCGCAACTGCATCTAGGGTATTGCGCAAGGTTAAATTGAGTTCCTCAGTTAGGTGGTTAACTGATTTTTGTCCTCTGGTGTCATTGGGTAGACAGAGGGAATCTGGAAGGACATCAAGGAATCTTTGTGTTGTCTGTGAATTTATAGCACGACTTTTGATGTTCCTTGGTTGGGGTCTGAGCAGATTATTTGTTGCAATTGCAAACGTAATAAAATGGTGGTCCGATAGTCCTGGATTATGAGGAAAAACATTAAGATCCACAACATTTATTCCATGGGACAAAACTAGGTCCAGCGTATGACTGTGACAATGAGTGGGTCCAGAGACATGTTGGACAAAACCCACTGAGTCGATGATGGCTCCGAAAGCCTTTTGGAGTGGGTCTGTGGACTTTTCCATGTGAATATTAAAGTCACCAAAGATTAGAATATTATCTGCTATGACTACAAGGTCCGATAGGAATTCAGGGAACTCAGTGAGGAACGCTGTATATGACCCAGGAGGCCTGTAAACAGTAGCTATAAAAAAGTGATTGAGTAGGCTGCATAGATTTCATGACTAGAAGCTCAAAAGACGAAAACGTCATTTTTTTTTTTTGTAAATTGAAATTTGCTATCGTAAATGTTAGCAACACCTCCGCCTTTGCGGGATGCACGGGGGATATGGTCACTAGTGTAGCCAGGAGGTGAGGCCTCATTTAACACAGTAAATTCATCAGGCTTAAGCCATGTTTCAGTCAGGCCAATCACATCAAGATTATGATCAGTGATTAGTTCATTGACTAGAATTGCCTTTGAAGTAAGGGATCTAACATTAAGTAGCCCTATTTTGAGATATGAGGTATCATGATCTCTTTCAATAATGACAGGAATGGAGGTGGTCTTTATCCTAGTGAGATTGCTAAGGCGAACACCGCCATGTTTAGTTTTGCGCAACCTAGGTCGAGGCACAGACACGGTCTCAATGGTAATAGCTGAGCTGACTACACTGACTATGCTAGTGGCAGACTCCACTATGCTGGCAGGCTGGCTAACAGCCTGCTGCCTGGCCTGCACCCTATTTCATTGTGGAGCTAGAGGAGTTAGAGCCCTGTCTATGTTGGTAGATAAGATGAGAGCACCCCTCCAGCTTGGATGGAGTCCGTCACTCCTCAGCAGGTCAGGCTTGGTCCTGTTTGTGGGTGAGTCCCAAAAAGAGGGCCAATTATCTACAAATTCTAACTTTTCGGAGGGGCAGAAAACAGTTTTCAACCAGCGATTGAGTTGTGAGACTCTGCTGTAGAGCTCATCACTCCCCCTAACTGGGAGGGGGCCAGAGACAATTACTCGATGCCGACACATCTTTCTAGCTGATTTACACGCAGAAGCTATGTTGCGCTTGGTGATCTCTGACTGTTTCATCCTAACATCGTTGGTGCCGACGTGGATAACAATATCTCTATACTCTCTACACTCGCCAGTTTTAGCTTTAGCCAGCACCATCTTCAGATTAGCCTTAACGTCGGTAGCCCTGCCCCCGGTAAACAGTGTATGATCGCTGGATGATTCGTTTTAAGTCTAATACTGCGGGTAATGGAGTCGCCAATGACTAGAGTTTTCAATTTGTCAGAGCTAATGGTGGGAAGCTTCGGCGTCTCAGACCCCGTAACGGGAGGAGTATAGACCAGAGAAGGCTCGGCCTCTGACTCCGACTCGCTACTTAATGGGGAAAACCGGTTGAAAGTTTCTGTCGGCTGAATGAGCGACACCGGTTGAGCGTTCCTACAGCATTTCCTTCCAGAAACCGTGAGAAAGTTGTCCGGCTGCGGGGACTGTGCCAGGGGATTTATACTACTATCTGTACTTGCTGGTGGCACAGACGCTGTTTCATCCTTTCCTACACTGAAATTACCCTTGCCTAACGATTGCGTCTGAAGCCGGGCTTGTAGCACAGCTATCCTCGCCGTAAGGCGAGTACAGCGACTGCAATTAGAAGGCATCATGTTAATGTTACTACTTAGCTTCGGGTGTTGGAGGTCCTGACGAATCGTGTCCAGATAAAGCGTCCGGAGTGAAAAAGTTGTGGGTGGAAAAAAAAAATTATATATATATATATATATATATATATATATATATATATATGTGTGTGTGTGTGTATAACAACAGTAATTAAAAAGTAAAAACCGTAAAATTGTCAGGTAGCAAAATAGGTTGGCAACAAAATGCACAGCACAGCAACTCCAAAACAGGTCTGCAAGTTAAACAGTTTTACATTCGTTATGAGTCGGACGCTATTTTAACCAGTTTTACCTGCTGTGGCTGATGCCTTGTATAGGGGAATTTCATCCACCCCCAGCCCTGATTATATTATTTTCAAATCACCCAAAGAAAGAGAGAGCCAAGAGTTGCTTGCAACCCTTATCTGAACACTGTTATTACAGTATTGTATGTGAAGGCTTGTCCTAAAGGGTCAAAAGTCAGTGACATGTTGTTCTCCCTGTGTCTCTGTGTCAGTGTGGGGGCGGGCCGCACAGGCTGCTACATCGTGCTGGACGTCATGCTGGACATGGCCGAGTGTGAGGGTGTGGTGGACATCTACAACTGTGTCAAAACCCTCTGCTCACGACGCATTAACATGATCCAGACAGAGGTGAATGGGCTGGCCTACATTACATTTCAGTGGGGGAAGATAAAATGATTCACACCTCTCTGGTCTCCTTACATCTGTATTTTCTGTATTGTGTTTGGGGAACTCGGAGAGAGTGAGGGGAATATTCTAGCCTAGCTCGTCCACTGGGACTTGTGTATAGGTCGATGGTTTCCGAGATGCGAAGGGTTACATTGTCACAGTGCAATGCAAAAGCATGTGGCTTTTCTTTCTTTGATATAGTATTTCTTAATCGTATTATGTAAATCCAATATTGGTTTAGCTGTGTATTACATTTGTCGTTATTTGCAGGGGTGCTCTAATGAAATATATACACTGCAAATGTTTATTTATTTAGACATATTAATTCAGTCTCCCACCGCTCTTTGATACACTATACAATATTATAGCTTATATTTAATTCACATCATGGCAGGTAATGAGATTTCTCTCTCGCCACCCTTCCACACCTCATACTCTTTCTTTGTGATATGGTCCTATGTTATTTATGTTCTAACTCTCCCTGTTCTGTTGTTCTCTCTTTCTTATCTCTCTCCCTCTCGCTTTCTCTAACACCCCCCTTGTCCTCTGTATCATACTTCGCCCATTTTCTTTGTGATATCATCCTATGTTCTTCATGTTCTTACTCTCTCTGTTTTGTTGTTCTCTGTCTTTCTCTCCCCCTCCTTTTCATCTCCTCTCTCTTTCTCTCTCTCCATGCACACCTTTCTCTCATCCCTTTCTCTCTATCTGCAGGAGCAGTACATATTTATCCATGATGCCATCCTGGAGGCTTGTCTGTGTGGAGAGACGGCAATCTTGGTGAATGAGTTTGCACTAATCTACAAAGACATGCTGCGTTTGGACTCTCAGAGCAACTCCTCCCAGCTACGAGATGAGTTCCAGGTCAGTCACACACTGGAATGAAATAATACATCTTCCGTTTCCTTGTGAAATACTATTTGTTTTCAGTGACTTCACAGAAAAGTTTAAGACAAAACAAACAACACAACACAACCCCAACCTAGAATACTGAATTGAAACACTGTTGGATATTTTGACTTTGTTGCTGGTGGACTAGAGGGGATCAGACAGAAGTTGTGTCTGGCCTGAACTTGATGTAACAATGCTGCATGGCTCAGAAGTCCAACACATTGTAGCAGAAAACAGGACAATGTAGACTGATTAACTCAGCATTCTTGGGGTGGCTGGTAGCCTAGTGGTTAGAGCAGTAACCGAAAGTTTGCTGGATCGAATCCCTGAGCTGACAAGGTAAACATTTGTCGTTCTGCCCCTGAACAAGGCAGTTATCCCACTGTTCCCTGGGAGGCTGTCGTTGTAAATAAGTATTTGTTCTTACCTGACTTGCCTAGTTAATTAAAGGTTAAATACAAAAAGCTTAACCAAGCTTAACCAAGTTTATTCTTCCCAGAGAGTCAAGACACCTTATTAGACAAAAAAATTCACACAAGCACTTATGCTTAACCCTTCCTCCTAGGCTGAGTCTCCTCCTACGCATCTGTACAAACATTGTGTCTTTAGTGCTAGGCAGGCCACGAAGTGGGCCATGAACCTTTACTTCTCCCTGTTTGGGCTAGGGGGCAGCATTTTCACGTTTTGGATGAAAAGTGTGCCCAGAGTAAACTGCCTCCTACTCAGTCCCATATGCTAATATATGCATATTATTAGTAGCATTGGATAGACAACACTCTGAAGTTTCTAAAACTGATTGAATGATGTCTGTGAGTATAACAGAACTCATACGGCAGGCAAAAACCTGAGAAAAAAATCCAACCTGGAAGTGGGAAATCTGAGGTTTGTAGTTTTTCAACTCAGCCCCCATTGAAGATACAGTGGAATATTAGTTATGTTTCACTTCCCAAGGCTTCCACTAGATGTCAACAGTATTTAGAACCTGTTTTGAAGATTCCACTCTGACGGAGGGGCTCATAAGGGCTCTTTGAGGGAGTGGTCTGGCAGGGTGCCACAGCCTCGGTCTGACGCGCTCACGTGAAAGGTTAATTTGTACGTTCCACTTTATTTGTACAGAAAAAGGAATTGTCCGGTTGAAACATGAATGAAGTTTTATGTTAAAAACATCCTAAAGATTGATTCCATACTTAGTTTGGCATGTTTCTATGGACTGTAACAGAACTTTTTGAACTTGTTTTTTTTTTTGGATTTGTTTACCAAACTCCCTAACAAAAGAAGTTATTTGGACATATCTGATGGACATTATCAAACAAATCAAACATTTATGGTGGAACTGGGATTCCTGGGAGTGCATTCTGATAAAGATCATCAAAGGTAAGTGAATATTTAAAATTTCTGAGCAACGTTGACTACCCAATATGGCAGGTATCTTTTTGGCTGCTTTGTTGTCTAAATGCTGTCCTCAGATTATTGCATGGTTTGCTTTCTCCGCAAAGTAAAAAAAAAATCTGCATTAAAAAAAATCTGCATTAAGGAGAAGTGTATCTAAAGTTCCATGTATAATAGTCGTATCTTTATCAATGTTTATTATGAGTATTTCTGTAAATTGATATGGCTCTCTGCAATACCACCGCATGTTTTAGAAATACTGAACATAACGCACCAATGTAAACTCATAGATTTTTTTATATAAATATGAACTTTATCAAACAAAACATACATGAAGTCATCTGATGAAGATCATCAAAGATTAGTGATTAATTTTATCTCTATTTCTGCATTTTGTGACTCCTCTCTTTGGCTGGAAAAAATGGCTTTGTTTTTCTGTGGCTTGGTGGTGACCTAACATAATCAATCGTTTGTGGAGCTTTCGCTGTAAATCCTTTTTGAAATCAGACACTGTGGCTGGATTAACGAGAATTGTATCTTTAAAATGGTGTAAAATACTTGTATGCCACTACTCTACAAAACACGCGATAACATACACATGTACACAGATTTTATTTTGTAGATATGTGGTAGTAGATTAGTGGCCTGAGGGCACACACTTAATGTGTTGTGAAATCTCTTCTAAAGTTTCTAAAACTTTATAAACTGCCTTAATTTTGCTGGGCCCCAGGAAATGTAGAATATTTAGCTGATGTTATTACGGGTGTAGTGAAATGCTTCTGTTCCTAGCTTCAACAGGAAAGTAGTATCTAACAATTCACAACAATACACAGAAATCTAAAAGTAAAAGAATGGAAATAAGAATGTCTGAGTCGCATTGACTAAAATACAGTATGTAAACATTATTAAAGTGACTCGTGTTCCATTGTTAAAGTGACCAGTGATTCCATTTCTATGTACATAGGGCAGCAGCCTCTAAGGTGCATGGTTGAGTAATGGGGATCCATAATACATTTAAATACAAATATAATGTTGCTCCAAAAGGAATTACAGTTTATTACACAGGCACAAATAGTTATAGTCACCATCAAAGTAACTGTTTGTTCCCACTGAAAAATTGTTCCCAGGGGAACAAATAGTTACTCTGTAGGTGACTACAACTTTTTGAATACAGATCTCAGAAAATGTATGCTTTTTTTAAGGTCTGGTGCAGGTATATGTGCATCCATGTGTGAATGTGTCATCCTCCTGCAGCTGTAAGTTCCATCCTCCTGCAGCTGTAAGTTCCAATCACCTTGTCCAGGTTGTCCATGCCTCCTTTGTTGTGGTTGTAGTCTAGGATGATGGCTGGTTTTCTGTCCTCATGATCACTGATCTCAGCCGTTTTGTGGAGTGTGCTCAGGAGGACCACATTATTGTTACTCTTTGGGAGGTAAGAAACTAGAGTGGTGGTGGGGCTGAAGGCAATTTTTGATTAGAAGGCCTCTCCCTTGTTGCGAGGAGTGCAGGGGGAGCTCAGGCTTGTTCTTTCTAACTGTGCCAACCATGGTGATCTTCCTCTTCGGGAGCTGCTGGCTGAGTTCAATCAGTAGCACGTATAATCTCAATTTCTCATTGTGAGTGTATGTGTGTCTTTGTGGTTTTTGTGGTGTGTAAATTATTTTAGAACTGCTGGGTCCAAAAATGACCCAAAGACATTCTTTGTACTCTGGTGATGTACAGCTTTCATGGAAATATGAACAAAGGTGATGGTCCTGTGTGGCTCAGTCGGTAGAGCATGGCGCTTGCAACGCCAAGCGTCGTGGGTTCGATTCCCACTGGGACCACCCATATGTAAAAGTAGTGGCCCCAGCCGACTTGTAAGTCGCTTTGGACAAAAGCGTCTGCTAAATGGGATATATTATATGTTTCACTTTTTCTAATGTTGGGGTCACTCAAATTGAAAAAATATAATTTAGGGGGTTTTCTCTGCTGTTTAACATAGTGGTGGGTCATTTTTTACAAAACAAGGGTTAAGTCACACCAAGGAACTTGAAGTTCGTTTCTCTCATCTCCTTGCCTTGGATTTATCTAGCTAACTAGCATAATTAGCTATAAACTGGTCGAGATGGCTTGTCCTCAGAGGTGTTCAGTTTTAACTTGTTTGTATAGCTAGCTAACTAACTAACTAACAAACAAATATATGTACTGTCAATCAAAAACGTAGCGAAAAGTCTTTGCATTTGCAAAAAATCTCTCCTCACATTGACCCTCAGCACATTGACGCACGAGTCCGGGTATTTATATGCTGATCTCATGCCTCAACAAGCTTCTGATTGGTCAGAGTCAGTATTCCTGGCAGATGTTTAAAGAAAATGTGTGTGAGATAAACATCCACACAAGCTCAGCCATCCATCCACATAAAGAGATGCACGTGCAATTATTGAGCTGGGATTTTCACGCTGGGAGAAATTTCACCGCAAGACGTCGCAATCAGAACACAATCAGAACGACTGCAAACTTTTTCACGCGGGGAAGATTTTTACATGCCACAGGGTAGTAGTCATTGTTGCATGAAGACTTCTTGGGAACAGGAATGGTGGTGGTCATTAGAACATGTGTGGATTACAGACTAGAACAAGGAGAGGTAGAAAATTACTATGAATATGCCTGCCAGCTCTGAGTACGCGTCGGGGAATACCATCGGACCCCGCGGCCTTGCAGGGGGTGACATGATTAAAGACCTTACTCACGTCGGCCTCGGAACGCGAGTTCACCCAGTCCTCTGGGTCGGTGATGGTCCTCACACCCGGCACACTTTTACTGTTTACTGTGTTTTTCCAAATACACTTCATTTGAATTATGCCACTTTTCATTACTTGACGATTCATTACTTATTACTTAGGCAGGGGAAAATGGGCATTAGTGCTCTCTGATTACAGGTTGTTAGTTCTTCCTAAGTAAGATGGGCAAGTGGATCCCTTGGATCCTGTAAATTCACCCAACTGACATTCCTTCTGAAAGGATCCATGCAATGTATTCCAAATACAACCTCTGATACAACCTCTACCTATATTTTGCTCATGCCGTATCTATCACAAAGCCCAGATAAAGCCAATACCAGCCAGTATCACTACGATCAACATTTCCCACATCTATTATTGATGTGGTGCATTAATGATCCAAATATTCTGTTTATATTGTCTTATGTAATTAGGGTGGAATACTTGTTAATGTTCATCAAAAGGAATAGGTGCAAATTATTCTGTTTTCACTTTTGTTTTCCCAAAGGTTCATAACATTTGTGTTCATTATGCAAGAGGCTGGCCTAATTATTCCAATTTGTTATTGAACTCTGTGACTATTTCAGAGTGATGTCAAACTATTTTAAAGATGCTTCTAACTGAAACTGTCAATCAATGTACCTGTATTGACAAGTGGCCAATCTGAATTACAAGTGGCCAATCTGTCATTACATGTTGTTTCTCCACCCCCCACTTCCTCACCTTCTCTCTGTCCGCCTCCATCAATTCCCTCCGTTCCCTCTTTTTTCTTTATCACCTATTTTTATTTATTTTTATTTCTTTTATACTTTATCTCATCTCACCTCACCTTACCAATCTCATAAATTCTCCCTTCATTAAATCTTTATATCCCTCCAACTTTTCTTCCTCCCTCCTCCCTTCCATCTTCCCTCCCTTTCCACCTCCCCTCCATCCTCCAGACGTTGAACTCGGTCACCCCTCACCTGGACGTGGAGGAGTGCAGCATCGCCCTGCTCCCCAGGAACCGGGAGAAGAACCGCAGCATGGACGTGCTGCCGCCCGACCGCGTCCTGGCATTCCTGGTCACCACCGAGGGCGAGAGCAACAACTACATCAACGCGGCACTCACTGACAGCTTCCACCAGCCCGCCGCTTTCATCGTCACCCCTCACCCGCTCCCCGGCACCACCGCCGACTTCTGGAGGTTGGTGTTCGACTACGGCTGCACATCGGTGGTCATGCTCAACCAGCTCAACCAGTCCAACTCTGCCTGGGTGAGCTATACATATCAATATTTATGTATATTAAGATATACTGTATGCATGTAATATATATGTATGTATATGTTAATGAACGTAGTTTATTAGGAAGGAACAGTGTTCTGTTGATGAATCCGCATTTCACTTTTCACAGTGAAAAATGCTGCAGATCTGAGTCTGAATCTAGTTCTGATTCTACTGGCAGTGTCTGGGATGCTGTATCTCAGCTCAACTCTTGCTCCTGTGTCCATAGTGCTAATAGCAGAAGACTTAGCCAGTCAGAGCCATGCTGCTCTGCCATCATTTAGTCT
This sequence comes from Oncorhynchus masou masou, assembly GCF_036934945.1. Lineage (NCBI taxonomy): Eukaryota > Metazoa > Chordata > Actinopteri > Salmoniformes > Salmonidae > Oncorhynchus > Oncorhynchus masou. The sequence continues at coordinate 31,011,210 of NC_088241.1, read as the reverse complement.
CTGTATAAGTGTGTGTGCTTTTGGATTTGTTCTTTCACACTGAATTGTGTCTCTTTGATCTCTGACTACATTGGTATTGTGGAGTCAGTAACACTCCTCGCTTCATTTCAGTCTCTAGAGATTCAGCTATATCAACTTTAATTCCTACCCCTAAGCTACAACTCAAGGTTTCTCTTTGTAGGTATCTCACAGTGTCTGCCTGACTGTCATTAGACTGTCACTTGCTCTGTCTCTCTCACACATATACACATTCTCTCTTCCTCTCGCTCTCTCCCTCCACCTCTCTTTCGCTCTCTCTGCGCTCACTTTGTTTCATAATTATGTGAGAGCCCTTCCTTTCAGAAAGGTCTGCTAGTTTTTATTGCAGTACCAGTTCCAATCACATGCCGTTGGAACACATTTGGAGTCGTCACAGGGTGGATTTGGGGGTGAATTGATTAGACTCTGATATTTCCCTTTTGGAATCTTGACATTGATCTATAGGTCCCAAAGATGCCAAATGAACTATTTTCTCCTCCTCCTCCTCCTTTTTTCACTCTACCCTACCTCCCTGTCTCTCTCTCTCTCTCTTTCCCCTCCTCCCTCTCTCTAGCCCTGTGTCCAGTACTGGCCAGAGCCTGGTCTGCAGCAGTATGGGCCAATGGAGGTTGAGTTCCTGTCCATGTCAGCTGACGATGACGTCATCACTCGTCTGTTCTGTGTCAAAAATGTGACAAGGGTGAGCATTTATACACACACACACACACACACACACACACACACACACACACACACACACACACACACACACACACACACACACACACACACACACACACACACACACACACACACACACACACACACACACACACACTAGATGCGTTCAACCCTATAAAACAACCGTCTCCCTTTTTCAATTTCCTGCTTGTCAATACGTTGATGGGCATCTTCCTTTTCTTCCTGCTAGGATACTAAGGGGAACTTTGACCATAATGCATGTCACATCCACAATGTGGGATATTCTAATAGGCTCAAATGCACATTTTCTCTCCCCTTTTATTTGTTCATAAAGCGTGTCACAAATTTACCTGACGTAGAGAATCAGGCAGAACTCATGATTTAGGCTTCATGTCAATCCCAACTGAAGATGACAGCTCTGTTGTCAAAGTACAGCGAGTACTGGTGTTGTCAAAGTCCCCCTTAGTATGCCGGCAGGGAGAAAAGGAAGATGCCTGTCAATGTTCCCTCCCTACCTCTGTGAAGAATAATAGAGACTTTGCTTGGTGTGCGTGTGCATGTTTGTGCTTGTGCATATGCCTGCGTGCCTTTGTGTGTGTGTCTTAATTATCTCTTTCTGTCTGTCTGTCAGAACGGTAGAAAGAGCTGCGTTTGTGTACATTACTGTACTGTGTGTGGGTGTGTAAATGAATAGGTGTGTTGCATCACTGTCAACCAGACTGACATCTCCATGCGAGGCCTGTCCCTGCTGGCAGGTTGTGAGAGGAAGTGCCTATAACCACCCTCATAGAGTGGCATCCTCCTTTCCCCAATCTACCCCTCCTGTCATCCCTCCTCACCTACACTACCTCTCTCCTCCACACTGCACTGTCAAACAGCACCTCACACAACCTGGAAGAATGCAACCCACAGATAGCATAGTGTCGGGAAATGGTGTGTTTGTCTGTGTGAAACGAGGGTGTGTGCAATTGTTTGTGTGTGTGAAAGAGAAATAGGTCCATAGAAAATCCAACTTCCATGATTGGAACTTCTCCTTGCATCCTATTTGTTTGTGTTAGTCCAATCTGCATGATTTACAGTGCATCCCTAGCTCCTTACTTGTAGGGCTGGAGGCTGTTACAGCTGTCACGTGTGCCCCTGCAGCATCAGAGTGATATTAATGCAGGTGCTGGTTTGGGATATAGCTCTGAGCACACATGGACATCTCTCTTTCACACCTCAGGTCCCAGTCTCACCAGCAGAGCTATAAATCTCTCACACACTTATGGACGCACATGAACGCGCACACGCAGGCAGGAACTCATGCACACACACATGCCTACACACACACATTTAGGTCTCATGAGCTTCATGTTTTCTTTCTGTCCTTAGCCCCAGGAGGGCCAGCTGGTGGTGTGTCAGTTCCAGTTCCTGCGCTGGTCAGCCTACCGCGACGTGCCCGACTCCAAGAAGGCCTTCCTCAGCCTACTGGCTCACGTGCACAAGTGGCAGAGGGAGTGTGGAGATGGCCGTACTGTTGTCCACTGCCTGTGAGTATTCCTGACAATCTGATACACACACAAGTGCTCACATGCACGAACGCAATCACTGACACACAAGCACACACACTGGTGCTCTCGTGTATGCTTCAGTGCTCGCTTCGAGCCAAGCAACACTGAAGCATACACGAGAGCACCAGCTGTTCTGGATGACTGTGTGATAACGCTATTGGTAGCCGATGTGAGCAAGACCTTTAAACAGGTCAACATATTCACAAAGCCGGTGGGCCAGATAGATTACAAGGATGTGTATTCAAAGCATGAGTGAACAAACTGGTAAGTGTCTTCACTGACATTTTCAACCTCTCCCTGACTGAGTCTGTAATACCTATGTGTTTCAAGCAGACCACCATAGTCTATGTGCCCAAAGAAGCGAAGGTAACCTGCTTAAATGATTACCGCCCGTAGCACTCAGTGCTTTGAAAGGCTGGTCATGGCTCACATCAACAGCGTCCTCTCGGATACCCTAGACCCACTCCAACTTGCATACCGTCCCAACAGATCCAAAGATGATGCAATCTCTATTGCACTCCAAAATGCCCTTTCCCACCTGGACAAAATGAGAATACTGTTCATTGACTACAGCTCAGCCTTAAACACCATAGCGCCAACAAAGCTCATCACTAAACTAAGGACCCTGGGATTAAACACCTCCGTCTGCAGCTGGATCCTGGACATCCTGACGGGCTGCCCCCAGCTGGTAAGGGTAGGCAACAACACGTCTGCCACGCTGATTCTCAACACTGCGGCCCCTCAGGGGTGTATTCTTTGGCCCCTCCTGTACTCCCTGTTCACCCATGACTGCATGGCCAAACACGACTCCAACACTATCATTAAGTTTGCTGACAACACAACAGTGGTAGGCCTGATCACCGACAACGATGAGATGGCCTATATGGAGGAGGTGGCAGTGTGGTGCCAGGACAACAATCTCTCTCAATGTGAGCAAGACAAAGGAGCTGATCGTGGACTACAGGAAAAGGCGGGCCGAACAGGCCCCCATTAACATCAACGGGACTGTAGTGGAGCGGGTCGAGAGTTCCAAGTTCCTTGGTGTCCACATCACCAACGAACTATCATGATCCAAATACACCAAGACAGTTGTGAAGAGGGCACAACAAAACCTTTTCCCCCTCAGGAGACTGAGAAGATTTGGCATGGGTCCCTAGATCCTCAAACGGTTCTACAGCTGCACCATTGAGTGCATCCTAACTGGTTGCATCACCGCCTGGTATGGCAACTGCTTGGCATCTGAACATAAGGCGCTACAGAGAGTAGTGCGTACGGCCCAGTACATCACTGGGGTCAAGCTTCCAGCCACCCAGGACCTATATAATAGGCGGTGGCAGAAAATTATCAGAGACTCCAGTCATCCAAGTCATAGACTGTTATCTCTGCTACCGTACGGCAAGCAGTTCCGGAGCACCTAATCTAGGACCAAAAGGCTCCTTAACGGCTTCTACCCCAAGCCATAAGACTGCTGGACAATTATTAAAATGGCAACTGGCCTATTACATTGACCCCCCCCCCCATTTGTTCTGTACACTGCTGCTACTCGCTGTTTATTATCTATGCATAGACACTTCACCCCTACCTACATGTACAAATTACCTGAACTAACCTGTACCCCCGCATACTGACACGGTACCGGTACCCCCTGTATTTAGCCTCGTTTTTGTTGTTATTGTGTTGCTTTTTATTTTAATACATATTTTTTGCTTTAGTTTATTTTGGTAAATATTTTCTTAGATCTTCTTGAACTGCACTGTTGGTTAAGTGCTTGTAAGTAAGAATTTGTATACACTTGTAGTATTCGGAGCATTTGACAAATAAAGTTTGATTTGACACACAGGGACAGACATACACAAATATCCACACATAAACAGCAGTACTCCCAGCTTAGTTCATCCCAGACTGGAGGTCAGCCTTGCCTTTACCTACAAACACCAGCAGTCAACATAGCTAGCACCCAATCACAGACAATGAAGTAGGCGTTACCTCTGATAAACACCAGTTCATAAGGCTCAAAGCCAATCAGGTACCAGCCATCAGGAATACCCTGATGAACAACCCCCAGGACACATATCAATCAGTGTAAGAGATGGTTTGAGCTGTAAGCATGGCGCCACATGGCTTACTGGCTTCATTGCACTGTACTCTCCTCCTCTCATAAGAACTCAGCTGAATATAGAGCTATGGAGCCTTATGCACATTGCTGAATGACAACACGTGCACCTCCGCCACCACAGTCCAAAAACACATCACTCAGTGCTGTCACATAGCATTACCCACGACAACCAGGAAAGAGATTATGGCGATGAAATCACTTATGGCTTAATACAGAATGTGCCGGCTCTCACGACAGTAAATTCCAGGCTGCCAAACTGCTGACGCCGATTGATTACCTTAACATTGCCCGTATTGGCTGCCGCAGTGACTTGATGTCAGTCTTCCCAGGGTGCATTTCAGGAATGAGGATGTGGCCTCGCCTCAGTTGTTTATTAATGTTCCTATAGGTTATGATGATAACCCAGACCATCTAGCACCACAAAATACCACACACAACATGCTTACTGGACCCTGTCCCCACATTTCAAGGCCGCGTTGAGACAATGACTTATCAGGGACCCAAACCCTGCTCAGATAATCCCTACCATTTTGTTGTGGTGCTGCTGCAAATGTACATTTTCCCAGAGGTGTTGGCATTCATAATGTAAGTAACCTAATTTATTTTCCTCTAAATGCCTCTGTCGAAACAACAGAAATTCTCAGCAGTAAGCATGTGCCTATGAACCTGAGTTATACTGTTAGCACTGAGATCTTTTGCACTAGTAAGAAGCCCACTGTTAGCACTTCACCCTGCGCTATCAGCTCAAATGTAAATATCACTGTCATGGCTACCTCTGATAAGCCTCCCATTAAAGCAATAAAAACAATCAAGAATCCCAGAAAATCACTACAAATAGACTACATTAACATATGTAGCCTAAGAAACAAGGTTCATGAATTCGATAACTTGCTAGCAACAGAAAGCATACATATACTGGCTATCTCTGAAACTCACTTAGGATATACATTTAATGATACAATTGTAGCAATATATGATTATAACATCTACAGAAGAGACAGGAATGACAACGGAGGAGGTATTGCTGTTTATATTCAAAGTCATATTCCTGTAAAGCTTAGAGAGGATCTCTTGTCAAATGATGTTAAAGTAATATGGCTAAAGGTTCACCTGCCTCACCTAAAGCCTATTCTTGTGGGAAGTTGTTATAGACCACCAAGTGCTAACACTCAGTATCTGGATAATAGTAAAGTGCAGCCAGGATCCATACAGTGAGCAAGTTGTCCGATTTCTCTCTGTTTATCATACTGGTGCATGTGTGTTGCTTGTATGTGTTTGCCATTTCACTGGTGGCGCTTGTTTTTGGGGTGTGGGTTGTGTTTGCGAACTCATTTTAGCTCACAACAATACTAGAAATACTCTGCAAAGCTCAATGTGGAAGAGGAATACGTCTCAAGCACTACACTCCATTAACTAATTGATCAATGAAAATAGTTATATAAAGATCTAATAGATCTGCTGGAAAATAACGCTGAGTCCTTCCTGCAACTCTTTATGGATTCTACCAACAAAAGGGTTGATGATCTGTTTAAGGATGGAATATAAACACTGTTTTGAATTTACACTGTCAGAGGTGGAGGAGCGAAAGGGACGAATGTCACCAGCCAGACGTCATTCAAAACCATGTATGAGGATTTTCGCAATTTTCCAAACACTTGACAAGCATTCTTCCAAAGGAGACTCTTGGTTACCAACCGGTCTAAAAAAATATATAATTAAAAGTTTCTTACAAATCCTTCTCCCCTGAATTCTGCAAATTACAAAAAGTATAAGAACAAATTTGTGACTTGTTTCAGGAAGGCGTATGTTGCAGGTCTCTACTTCACAGAAGAGCCATTTGAACGTAAACATTTTATTTTTATCAAAATGTTTTTTGACAGAGATGCCTTCTGGAACGTGAACTTTCATGTGCCTTAATAAGAAACTTGTGCCATCTGTAAATATGAATTAAATTGCAAGCCTAGTTTATTTATCCACATATAGATAATTTTGTACCTGTTTTCTCCAGCATCTTCACAAGGTCCTTTTTTGCTGTTGTTCTGGGATTGATTTGCACTTTTCGCATGAAAGTGAGTTCATCTCTAGGAGACAGAATGCGTCTTCTTCCTGAGCGGTATGACGACTGTGTGGTCCCATGGTGTTTATACTTGCGTACTATTGTTTGTACAGATTAACGTGGTACCTTCATGTGTTTGGAAATTGCTCACAAGGATGAACCAGACTTGTGGGATGTCTAGAATTTTTTTTCTGAGGTCTTGGCTGATTTCTTTTGATTTTCCCATGATGTCTAGCAAAAAGGCACTGAGTTTGAAGGTTTGAAGGCCTTGAAATACATCCACAGGTACACCTCCAATTGACTCAAATGATGTCAAATAGCCTATCAGAAGCTTCTGAAGCCTTGACATAATTTTCTGGAATTTTCTAAGCTGTTTAACTTCTTGGCGCACCCATCCTGTTAGCGGGATCATTTTCGTCAACATCTGTTGACGTGCAGAGCGCCAAATTCAAATTAAATTACTAAAAATATTACATTTTCATGAAATCAGAAGTGCAATATAGCAAAACACAGCTTAGCTTGTGACACGCCACCAGATTTCGAAAAAGCTTTTCTGCGAAAGCAAACCAAGTGTTTATGTAAGGACTCTCAGCAGACAAATCATTACAAACAGCTAGCAGCAAAGTAGATTGGTCACAAAAGTCAGAAAAGGAATAAAATGAATCACTTACCTTTGATGATCTTCAGATGTTTGCACTAACGAGACTCCCAGTTACACAATAAATGTTCCTTTTGGTCCATAAAGATTATTTTTATATCCAAAATACCTCCATTTGGTTCGGTGCGTTATGTTCAGTAATCCACAAGCTCGAGCGGTCACGACGGGACAGACAAATTCCAAATAGTATCCGTAAAGAAAAATTGTGAAACGTTTTTTAGAATCAATCCTCAGGTTGTTTTTACGATAAATAATCGATAATATCCACTGGCGCGATGTGATCGTTCTAGCTCATTTTTCAGAATAAAAGGCTGAAACTATGTCTAAAGACTGTTCACACCATGTGGAAGCCACAGGGAAAGGAATCTGGTTGATATCCCTTTAAATGGAGGGAAGGCATGCATTGGTACAGGGAGCTTACAAAATAGAAGGCACTTCCTCTTTGGATTTTCCTCAGGTTTTCGCCTGCAATATTAGTTATGTTATACTCACAGACAATATTTTGACAGTTTTGGAAACTTTAGAGTGTTTTCTATCCTAATCTGACAAGTATATCTAGATTCTAGTTTCTGGGCCTGAGAAATAGGCAGTTTCATTTGGGTACGTTTTTCATCCAAACATCAAAATACTGCCCCCTACACACAACAGGTTAAACAAGTTTTAATGACTTCAACATAAGTGTATGTAAACTTCTGACTTCAACTGTAGGTATTCCTCTAGCCTAGATGGGATAGGGCAGTGTGCAGTGCAATGGTGATTGCATCGTCTGTTGGTCTATTGGGGCGCCAAGCAAATTGAAGTTGGTCTAGGGTGACAGGGTAAGGTAGAGGTGATTTGATCCTTGACGAGTCGCTCAAAGCACTTCATGATGACAGAAGTGAGTGCTACGGGGCGATAGTCATTTAGTTCAATTACCTTTGCTTTCTTGGGTACAGGATCAATGGTGGACATCTTGAAGCATGTGGCGACAGTAGACTTGGACAGGGAGAGATTGATAATACAGTGGGGCAAACAAGTATTTAGTCAGCCACCAATTGTGCAAGTTCTCCCACTTAAAAAGATGAGAGAGGCCTGTAATTTTCATCATAGGTACACTTCAACTATGACAGACAAAATGAGAAGAAAAAAATCCAGAAAATCACATTATAGGATTTGTAATGAATTTATTTGCAAATTATGGTGGAAAATAAGTATTTTCGTCGGTGTCCGCAACATGGCTGGTTTTCCCTTTGTAGTACGTGATTGTCTGTCGACCCTGCCACATAGTCTCGTATCTTAGCCGTTGAATTGCGACTCCACTGTCTCTATACTGACGTTTTGTCTGTTTGATTGCCTTACGGAGTGAATAACTACATTTTGTTAAATGGTTAAATGCAATGTTTTGTGCTTGAATTTTGCACGAAATGCTTCCATCTTTCCACAGTTTCTGGGTTGGATAGGTTTTAATAGTCACAGTGTGTACAACATCTCCTATACACTTCCTGATAAACTCAGTCACCGTATCAGTATATGCGTCTATATTATTCTCTGAGGGTACCTGGAACATGTCTCAGTCCGCGTGATCAGATCAATCTTGAAGTGTGGATTCTGATTGGTCAGACCAGCATTGTCCTTAGAACGGGTACTTCCTGTTTGAGTTTCTGCCTATAGGAAGGGAGGAGCAAAATGGAGCCGTGATCAGATTTGCCGTAAGGAGAACGGGGGAGGCCTTCCGGAAGTTGGAGTAGCAGTGGTCGAGTTTTGTAGCAGCCGAGTACTACATTCAATATGATGATTGAATTTCGGCATTCTTTTCCTCAAATTTGCTTTGTTAAACTCACCAGCTACTATACATGCGACCTCAGGATATGTGGTTTCCAGTTTGTATAAAGTTCAGGGATGTTCTTTGAGGGCAGTTGTGGTATCGGCTTGAGGGGGGATATACACTAATTCTCTTCGGAGGTAATATGGTCGACATTTGATTGACATATTCTAGGTCGGGTGAACAAAATGTCTTGAGTTCCTGTATGTTATCACAATCACATCATGAGTCGTTAATCATGAAACATACACCACCCCCCTTCTTCTTCCTGGAGAGATATTTGTTCCTGTCTGCACAATGAACTGAGAACCCAACTGACTCAGACAGTATATCCCGAGAGAGCCATCAACTTTATTATCCAAAGTTTTCTAAGAGCATAGGCACAAGTAGGTGTACCGAAATATTCAAAGTCCATTTTCTCAAAAGTGAGGTTACAAGTTTATCAACTTTCAAAGTAGAATTACACTACAGAGTACACTCCAGTTGTTCCTCAACTGTAGTGTATGGTATGCCATTTTCTAGCTCGGTGAGTCGTCTAAACTTTTATCCCAATGTAAAAAAAATAAAAAAAACATAATTTCAAATTTTGCTACATAAGACTGAATCGAGGCGGCCGGTCACATTTACTCACCTACTTTGGATATCCCCAAAAATATATTTTACTAACAAATTCCATAATTCCTTAAATCATATAAAGTAAACTTGGAAAATCAATCAACTGTTGAAAAAGAAAAAGGTATATTCAACTATCCCATCTCAAATTATGCACTTTCATCTACAAATACTCATACCTCCCACAGTGTATCTAAACCCTTCAATGGATTCGTCCAGGTTCATTCTGAAATTCACCCTCCCCAATGCCGCACCTCACACAGTCAATTCTCTATCAGATACAGAGGTAACGTACTCTGGAATTCTTATCTTCACATTGCTGAAACATCATCATCCCTCAATAACTTCAAGCGGAGACTGGGGGTCAGCCTGATGAACCAAACTACTCAGTAATCTCCCGTCCAAATAGCCTAACTCTCACATGCACACATATGTATTTTGGAACTTACAATATGTATTGTATATAATTTTTTTGGAGTGTGGTTTTCATATAAGCCCATATAATCCACACCTGCACCCTGTTAAAATATATATATGTATATGTGTATGTGTATATATATATGTATTGTTTTTTTTCATTGGTGCAAAAAAAAAAAATAACAAAACCCTTTGATATTGCTAACCACTTTTTAATACCTTTTTTGTTGACTAGATTAGCGAACTTTGGCATGACATGCAAACAACAAATGCTGAGTTCAGTCATACATAATGGACCAAATAATGAAACACAAGCACAGTAGCTTTGAATTCCGCAAAGTGAACAGAAAAAAATCATTGCTATCTATAAATAAGGATAAACCACCTGGAACCGACAACCTGGATGGTAAATTACAGAGGTTTGTAGCGGAATACATTGCGACTTCGATTTGCCATATCTTCAATCTAAGCCTAGAAAACAGTGTGCATTCAGGCCTGGATGGAGGCAAAGGTCATTACGCTGCCCAAAAATATCAATGCACCCTTTAATGGTTCAAACAGCAGACCAATCAGCTTGTTAACGGTGCTTAGCGAGCTTTTGGAAGAAATCGTGTTCGACCGAATACAATGTTATTTTACAGATGTTTTCTTACAGACTATGCTTATAGGGGAGGACACTCAACATGCCTCCTACCTACACTGACACAAACAACTGATTATTGACTGAAAGAAAATTATAATAATGTGATTGTGGGAGGTGTTTTGTTAGACTTCCGTGCAGGCTTTGATATCATTGTTCATAACATATTGTTGAAAGAACGTAGGTGTTATGGATTAACATCCTCTGATTTATCATGGATGGACAGTTACCTGTCCAATAGAACACAGAGGGTTTTCTTTAATGGAAGCCTCTCTAATGCAAATTCATTTGAGTGGGGTGTACGACAGGGCAGTTGGCTTGGACCATTGTTGTTTTCTATGTTTTACTAATGACCTTCCACTGACCTTGAATATAGCGTGTGTGTCCATGTATGTTGACGACTCAACAGTATACAGTGCCTTAGGAAAGTATTCAGACCCATTGACTTTTCCACATTTTGTTACGTTGTAGCCTTATTCTAAAATGTATTAAATAGTTTTTTTCCCTCATCAATCTACACACAATACTCCATAATGACAAAGCAAAAACAGGTTTTTAGAAATTGTTGCTAGTTTAATAAAATGGTCAAATGAAATATCACATTTACATAACTATTCAGACAGTTTACTCAGTACTTTGTTGAAGCACATTTGGCAGCGATTACAGCATCGAGTCTTCTTGGGTATGACGCTACAGGTTTGGCCTACCTGTATTTGGGGAGTTTCTCCCATTCTTCTCTGTTCTCTCCTTCTCTCCTCTCAGGTTCTGCCAGGTTGGTTGGGGAGTGCTGTTGCACAGCTATTTTCAGGTCTCTCCAGAGATTTTCGATCGGGTTCAAGTCCAGGCTCTGGCTGGGCCACTCAAGGGCATTCAGAGACTTATCTCGAAGCCATTCCTACGTTGTCTTGGCTGTGTGCTTAGGGTCATTGTCCCGTTGGAAGGTGAACCTTCGCCTCACTCTGAGATCCTGAGCATTCTGGAGCACGTTTTCATCAGATTCTCAGACCATGAGAAACAAGATTCTCTGGTCTGATGAAGCCAAGATTGAACTCTTTAGCTTTAATGTCAAGCTTCACGTCTAGAGGAAACCTGCGGAGGAAACCATCACTACGGTGAAGCATGGTCGTGGCAGCATCATGCTGTGGCAATGTTTTTTAGCTGCAGGGACTGGGAGACTAGTCAGGATGAATGCACTAGCTGTGGGCCACTGGATGGGAGTGTCTGCTGAATGGATAAATTGCAATGTAAATATATTTCTGCTATGTATATTTATGTATATTATGCATTTTATCTGTTGTGTTGTTTCCTGTTTAGACCCCAGGAAGAGTAGCCGCTGCCTCGGCAGCAGCTACTTGGGGCGTCTTAACACTGAACGTTGTTTTTCAACTCCTTCTCTAACAACTCCTCCCTGTCTTATAGGAACGGCGGTGGGCGCAGTGGGACATTCTGTGCCAGCACCATCCTGCTGGAAATGATACAGTACCAGAACATGGTGGACATCTTCTACTCCATCAAGACACTCCGCAACTCCAAACCCAACATGGTGGAGTCACTGGTAGGTGGAGTGGAGCTGCCCGGCTGCAATTTAGATTTGGAGTATTTTTGCGAGGAATTCCGTCCCAGGTTAAGCGAACATAATTCCCCTTTTATACGCTTTTCTCTCTGTGTATTCTGACCTTGAATTTATCATGAAAATAGCTTGCTATTCACCCACTATTCGTTTGAGGTGGAGCTCGTATAAGCTCGAGGTGGAGCTCGAATGGCAGAAGTGTGTCGACAGATACGCTTGACTTAATTCCCTAATATTTCCACCACATTTACACGCGAGGAAACCATGATTGAGGAAACCATGAATAAGGTCGAGCGAACCAACCAGTTCCAAGTGGAAAAATAATCTATTAAATGTTTTCCCCATGGAAATAACACCATCCTCCATGCAGTGTAATTTACAATTTGATAAGATCTATTGATAAGAACTAGGTTAATAAGTAATCTGTTTGGATAAGGTGATTGTAAAAATAAATGACACTTATTTTAGATCTATTTTACCTTATGATCGCCAGAGACAAATGTGAAACCCGTCATATGGAAGCAAGAGTAAAGTTTATGAAATGCAGTGCCATTATGCAGAATTGAAATTGTACGTATGGCCTTTTAACTTGCAGGGCACTCTTGAATGTCATAATGATTGGTTACCCGGACTTTCTCTGTCTCCTATTTCTATCATGTTAAATATCAGTATCAACTGTCAGTAGGCCTTCAGTTGATATAATCTTATTATTATAATCTTATAATCTTCAGTATAATATAATCTTATTATTCAGATTAATTACATTGTTTTGTTTACTTTCATTTACTTCCTCTGTAAACGCTTCATGGTCATTCAGTTGTTGCTGAGGATCTAACAGTTGATAATATAAAATAAGACATGTAGGCTAATTTAATCATTATGAATTAGAGCGCATGGCACAGTACTTGACCTTGTCATCACACAGTTCCGTGGTTAATGCAGGCACTAGACAACGATATTCTCCCTATTTTAATTATATCTACACTAATCTTCCAACATTACCATGGGTTGAAGAACTGAATGTGGCAATTTTCAGAATGAATTAAACCACTGTTTTCTTTCTTTTCTACGTAAAGACTCGCCAAGATAAAGCAAAGCAGTTCAACAACACAGAGATACACATTGAATAAACAAACATACAGTCATGGCCAAAAGTTTTGAGAATGACACAAATATTAATTTCCACAAAGTTTGCTACTTCAGTGTCTTTAGATATTTTTGTCAGATGTTACTATGGAACACTGAAGTATAATTACAAGCATTTCATAAGTGTCAAAAGCTTTTATTGAAAATTACATGAAGTTGATGCAAAGAGTCAATATTTGCAGTGTTGATCCTTCTTTTTCAAGACCTCTGCAATCAGCCCTGGCATGCTGACAATTAACTTCTGGGCCACTGATGTTAGCCCATTCTTGCATAATCAATGCTTGGAGTTTGTCAGAATTTGTGGGGTTTTGTTTGTTCACCCGCCTCTTGAGGATTGACCACAAGTTCTCAATGGAATTAAGGTTGGGGAGTTTCCTGGCCATGGACCCAAAATGTCAATGTTTTGTTCCCTGAGCCACTTATGGCAAGTTGCTCCAACATTCTGGAAAATGCATTGTTCGTCACCAAACTGTTCCTGGATGGTTGGGAGACGTTGCTTTCGGGGGATGTGTTGGTACCATTCTTTATTCATGGCTGTGTTCTTAGTCAAAATTGTGAGTGAGCTCACTCCCTTGGCTGAGAAGCAACCCCACACATGAATGGCCTCAGGATGCTTTACTGTTGGCATGACACAGGACTGATGGTAGCGCTAACCTTGTCTTCTCCGCCTTTTTCCGGATGCCCCAAACAATCGGAATATGGATTCATCAGAGAAAAATACTTTACCCCAGTCCTCAGCAGTTCAATCCCTGTACCTTTTACATAATATCAGTCTGTCTCTGATGTTTTTTCTGGAGAGAAGTGGCTTCTTTGTTGCCCTTCTTGACACCTGGCCATTCTCAAAGTCTTCGCCTCACTGTGTGTGCAGATGCACTCACACCTGCCTGCTGCTATTCCTGAGGAAGCTCTGTACTGGTGGTGCCCCAATCCCGCAGCTGAATCAACTTTAGGAGACGATCCTGGCACTTGCTGGACTTTCTTGGGCGCCCTGAAGCCTTCTTCACTACAATTGAACCACTCTCCTTGAAGTTCTTGATAATCCGATAAATGGTTGATTTAGGTGCAATCTTACTGGCAGCAATATCCTTGCCTGTGAAGCCCTTTTTGTGCAAAGCAATGATGACAGCACGTGTTTCCCAGCAGGTAACTATGGTTGACAGAGGAAGAACAAAGATTTCAAGCACCACCCTCCTTTTGAAGCTTACAGTCTGTTATTCGAACTCAGTCAGCTTGACAGAGTGATCTCCAGCCTTGTCCTCGTCAACACTCACACCTGTGTTAACGAAAGAATCACTGACCTGATGTCAGCTGGTCCTTTTGTGGCAGGACTGAAATGCAGTGGAAATGTTTTTTGGGGATTCAGTTCATTTGAATGGCAAAGAGGGACTTTTCAATTAATCTAATCACTCTTCATAACATTCTGGAGTATATGCAAAATGCAAATACAAACTGAGGCAGTAGACTTTGAAAATGTATATTTGTGTCATTCTCAAAACTTTTGGCCACGACTGTAGTCAGTAATATAAGTAGAAAAAGTCTATATACAGGTTTTGCAAATGAGGTAAGATAAGGGAGGTAAGGCAATAAAATAGGCCATAGTGGCGAGGTAAATTCCATATTTCTCTCAATTTGTTTACATTCCTGTTAGTGAACATTTCTCCTTTGCCAAGATAATCCATCCAGCTGACAGGTGTGGCATATCAAGAATCTGATTAAACAGCATGATCATTACACAGATGCATCTTGTGCTGGGGATAATAAAGGGCCACTGAAAATGTGGTGTTTAGTCACACAACACAATGACACAGATATCTCAAATTTTGAGGGAGCATGCAATTGGCATGCTGATTGCAGGAATGTCAACCAGAGCTGTTGAAAGATAATTTAATGTTAATTTCTGTACCATTAGTTGCATCCAATGTCATTTTAGAAAATTGGCAGTACGTCCAACCGGCCTCACCATCATAGACCATGTGTAACCTGGCTCCCAAGTGGGTGGGCCTATGCCCATCCATGGCCGCGCTCCTGCCCAGTCATGTGAAATCCATAGATCAGGGTCTGATTTCCTTATATGAGCTGTAACTCAGGAAAACCATTTAAAAATTGTTGCATGTTGCGTTTACATATATATGTTTGTAAAGTATTAAAGGAGCACCCTATTTAACGGGATGACTTAAGATACAATAAATGTACTAAAAACCCTATTGAATGAAATTTTGACGAGAAAATCTGTTGGCTCAGCAAGTGGGAGGGTTTTCAGCAATTTAATTACATTTATTCAGAATGCTCAAGGTAGCCACACCTGCAGAGCGCATTAGGTGACCGAAAAGTTATGTCTGAATACCAAATACTGAGAGGTGTGTGGGAAAGGCATGAGTAGGAAAGGCCTAAATTTCGAAGTAGGGATCGGGCCTAAGGTGAAATTGAATTTCAATTCAAGACTTAAAAAGATATATTTTATTGAAGCTTTTTCATTTTTTCAGTTCCTGAGTTTAAATGGATTTGACTCTAACCCTACATATCACTACCATTGTTGATCTATGTAACTAATGCATGTATGTGTGTATTCTGCAGGACCAATACCGATTCTGCTACGACCTTATCCTGGAGTACTTGGACTGCATAGAAGATAGCATGAGATAGCAATATTCCGTAGCTGGTGCGTCTTGTGGGCTGTGACTGCTGACTGGGTTACACACCCTGTGACCCCCTCAACATTTACTTTATTGTTTGGATTAATGTGCCTAATGTGTTGTGAAGGACAACAATAGACAAAAAAGGGGGAAGTGCTCCTCACTTTTAACCCTTTAATGTACAGCTGTGGTTTCCTCCATTTTATTGTTGACGTTGGTTGTTTTCCTTTATGATACTTTCAGCTTCGTTTTTGTGCGTTCTTGGTATTTGCCTCTGGACTGGAGCTCTTTTGTGCTAAATGTTTCTGTGGCGTCAACGATGGAGAAACATGAGAGAGTACCTGTGGAGAGGTTACCTTGCCTTTCATAATTTTTCTTCAAACATGGATTGCCCGGGCAGTTTTTTGTCTTGTTGATGAGAGTCCGGCGTTAAAAACAGAATTTGACTCTACATGGAAGTGTTCCGGTCTCTCCAAGAGACACAGGAAATGCAGTCTACTGTGGTGAATACAAGATATCTCTACCACAAACTTACCATCCACTAAAACTGGGGGAGATATAGTACAACTCAATGGAATGATTTCAATGGGCTACATGAAAAACAGTGCTTTGCGTAATACATTTTCCAATTTGGCATCGCTATGATAAATAGATGAGAGTCATCGAGACAGGAGGAAGAAGTATAATTTTATGTGTTTGCCACTTTTTGTGATGGGCCAACCTGGTATGTCATAAGACTGATCCAATGCCAATCAAACGGGATGCCTAACCTGTCACTTAATTGAATTGTGTCAATCCCACAGACTGACTTGAATCCTGTCTTCACTTTGTTCTACTCCTTCATGTTGATACATGTACAGTGCATTCGGAAGGTATTCAGACCCTTTGACCTTTTCCACATTTTATTCTGTTACACCCTTATTCTAAAATGGATGACATACTTTTTCCCCTCATCAATCTACACACAATACCCGATAATGACAAAGCAAAAACAGTTTTCTTGAATTTCTTGCAAATGTATAAAAACACCGGAAATTGCTTATTTACATAAGTATTCAGACCCTTTGCTATGAGACTCAAAATTGAGTTCAGGTGCATCCTGTTTCCATTGAGAGGCTCTGCAGAGAAGAATGGGAGAAACTCCCCAAATACAGGTGTGCCTAGCTTGTACCTTCATACACAAGAAGACTCAATGCTGTAATCGCTGTGAAAGGTGCTTCAACAAAGTACTGAGTAAAGGGTCTGAGTACTTATGTAAATGTGATATTTCAGTGTTTTATTTGTAATACATTTACAAATTTTTCTAAAAACCTGTTTTTGCTTTGTCATTATGGTGTATTGTGTGTAGATTGATGATTTAATTTCCTTTAGAATAAGTCTGTAATGTAACAAAATGTGGAAAAAGTCAAAGGGTCTAAATACTTTCCGAATGCACTCTATTTGTAAAACCACTGTTCTAAATGTGGATGTGTGCAATATGATGACCCTCTTATGGGGTAGTCTTGAAAGAAGTGCAGAGGTACAGATAGATTTAAGAGGCTTAAAGAGAGTTAAAACTGCCACTTTATCTGTGACCACTTGTCTATATGAGCAGTCCTTGTAGGACATCGGTGTTCTCTATCTCTAGTTAGAGTTAAACAAACAGGGGGAGTGGAAAACCTGGTTTTACCCAACCGTGACCTTGTTCCACAAGACAGACTGGTGTAACTAACCCATTAGACCCTGGCTGTATGAAAATACACAGCTCGTATATGCATGTTGGAATGTATAGACTATTATATGATCTGTGTTGAGACCCTGATCTCAAATTAAATTAAAAGTGTCTATAACCCATAGAACACTAATATGAAGCAAATCCCCTTTGGGATTTTAAATAAAACATGTTGTGGCTAAATCAAGGGTCAGTAAACCAATATTGCAGTCTCTACTAATACCCACTTTGTGAGAACATAAGCAGTTCTCAATATATTGCTTTTTCTTTAGATGAGCTCAGTGTCTTACTGTACTGTAATGGTGGTGCAAATGTCACTGTTATTGACCAGAAGAAGTTCCTCCTCCTACAAAAGCCCTCTCCATGCTACCAGAGACTCTGGGTTTGAGCCCAGGCTCTGTTGCAGCCGGCCGCGACCGGGACGTCCATGGGGCGACACACAATTGGCGTAGCGTCGTCCGGGTTAGGGAGGGTTCGGCCGGTAGGGATATCCTTGTCTCATCGTGCACTAGCAACTCCTGTGGCGGGCCGGGCGCAGTGCACGCTGACCAGGTTGCC
The DNA here is from genome assembly GCF_036934945.1 of Oncorhynchus masou masou. Taxonomy (NCBI): domain Eukaryota; kingdom Metazoa; phylum Chordata; class Actinopteri; order Salmoniformes; family Salmonidae; genus Oncorhynchus; species Oncorhynchus masou. The sequence goes on along the minus strand of NC_088241.1, from coordinate 30,993,022 downwards.
AGGTGCACAGTGTTTCCTCCAACACATTGGTGCGGCTGACTTCCGGGTTGGATACGCGCTGTGTTAAGAAGCAGTGCAGCTCGGTTGAGTTGTGTTTCAGAGGACGCATGGCTCTCGACCTTCGTCTCTCCCGAGCCTGTACGGGAGTTGTAGCGATGAGACAAGACAGTAACTACTAACAATTGGATACCATGAAATTGGGGACAAAAAGGGGGTTAAAAAAAAGCCCTCTCCTTGGGACTGGGACCTTACAATTCACCCCAACCACGACAGCTAAGACAGACCCAGTCCCTATTGGTTCTTAAATCCACGGTCTGGTCAAAGCACCAGGATGGAGGAAGTAGAGAAAGAGAGTATTCCAGACCCAAACAGGGTCTTAAAAATCTGACAGATGTGCATCTTTTTAATGCAAAACTGGAAGAGGAAAATGGTGAGGCTTGCTCGTGCAGCACTTCATGGGTTGTGTTGGGCACTTCATGTGCAAAAGGCAATGTTGCTCATCTTTGGAATCCCTGGACTCCAAAAGGTAGTGCCTGGACACTTATTTGAGGTTTAGGAGTATACGTGTACATATAGATGTATATTTATTGTATGTTCTGTGACTAATTACTATCTGTTTGCCCAGAGTAAAGATGTACAGTGACCACAAAGCTGAATGTACTGTACATGACCATCATTCTAGCCCTGTCTAAACCTGGTTATAACTTGCATCTTTTGTCCTGATCTTGTCTCCATTCTGATTGTGCCCACATTTTTTGACAGGTGTAGACGATCCAGACGACAAATTGTGAATCAGATCATCCTGTCCACCTCAGGAGGTAGTCAGACACCATCTGGAAATCTGGTCACAATGCAAACTCAGTGGATGGATAACAGACACATGTTATTTGATTTCCGCATTGTTGGGGTTAGAGCTTGTAAGAAATGCATTTCACTGTACTTGAAAATTGTAATACCATGCGTAGACATATTTCTGGAAGTGTGGGTACAATCAGAATGTAGACAAGGACAAAGGACCTATTTTACCGCCAGGTATAAACGGGGCATCTGAGATTAATGCCATCGGATTATTTGCCACATTTTGGCACCGATATTGGACATTTTTCTCTGAGTGCCATTCCAAGACCCTTCCATCTAAAAAGCACGCCTCTGACCATCATCACCGCATGTGTGAATCCAAATGTTCTGCTTCTTCAAATCAGTTTGCCTTTTTCTTCCACTTCAAAGACATTCTCATTGACATTCAAATGTCTGTTACTTGGCGCTCTATTCAATCTGTAAAGCTGAAGTATTACAGATTCTGCCATAGAAATGTAAAGGTAATTCCTGATTGTGCCGACCTATGCAGCATTTACCGTGTTATGCAGTCTCCGCTAAAGCAGGAACATTACCTTTAAACTTATATCACGCTGTAAAGCTGAACTTACTGTGTATTTCCACATAGCTGTCACAGTGTGAACTGAATGCAATTTACTTTTTCAAAGCTCTCATGATGCTTTCGCAATGACAGTAATTGCTTGAGTGGCCCGCCCCCATTAGTTCCTTCTTGAGTGTTTCTGTATGATATTGGAACAAGACTACTGTGTTTCTGACCATGTATTTGTGGGGCAGGGTGTGTATGTAAAGAGAGAGAGAGGGAGATGAAATAACGGAAATATATTTGGGGTTGTGAGCGGGTTTTTGTTCTGAAGAATAACAACCATCAACAATAAAAATGTATTGAGACAAAGGGCTACTTGTATCTTTGTGGTAAATGTTTCCCATCATATGGTTTGATTGAAACCAGTCGTGTAAAGACAAATGATGATGTCATTCACTGCGCTGTATAGCTAGTACCTACTGTCCACTCAGCTCCAATGGCAAAGCATCTGTCTGGAGTTCTTATGATCTCAAGTCCTCCTCTTTGAAATGTACAGCAATGAAAATAATCTGTGCTTTTATTATGGTCTTGTCAGCAGGAGTGGAGAGAGCTGACAGCAGGAGAATTACTTCCTGTCTGTCTGTAGGGCCTTGACCCACTGTGGTTACTCCATACGGATGTGGTCTGTTAGCATCAGTGGCCCTGGATCAGATGACATCCTTTCTCTCTCCCTTTCAAATGTTTTCACTCTTCCCATATTTTTCCCAATAAGTATCCTACCCCCTCTGTCTCCTTGTTGTCATATCATTCTTCTCACTGAGTGTCCTCAACTCTCCCTCTCTCTTTTCCCCTCTCCTCTCTCCTCTGTTGGTACTCTCCTCACGGTTGGTAAGGTATCTGGACCGCAAACTTCCTCCCTCAGCGTGGGCTATGGTGAATAATTCAGTGAGCCTGGAAAGTAATGCAGTGTTTAAGCAGAGTGACAAACCAGATTAATTAGAGAACAAGACCCAGCTCCCTTGTTGAATTGGGGGACAACTCATGGCCAAGTAGACTCATCGAATGTGATGTTATTTTATGTTATGTTCACTTAACTTTAAGCTCCATAGGCATTCGGCCCGAATAACCGTATTTGCGTTCCAAATAGTAGGCGTTTCGGGTATTCCCCAAAAAGTTTTATAGTATGTGAAATTTCAACAATTTTGTATACTTTGAATGTTAGGATGTCATACTCATTTAAGCTTTTCATCTAGTAAAATTCGCTGCACACCATTGAAGAAGAGAATTGTCTTTCGAGACCCATGTGTTTTTGACGTGATAATCAGCTAAGGGGACGCGCTGTACCAACATGAAAGAATGGCGGGAATCAACGTATTTGCACATTAGATGAAGCGTTCTCAGTAGGATGAGCCTAGTATGCTCTTGCTTACTGCTGCTCATTCTCTTCCCCTTCTATTCCTTCCTCTCCTACACATGTTGTGGATCTGTAGATGCAGATAAGATCTGACAGTCAGCAGCTGCTGTGTTGAGAAGGAGAGCTGCTGCTAGATGTACTGCGTTCCATTTGTTTACCAAAGACAGCTCGGGCGCTCGGCTAGTTGATGAAAGATGGTGTGAAACTCCTGGAGATTTCAGCAACTGCAGCATGCTGTGTGTCAAAGTGCACAACGGTGTCAGTTTAACAGCGAAACATTTGTTATCTCCGAAATGACTCAACTTTAAAAATGCTAATAAAACACCAAAAGTCTCCAAGGGAGATACAGTGATTGCTTTGGAGGTTGACCTTGCCCAAACATCAGTGGGACAACAAACAGAAGAGTATTTGCATTCCGGGTTGCCACCAGGGAGGAGAATTACGCAGCTATACACAGGCCATCACATCCACATGTTGTGTGATTGCTGGGCACAATGTCCCACACCAGCAATCACAATGTGAAGCAATGGGGGGAAATGTTTGTCCACTGGTTTCAGGAATGTACACTGTTACACACACACAGACACACACGTCCAGCTATTATCTTGTCTCACCCTCTCTGTGGTATTCATCTTGTTGGATGTGTACAGAGCAAGCGGGTCTGGTGGCTGCAGCAGGTCTTAGCTCAGTAGAGCGATGTGGGGATGGAGGTGTGGGCCACTGTCTGACTGCCTTGTTCACTCACTGTTTTACAGATACAGTCCATTTGACTGGATCCCTTATACTACCTGGTGTGTTCTCAGCTCAATGGAAGTCACTGTGCATACAGTGTATGCAGAGCTTCAGACTGTTTCAGTCCAGCACCCAGGGGCAATCAGGCCTGAAAATGTGATTCAGTGGGATGCATGGCTGACTACCTCCCAGACCTCTTTTTATCACGCTTACCTTTTACCTTCCGCCATGTCCCTCCCAGTTCTGTGGAGACTTGGCTGACTGACTGACTGATTATCTGAGCTCCTGGATATCTTTGTGTTAACTCTTTTATTTGAGGGCCAAGAACCACAGACGCTGCAGCCCCTTTGTGCTTATTGGATTTACAAGGTCTCACAAGAAAACCTTTAATGCTAACATAATGAGGGAGATAATGCTCATATATTCAGCCATGTATTTTTCAGAGGATACTGTCCTGTCATTAGTACAGTTACAGTTGAAGTCCGAAGTTTACGTACACCTCAGCCATATACATTTCAACTCAGATTTTCAATTAATCCTAGTAAAAATTCCCTGTCTTAGGTCAGTTAGGATAACTACTTTATTTTAAGAATATGAAATGGCAGCGTAATAGTAGCGAATAATTTATTTCAGCTTTTATTTCTTTCATCACATTCCCAGTGGGTCAGAAGTTTCCATGCACTCAATTAGTATTTGTTAGCATTGACTTTAAATTGTTTAACTTGGGTCAAACATTTTGAGTAGCCTTTCACAAGCTTCCCACAGTAAGTTAGGTACATTTTGGCCCATTCCTCCTGACAGAGCTGGTGTAACTGAGTCAGGTTTGTAGGCCTCCTTGCTCGCACACACTTTTTCAGTTCTGCCCACAAATTTTCTATAGGATTGAGGTCAGGGCTTTGTGATGGCCACTCCAATACCTGGACTTTGTTGTCCTTAAGCAGTTTTGTTAAAATTTTTGGAAGTATGCTTGGGGTCATTGTCCATTTGGAAGACCCATTTGCGACCAAGCTTCAACTATCTGACTGATGTCTTGAGATGTTGCTTAAATATATCCACATAATTTTTGTTCCTCATGATGACATCTATTTTGTGATGTGCACCAGTCCCTCCTGCAGCAAAGCACCCCCACAACATGATACTGCCACCCCCATGCTTCATGGTTGGAATGGTGTTATTCGGCTTGCCTCCCCTTTTTCCTCCCAACATAACTATGGTCATTCTTGCCAATCTGTTCTACTTTTGTTTCATCAGACCAGAGGACATTTCTCCAAAAAGTACGATATTTGTCCCCATGTGTATTTGCAAACCGGAGTCTGGCATTTTTATGGCAGTTTTGGAGCAGTGGCTTCTTCCTTGTTGAGCGGCCTTTCAGGTTATGTCGATATAGGACTCGTTTTACTGTGGATATAGATACTTTTGTACCCGTTTCCTCCAACGTCTTAACAAGGTCCATTGCTGTTGTTCTGGGATTGATTTGCACTTCTCACACCAAAGTACATTCGTCTTAAGGAGACAGAGCGTGTCTCGTTCCTGAGCGGTATGACAGCTTTGTGGTCCCATGGTGTTTATACTTGTGTACTATTGTTTGTACATATGAACGTGGTACCTTCAGGCGTTTGGAAATTGCTCCCAAGGAGGAACCAAATGAGGTCTATAATTGTTTCTGGGGTCTTGGCTGATTTCTTTAGATTTTCCCATGATATCAAGCAAAGAGGCACTGCGTTTGAAGGTAGGCCTTGAAATACATCCACAGGTACACCTCCAATTGACTCAAATGATGTCAATTAGCCTATCGGAAGCTTCTAAAGCCATGATGTCATTTCTTGTAATTTTACAAGCTGTTTAAAGGCACAGTCAACTTAGTGTACCTCTGACCCACTGGAATTGTGATACAGTGAATTATAAGTGAAATCATCTGTCTGTAAATAATTGTTGGAAAAATTACTTGTCGAGCAGAAAGTAGATGTCCTAACCGACTTGCCAAAACTATAGTTTGTTAACAAGAAATGTGTGGAGTGGTTGAAAAATGAGTTTTAATGACTCCAACCTAAGTGTATGTACACTTTTGACTTCAACTTTATAGACATGTTGAGCCTTGGCTTTGCTGAGAGAGAGCTTGTAAATGTTCGGGTCTGTGGTCTCCACATGAGCTATTTGTCGGTTGCTGCTCAATAAAGCATCTTAGTGCTGCCATAAATTTGAAAGATGGGCTTATCAAAAGGTTGCCTCTTTTGAGGAACAGACAGGCATAATTTGACTCATCTTTGGTTTTATTTGGAGAAGAATATGAGGCCACCAGTCAGGCCCTGATCTGTTTTACCTGTCCTCTCCACCCCCTCCAGGTGTTGCTTATTTCCTCCAGTATATTTATCCCTGTGTTTCCTGTCACTCTGCGCAAGTTGTCTGTTCAAGTCAACCAGTGTGTGTTTCCTTTGCTCCTGCTTTTTCTATTCTCTTTTGCTTGTCCTCACAGTTTTGAACCTTGTCTTTTTCTGGACTCTGAACCCACCTGCCTGATCTCCAGCCTGCCTGCCATACTACTAATAATTTGCATAAGCGCAGGCCGTTTACTCTGGGCACCTTTTCATCCAAGCTACTCAATACTGCCCCTGCATCCATAAAAAGTTAACCTCAGCCAAGGAGACGGCCCAGCTCATGGCACGGATCCATGGACTTCCGGTGCACATGGTCTCTGTCCGCGGTCCTCAGGTCTCGTCCCAGTTCTGGAAGGCGTTCTGCACACTCATTGGGTCGTTGGCCAGCCTGTCTTCCGGGTTTCACCCTCAGACTAACAGCCAGTTGGAGCGAGCCAATCAGGACCTCGAGCCAATCAGGACCTCATCTCTGCCCACCCCACCACCTGGAGCCAGCAACTCGTGTGGGTGGAATATGTTAGCAACAGCCTTCCCTGCTCAGCCACTGGTCTCTCACCTTTCGAGTGTTCAATGGGATAACAACCCCTGCTCTTCCCTGAGCAAGAGGAAGAGGTCAGCCTACCCACGGCCCAGATGTCCATCCGCTGCTGTTGCTGGACCTGGAAGAGAGCCCGGTCCGCTCTTCTCTAGACCACTTCAAGATATCGTCTCGGGCAGAGGGTACGGCTGTCCACTCGGGATCTGCCCCTCCGGGAGGAGTCCCTCAAACTTTCCCCTGTTGTAATTGTCCCTTTCTCCATCTCTAAGATTCTTAGCCCCTCTGCTGTTCATCTTCTGTTGCCCCACACCCTCTTTTATATATCCCACTTTTCATGTGTCTAGGATTACACCTCTGTCTCACAGCCCTTTGTCTCCTGTTTCAAACGACCCAACTACACTGATGTTCAATTGATTAGTCCTGTAAAGAGTTGGAAATTACCAGTAGTACTCAAGTCAAAGATGGCCCATGGAAGTGGGGTCTCTCTTTTTCACCCTCTCTCCCCACTCCTTTCTTTCTCTCCCTCCTGTCGCTATAGAAGACTGATGCAGTGTGGAGAGGACAGAGCTGCTAATGCTGTAAAACAACACATTTCACACCTATCCGGTGTGTGTGACACAAAAAATATTTGTTTTATTACAACTCTGAAATATTACATTTACATGAGTATTCAGTTTACAGCCTCGATTCTTCTTGGGTATGAAACTACAAGCTTGGCACACCTGGACAATCAGAGACTTGTCCCGAAGCCACTCCTGCGTTGTCTTGGATGTGTGCTTAGGGTTTTTGTCCTGTTAAAAGGTGAACCTTCGGCCCAGTCTGAGGTGCTGAGCGCTCTGGAGCAGGTTATCATCAAGGATCTCTCTGTACCTTGCTCCATTCATCTTTCCCTCGATCTTGACCAGTCTCTACTGCTGAAAAATATCCCCACATCATGATGTTGCCACCCCCATGCTTCACCGTAGGGATGGTAATTGGCCAGGTGATGAGTGGTGCCTGGCATTCAAGCCAAATAGTTCAATCTTGGTTTCACCAGACCAGAGAATCTTGTTTCTCATGGTGTGAGAGTCCTTTAGGTGCCTTTTGGCAAACTGTCATGTGCTTTTAACCTCTTGGAACTACTGCTCCTGGATCCGGGAGAATTGTCAACAACTGACACTAATTAGCATAACGCAACGGACAAAAAATATTACTAGAAAATATTCAGATTTAATTTTTTCACAAGTGAAATATAGTGAAACACTGTTTAGCCTTTTGTTAATCACCCTTAATCTCAGATTTTGAAATTATGCTTTTACAGCCAAAGCAAGACAACCATTTGTGTAAGTTTATCAATAGCCTAGCATAGCATTATGTCCAGCTAGCAGCAGGAAGCTTGGTCACGAAAATCAGAAAAGCAATTAACCGTTTACCTTTGATGATCTTCGGATGTTTTCACTGACGAGACTCCCAGTTAGACAGCAAATGTTCATTTTGTTCCATAAAGATTATTTTTATAGCCGAAATACCTCCGTTTGTTCTTCACGTTTGGTTGAGAAATCCACCGGAAACTGCGGTCACAACAACGCCGAAAAATATTCCAAATTAGATTCATAATATCGACAGAAACATGGCAAACGTTTTTTTATAATCAATCCTCAAGGTGTTTTTCAAATATCTATTCGATAATATAATATCAACCGGGTCAGTTGGCTTCTTAGTAAGAGCGAGAGAAACAATGGCTGCATTTGTCTATTACGCACAAATCACTCTGAAAGCCACCAGCTGACCACTTACGCAATGTTGTTGCTCACGCTCATTTCTCTAAATAAAAGCCTGAAACTATGTCTTGTGACACTAGACACATTAGGAAAGCCATAGAAAAAGGAATCTGGTTGATATCCCTTTCACTGCTCAATAGGAACACAGAGGTTTCTAAATAAGAGTCACTTCCTGATTGGATTTTTCTCAGGCTTTCGCCTGCAATATCAGTTCTGTTATACTCACATACAATATTTTTACAGTTTTAGAAACTTTAGAGTGTTTTCTATCCTAAGCTGTCAATTATATGCATATTCTATTATCTGGTCCTGCAAAATAGCCTGTTTACTCTGGGAACGTTATTTTTCCAAAAATGAAAATAGTGCCCACTAGCTTCAAGAGGTTATAATTATCAACAACCAGTCAAGAAGAAAGAGGTTTTCACTCATCAGTTGGAGGGTGATGTGAGAGGTCAGTGCAGTCTCCCTATGAGGTATAAGCATCTCTAGCCCTGTTTATACCTGGTTCTAACTTGCGTCCTTTGTCCTGATCTTGTCCACATTCTGACTGCACCCACATTTTTAGATAGGTGTAAACAATCAAAATACATATTATGATCTGATTGTGATCATCCTGCCCACCTCCAGAGGGACTACCAGTCAGCCACACGTTGTGTCTGGATATCTTACAAGTGTAGACAGATTGGGACAGAGAAACCACTTAAATCATAATTATTATGCCCTCTAAAATCATTGACTGATTACATCAATATGTGTCTTATAATAAATAAATACATATTATTTTGAAAGAATAGCCATGAAATAATTTTCATTAAGGAAGGGTCCTAGAAATCTGGTCACAATGCAGACACAGGGCATGGATAAAAGACACATTTTAATACCACATTTTAATGTCTCGACACTTCTGGAAATCTGGGCACAAACATAATCAACATCAGGATAAAGGACCAGTGTTAGCACAAGGTATAAATGGGGCTTTTGACTGGGAGAGAGAAGGGTCTATAATGTGTCTGGAACCATGGGGCTGGATGCATGAAGTGTGGGGCAGGTCAGAGAGGTGGGAGAATAGAACAGGCTGTCAATCAGCAGTATGCCTTAGGCAAGCAGAGACCTCTTTGTATGGGGGTCACCCAGAACTATATGGATAGTGGTCTGTAGACGTAAATGCCTAACCACTGGGTCTATCGATTCTTTCCTGTGCCTCAGCAGCTAAAGGCTTTGACAAGGTCTCAGGCCCTGACATACAGTGCAATCAGAAAGTATTCAGGCCCCTTCACTTTTTCCACATTTTGTTGCATTACAGCCTTATTTTAAAATGGATAAAATAAAAACAATTCCTCATCGATCTACACACAATACCCCATAATGACAAAGTGAACAGGTTTTTAGATATTTTAGCACATTTATAAAATATTAAAACAGAACTACATAGGTATTCAGACCCATTGCTATAAGACTTGAAATCATCAGGTGCATCCTGTTTCCAATGGGATGTTTCTACAACTTGATTGGAGTACGCCTGTGGTAAATTCAATTGATTAGACATGATTTTGAAAGGCAAACACCTGTCTATATAAAGGTCCCACAGTTGACAGTGCATGTCAGAGCAAAAACTAAGCCATGAGGTTGAAGGAATTAACCTTAGGGGCAGAATGACAGATTTGTACCTTGTCAGTTCGGGGGTTTGAACTCGCAACCTTCTGGTTACTAGTCCAACGCTCTAACCACTAGGCTACCCTGCCGCCCCTACTGTACAGGCCATGCCCAGGAATCCACACACATCCAGAGAGTAACCATTTAATATTTGATTTCTGTACAGGTTACACTAAACACTTGTCTGTGGAGGGGAAACTCTTTCTAAAAATGTGTTCAGAGACTCTTGTCAGAGGATTAGAGCAGAATAATTCGTGTTGCCATCCCCCTTACCCTTGTCTCCCTCTCTCCATCCATCCATCTCCCTTTCATAGGAGGCGGGGGGAAGGTCACATTTGGCGGAATGGGGAGCTTCTGTCCTGACAGCTGGTGGGGGTCTGGGGAGCTGGCTACAGATCTGGGTCTCTCCCCCACGGCCCCCCCTGGTCCCCCCTTGTCTGTCAGTGGTGCCTCACAGGTCCAGGTGACAGGGTCACAACCCACTTTGAGGTGGTGTGTTTTTGATGTTATGTCACTCACTGCGTATGGGGAGGCCACGTTCACGCTAAACTGCTAGCGCAGCCAGCCCACTTGATAATTTGCATCTGTCTCAGCATAGACCTGCCACACTATAGCATTAATATAGCATGGTAATTTATTATCCAAATGCAGCATTCGTTAAATAACTAATGCTTGCACTAAGGACAAGGTTTATTTAATTGTAAAGGATGCAACACTCTTAATGTGTATTTGCATTGTGAGAATTGCTTAATGTGGACATGGTTCTTCTGTCGCCTGGTGTGATAGTTTGAGCCTTCTGTGACAGAACATCTCAGAGTTTGTACGTACGTATGAGTGCAGCACGATACAGAGACAATGAACACTATCCCACTCTACAGTGCAATGGCCAAATGCATGCAAGTAGCACACACACACACACACGAGAGTAGTGACACCTTAACCATTGACCTCTGGTAAAGGAAGCCTTTGTTTGTCAACATCCACCATCAAATCAAATGTATTTCCAAAGCACTTTTTACATCAGCAGATCTCACAAAGTGCTATGCAGAAACCCAGCCTAAAACCCCAAACAGCAAGCAATGCAGATGTAGAAGCACGGTGGCTAGGAACAACTCCCTAGAAAGGCATAAACCTATTAAGAAACCTAGAGAGGAACCAGGCTCTGAGGGGTGGCCAGTCCTCTTCTGGATGTGCTGGGTGGAGATTATGAGAGTACATGGCCGTTAAGGCCAAATTGTTCTTCAAGATGTTCAAAAGTTCATAGATGACCAGCAGGGTCAAATAATAATCACAGTGATTGCTTCAACAGGCAAGTACCTCAGGAGTAAATGTCAGTTGGCTTTTCATAGCCGAGCATAGCCATCAGTCTAATATAATTTCACACAATTAATAAACCTATGATAAGGTCATGGTTTTATAGCCCAAGATAGAAAGACATTCAGTCTGACAACAATTTAGCGAGAGGAATTTTACAGCCAGTACCTTGTCCGGTTATTCCATTTGCATCATTGACTGTTATCTCTTTCCCATTTCTGCCCTTTCAGCTGGCTTTAATAGGCATACAATAAGGACGCTGCTTCTACTGCACATTAAATGCACACAGACAAATGAGCTGTGCTCAGACTAGACAAACACAGCCAATCCTGTCAGCCGACAGTAGGAGTGAGGGTTAAGGCGTCCCCATGCATCCCATCTGAAACGGTTAGAAACAATTAGTACGTATATTATGACAACATTCTGTGACGTTTTTTGTTCCTTTTGGTCATTGGCAAGGGTTTTTTCAGCTGTTCGTGCACACAAATGTTTTTCTCGAGTCAAGCTGAAGTTCAGTAGCTGAAGTCTACGCTCTTTAGTCAGTGATTGGTCATCAGTAGGGATTTTTCAATTGAGTGTTTGTTGTCATTCAACGAGAGACCACTCATTTTCATGCTGATTTTTTCACTTGAGAAATACTGCATTAAACATCTTACAGTAGAATGGTGCAACTGAGACTTCCTCCGCAAAAATTCACAACTAATTGCAGATTTCTTTAGAATACTATTTTTTAGGAAGTGTACTGTCTACTGCGTCTCAAGAGGGACAAACAGTAATATTGCAGTTTTTAAACATTTTTAAAGCGAAAGTCTTTTAAGGGAGTATGCGAGGCACAGACGTTCACTTCAACTAGCCGAGTTCTGCTAGGAGCAAACCGAACCTAGTATGTGGGCACCTTTAGGGTCAGGGCCACTCTCTTTCTTTCACAGAAACACACACATGCAAGCATTAACAATCTCAATCACAAGCAAGCACACACACTGGCTGGCTGGCTATGCTGTGAATGATGTGAAGCGTCAGAGAGCATCAGTGGATGAGACAGGCCTATGCTGATTGGTTGCTTCGTCTGATATGACTCGACAGTATCAGGCAGATTGTCATAAAATAACTGGGTCAGGGGAGGTGGATTAGTGGAGACCATCATAAGAGGTGTGTGACTGAATACAATTGGAATTCCAATAGTAGAGTGTGGGAAAAGATGAATATACAGAGTTTGGAGGGGGAGTTAGTGAGCAGAAAGGTATGCATCGTCACACTGCAGCCATGAACAATGGTGAAACTACTGTGGGATTCAACACATTTCTTTAGAAAAAAAAACTCCTTCTGTTATGGTCCATTAGGAAAACCTTTTTTGTCTGCTTTGTCCCTGAAATTCATCTTCACATCTTCAATTGGGTCAGCCATATGCAGTGTCACTGGCTTTTTGAATTGTAACATCACTAACCTTGCATTTCCCATCATTGTGATAATGTTGGTGATGACGATTATGGTTATGATTTGAACTTAAAGCCTCTTTCTCAAACTCACGGCTCAGTTGTAGAGCTATGCCACCTGTTCACACGGCTGTGCTCCGAAGCAACGGAGGTGAGTCTGGGTTAAAGCAGCTAGCTCAGTCGAGGGCGAAAATCTGATATCAATTTTGGAGGGGACAATTGCATGACATTTTCTCATGAGCAATTCCTAAGGTGGACACCAAAAGTAGTGCTGTAACACAGCCTACGTTGTAATATGTTAAATGTATATAGAGGAAACATAATTACTACTACTGGATAATTGATAGGTACAGTAGTTAACTGAAGGGTTGTCCCAACTTGTTCAAATGTTTAAATCGTTATAATACTAATAATAGTTATAGCAGTGTTCCTCATCAGTCCAGTATGTATGCAGGTATTTGCATTTACAACCAGTAATACCAAGAAAAGCCAGTAGGTGGCAATGGTACTGTGCATTGTGTATGGGTGCAGTGTAACGGCATTCTTTTGTTGTTGAAGGAGAGTCGGACCGAAATGCAGCATGTATGTTACTCATGTTTATTAGTGAGGACAAAACGAACGGACTAACACGAATAACTTAAATAAATACAAAAAAACAACAAACAGAACGAAACCTAATACAGCCTGACTGGTGCAACCTACACAGAGACAGGAACAATCACCCACGAAATACAAGGCGAAAAACAGGCTACCTAAATACGGTTCCCAATCAGCAACAACGAGAAGCACCTGACTCTGATTGAGAACCGCCTCAGGCAGCCAACCTAATTAACACACACACACACCCCTAATCAACTACCAACCCAAACACTACAAACCCCAATACGAAAATACAATACATAATAACCCCATGTCACACCCTGGTCTGACTAACTAATAAACTAAAACACACAATACTAAGACCAAGGCGTGACAGAACCCCCCTAAGGTGCGGACTCCCGAACGAACCTCAAACCTCAACCTGATGCGTGGTGCTGGCACTGGTGGTATTTGGCCGAGGACACGCACAGGAAGCCTAGTGCGGGGAGCTGCTACTGGAGGGCTGGGGTGTGGAGGTGGTTCTGGATAGACCGGACCGTGCAGGCGCACTGGAGCTCTTGAGCACCGAGCCTGCCCAACCTTACCTGGTTGAATACTCTCGGTTGCCCTGCCAGTGCTGTGAGGAGAAATAGCCCGCACTGGGCTATGTAGGCGAACCGGAGACACAGAGCGCAAGGCTGGTGCCATGAAAACCGGCCCAAGGAGACGCACTGGAGAACGGGTGCGTAGAGCCGGCTTCATAGCATTTGGCTCGACGCTCAATCTAGCCCGGCCGATACGCGGAGCTGAAACATACCGCACTGGGCTATGCACCCGCACTGGGGACAACGTGCGCACCACTGCATAACACGGTGCCTGCCCGGTCTCTCTAGCCCCCCGGTAAGCACAGGGAGATTGCGCAGGTCTCCTACCTGACGCAGCCATACTCCCTGATAGCCCCCCCCAAAAAAACTTTTTGGGGCTGCTTTTCGGGCTTCCTTGCCAACCGTGTTCCCTCGTATCGTCGGCTCCTATCTCCGGCTGCCTCTGCTCTCCTTAGTGCCTCCACCTGTTGCCATGGGAGGCGATTTCTTCCGGCCAATATCTCCTCCCAAGTGTAGCAACCTTTACCATCCAGCACGTCTTCCCATGTCCATTCTTCGAATAATTCCTCCTCCCTTTGCTGCTCCAGCTGTCGCTGCCTGTTAACACGCTGCTCCTGTTTACGCTGCTCCTGCCTGTTGACACGCTGCTCGGTCCGCGAGTGGTGGGTGATTCTGTAACGGCATTCTTTTGTTGTTGAAGGAGAGTCGGACCGAAATGCAGCGTGTATGTTACTCATGTTTATTAGTGAGGACAAAACGAACGGACTAACACGAATAACTTAAATAAATACAAAAAAACAACAAACAGAACGAAACCTAATACAGCCTGACTGGTGCAACCTACACAGAGACAGGAACAATCACCCACGAAATACAAGGCGAAAAACAGGCTACCTAAATACGGTTCCCAATCAGCGACAACGAGAAGCACCTGACTCTGATTGAGAACCGCCTCAGGCAGCCAACCTAATTAACACACACACACACACCCCTAATCAACTACCAACCCAAACACTACAAACCCCAATACGAAAATACAATACATAATAACCCCATGTCACACCCTGGTCTGACTAACTAATAAACTAAAACACACAATACTAAGACCAAGGCGTGACATGCAGTTTTCGTAAATACAATGAACATGGTGCGATCTCATCTAAAATAATCACCTTTTTATTTACTTTTTCTGATACATATAGTCATTAAATATGTGCTACTGGCCTGAGTGTACTACAATAGATTTATAAGAACAAAAAGCTCAAAATAAGT
The DNA here is from genome assembly GCF_036934945.1 of Oncorhynchus masou masou. Taxonomy (NCBI): domain Eukaryota; kingdom Metazoa; phylum Chordata; class Actinopteri; order Salmoniformes; family Salmonidae; genus Oncorhynchus; species Oncorhynchus masou. The sequence goes on along the minus strand of NC_088241.1, from coordinate 30,977,987 downwards.
AGTTCTAAAAGTGAAATAACTACTTCAATTAATAAGCCCAAAAATGTTACCAAAATATCCTTCAAAAATACTTATTTATTGATCAGTCAATAAAACTCTTCAAACAACAGCTATGGACAAGTATGTCACACAAAGCATGCAATTTGAAATAAAATAACATAAAATAAATCATTAGTAAGTGTACTGTCATGTACTAAAAACTACTAAACAAAATAACAAATATACTATACACCAGGGGTTCTCAAACAGGGGTCTCTGGTGTAATTGCAAGGGGTCCGTGAAATAAAAAAGTGTAATGAACGTATTCAGCACCACAAGGATTCCAGTAACTTTACATATATTATATTATAGAGGGGGTAGAGGTCCCTGAGGACCACTCAAAAACTTGCCTGCCTTGCCTCAAAATATGCAGGGGTTCCAGTACCCAAAAAAGGTTGAGAACCACTGCTATACACACTACTGAACAAAAGAACCAAACATATGTTTGCGGGTTTCAATGGATCCAACAAATTGCTGGCAGATATTTTCCCTCTTGAGACTGTTCAGCCTGTCTTTATGTACATTACAGACAACTACGCAGTTCAGTCTCTCTTGGCCCATGCTAGCCCGTAGCCAAGTCTTTAACCTGGGGAGTGCACTGAAACTCTTCTCAGCCTCACATGAAGACACTGGCACCACAAACAAAATTCTGATCAGCTCCTCCTCAACTCAAATCGTCTTGAGTGCGTCTCAATGGAGTTAATCAATGTTGTTGCTTTCTCATACAGTGCAAGGTAGCTTTTGTCATTTCTCTTGCCCGTAAGAGATGACCGCACACACTCGACTGCAGCCTGCATACCAGAGACAGTCTGAGTTTAAGCATTCAAGCTCTCCAAGAACAGCAGAGGCAAGTGTGAGGCCCAACATAGTCTTGCCTTTGCTGAAGTGCTCAAATAAGCCACTGGCAGTTGAAGCTGTCTTGGATGAAGTTTTTGCCATTACCTCTAGGCTGCTTAGTACCCGCTCATTCTGCCCTAATACAGCTCTAATAGCAGTATTCCTGCACAGTCCACCTTGTTGGACATAAGGGTTTCAGGGTGGTAAGATTTGTATCTTTGGACGTGGCAATTGATTCAAACATGCTCCTTAAACTTTCCTGACTGGCCATAGAGGATACCAAACTGATGGACCCAAGAAAGGGAATCCCAGATCAGTGGGGAGGCTGAGCAGCCAGCCTGTGTAATCAGATGTACACAGTGTGCTCCACAATGCACATAGAGGGCTAATGGTTGTTGCCTCCTCACAATTGCCTGTGCACCTGTGTATTCAAAAGCCAAGTCAACAAACAGGTCACTGACCATCTCGAATCCCACCGTACCTTCTCCGCTGTGCAATCTGGTTTCCGAGCCGGTAACGGGTGCACCTCAGCCACACTCAAGGTACTAAACAATATCATAACCGCCATCGATAAAAGACAGTACTGTGCAGCCATCTTCATCGACCTTGCCAAGGCTTTCGACTCTGTCAATCACCATATTCTTATCGGCAGACTCAGTAGCCTCTGTTTTTCTGATGACTGCCTTGCCTGGTTCACCAACTACTTTGCAGACAGAGTTCAGTATGTCAAATCAGAGGGCATGCTGTCCGGACCTCTGGCAGTCTCTATGGGGGTGCCACAGGGTTCAATTCTCGGGCCGACTCTCTTCTCTGTATATATATCAATGATGTTCCTCTTGCTGCGGGCGATTCCCTGATCCACCTCTACGCAGATGATACCATTCTATATACTTCCAGCCCGTCCTTGTACACTGTGCTATCTAACCTCCAAACAAGCTTCAATGCCATACAACACTCCTTCCGTGGCCTCCAACTGCTCTTAAACGCTAGTAAAACCAAATGCATGCTTTTCAACCGTTCGCTGCCTGCACCTGCACACCCGACTAGCATCACCACCCTGGATGGTTCCGACCTAGAATATGTGGACATCTATAAGTACCTAGGTGTCTGGCTAGACTGTAAACTCTCCTTCCAGACTCATATCAAACATATCCAATCTAAAATCAAATCTAGAGTTGGCTTTATATTCCGCAACAAAGCCTCCTTCACTCACGCCGCCAAACTTACCCTAGTAAAACTGACTATCCTACCGATCCTCGACTTTGGCAATGTCATCTACAAAATAGCTTCCAACACTCTACTCAGCAAACTGGATGCAGTTTATCACAGTGCCATCCGTTTTGTTACTAAAGCACCTTATACCACCCACCACTGCGACCTGTATGCTCTAGTCAGCTGGCCCGCGCTACATATTCGTCGCCAGACCCACTGGCTCAAGGTCATCTACAAGTCCATGCTAGGTAAAGCCCCGCCTTATCTCAGTTCACTGGTCACGATGGCAACACCCACCCGTAGCACGCGCTCCAGCAGGTGTATCTCACTGATCATCCCTAAAGCCAACACCTCATTTGGCCGCAATTCGTTCCAGTTCTCTGCTGCCTGTGACTGGAACGAATTGCAAAAATCGCTGAAGTTGGAGACTTTTATCTCCCTCACCAACTTCAAACATCTGCTATCTGAGCAGCTAACCGATCGCTGTACATAGTCTATTGGTAAATAGCCCACCCAATTTTACCTACCTCATCCCCATACTGTTTATATTTATTTAATTTTCTGCTCTTTTGCACACCAATATCTCTACCTGTACTTGACCATCTGATCATTTATCACTCCAGTGTTAATCTGCAAAATTGTAATTATTCGCCTACCTCCTCATGCCTTTTGCACACAATGTATATAGACTCTCTTTTTTTCTACTGTGTTATTGACTTGTTAATTGTTTACTCCATGTGTAACTCTGTGTTGTCTGTTCACACTGCTATGCTTTATCTTGGCCAGGTCGCAGTTGCAAATGAGAACTTGTTCTCAACTAGCCTACCTGGTTAAATAAAGGTGAAATCAAATTTTAAAAATAAAAACAATTCCTGCCATGTTTGAGGCACCATCGTAACTCTGCCCACGTAAGCCAGACATGGGCAAATTGAGCCTCAACAACACATCAGTTGCCACTTTCGCAATGCCTTCGCCTGTTGTCCCCGACACCCTGTATAGCCCAATAAAGTCATCGTGAGGGACAAGGTCATGGTCAACATAACGCACGCAGACACTCTTCTGTTCAGCACCGAGACATCTTGAGTACCATCAACAATGTACAATCAGAAGAGACCTGATCTCAGCTGCAATTCCTCGAATGACTGTATTGGCCATGATGTTCAGAATTTCGTTCTGTGCTGTAGGGCCTGTGTACATTGTGGTATTCTCTGTTTAACCACCTCAGTAAAATGGGATCCTCTTCTGCCCTAAGTTTCAAAAGCTGGTATAAATTCCCACTGTCATCCGTGTGGCCTCTAAAAGCTTGTCCCTGTCTTATTACATCCTGCACCAAACTAACAATTTTCATCAAGCAATGGCTTGCGTCCTCCTGCTGTTTACCCCACGCGCTAGATAACTGGGCACTGATTGGATTTAGCTTGTGTTCTGTTAGAGTTACAAAGTGGCGGTGGGTTTGGCAGTTTTGATGTGCTGTGAATCTTTCAATGGCTTTTCACCAGTTCCTAAATCCTGCACTAATGAAGGCAGCATCTGCTCTTTGGCCAAAAGATGGCTGGCTTGAAAACCCTTGGCTACAGTGAAAACACAAGACTCCTTTTATTGATGTATTATAATGTAGCCAGGGGAAATCGCGAAACCATCTCTCTTGAAACATCAACACTCTGTTGGCAAGAGTTTGTGGATCTATAAATTGTGGGTGTGGTTGATATGGTTTTGTGCCATCACTGAGGTAACTGGACAATATTGTGCCACTGTCCACTATACTGGTGCTGCTGGCAACAGGGTTGACACCTGGTCCTGCCATGGCTGTGACACTGTTCTCTGAAGTCTCTCTCCCTGGCTCTTTCCCTTTCACCACCTTCACTGACTCACAGTCTGTCTCCTAGAAAATAAATAAGGTGTTTGCTGTATTCCTAACTACCGGTAACTACTGGTTGGCTGGCTGGCTGGCTGGCTGGCTGGCTGGCTGGCTGGCTGGCTGGCTGGCTACACACACACACACACACACACACACACACACACACACACACACACACACACACACACACACACACACACACACACACACACACACACACACACACACACACACACACACACACACACACACACACACACACACACACACACACACACACACACACACACAGTGTGCAGGTTATTTACAGTAGGAGTTGGGCTTCTATTATCTTCTATTATCATTCTATATGGGCTTCGATCTAAAAGGTAGCTAGCAAATGTGAAACGGATTGCAGTGACAAGGGTTGACAGCTGTATGAGTTGATAATTTACACAACATATGCTGGAACCTTTTGTAGTTTTAATGTAGTTTATGTTTCATATTGGCTGGCTTCCAACAATAGCTGAATTTGCAGAGCCTGCGAGCACCAATTCCGTTTCTGTGGTGTTTGCTATAATCTTTGCTATCGTCAGTTTACTCCAAGATTGGCACACAGGTGCTTCAAAGTTCCCTAGCGACAATTTAGCTTTTGCAATGAGACCATTAAATATATTTAAGACAATGATAGAAGAGAGTGTAGTTCAGTTTGGAGTTCAGTTTATCACTAACCTTATTACAGGGACTTCAAAGCACTACAGCTGCATGCTGATCTTGGAATAAAGATTCCATCTTTGAAGACGCCACATAAATGGAATAGGTAGCTAGCTAATGTTTGCTTTAGTTTGCTTGCTAGCTCTGCAAATTCAGCTATTGTGTGTGAACCCTGCCAACATAACACGTTGGGTTACGTGCATTGAGTGCCTTTCAGATGGTAGACACAAACCCTCTGTTACCTTGTTAGCTAAGGAACACGACATTGCATTGCTAGCTTCTTTCATTGACTCAAATTCAAATAGCTGCAAACACTGGTTGATGTTACTGTAGCTAGCTAGCTAGCAAACTTCAGCTAACCGCTAGCTAACATAAAGAGTGGCCTGTAATTTAATGCTGTGAAAAGGAAGACTGGTGACAGTTATAAATGTGTTTTCTTATATTGAGTGGTAGAAGTAAAGAAATATCTAACATATCCTTTGTTTGAACTATTTACTGGAGGTCACCAACGACAGACTCTGTCTGATTCCCACACATGCACAGTACTTGCATCATGTGCCACTGCTGAGGGCTGGGGCCTGGGGGGGTTGAAGGCAGTGGATCAAACCATTGTGAGGCAAAAAGCGGGGGTCTCAATCTTTTGAAACTTAAAAATGCGCTATTAAGTGTCTATAATCAGCACAGGTGCTTTCATTGTGTATTATTCATATTATTGAAATGACATGGTTATGTTTACAGTGATATATTGGGGGGGACAAATCCTATTTTTCCCAGGATGGGGAGGGTCGTATCCCGTCCCCCCTGGGATTTCCGCCTATGAGCTCAGTACAGAGCCTCTCTAACTAATATTGGAAAGCACACCTCTGTATCTCTGTCCCACTGAGAGAGTGAAATGCTCCCTGTCTGTTTTCCTCTGTGTGCTTGAGCCTATACCACCTACCTAATTACCAATTACCAACACTGTCAGACAACTGTCATCACATCAAGAGCTTTTCACCTTACCGGGCCTTACAGCATTGATGAGTCAGAGAGTGCAGCTGTGCAAGAAATAACAAAAATAACAAATGCATGTACTTTTCAACAGAGCAGGACTTGAAGGGCTTCAAATTGCCTCCTCAGCAGCTGCTGTTGATTAAACACATTTTGAGGACCTGCATAGCTTTTTGGCTGTCGCTGCCTCCTGTTTCCCCTGGCTCCAGGTTTTGACTAGATTGTACAGTTTATGTCAGAATTTACTTTTTGTAGCACATTAGGAGAATGTACGCAGCAGGTTAAGGTTAGGGTGACCTAAAATGTTAAAATTTGATCCAATTAGCCCTGTGTTTTCCCCACCTCCAGCCTCTAAGTTTTTCCTGGCACTCAGGCCGTGTGTTGTTTGGGTCCCGGCTGGGAGAGATTGTTTGCAGCCCCTCAGATGCTTCCCGCTCAGTTCCAGAGGAAGGAAAAAGCAATTTCATGCTTGGGCCACAGTGAATCCGTCTCTGTCAGTTCCGCTGCTTGGTGACCTCAAATCATTGTTTCTCACCACAACCCTTTCTGTCCTGTGATCGAGAGACCAAGACCACAAACCAGCCGCGGAAGTGAATTGAGGAGGCGCTTTAGCGTGCTCCCTCACAGTTATATCCTCTCTGATGTTTCTCAGATTTACGTGCTCCCTCGTGTTTGACTGTTCTTTTATAAAATCAATCAACTATGTTTAATTATTAAGTGATTGTCACGCCCTGGTCAAAATATATTATGTTTGTCTTCATTTATTTGGTCAGGCCAGGGTGTGACATGGGTTATTGTGGTGTGTTTTTGTCTTGGTTTTTTTGGGGTGTATAGCATAGTCTATGGCTGCCTCAGGCGGTTCTCAATCAGAGTCAGGTGATTATCGTTGTCTCTGATTGGGAACCATATTTAGGCAGCCATATTCTTTGAGTATTTTGTGGGTGATTGTTCCTGTCTCTGTGTTTGTTGTCACCAGATAGGCTGTATAGGTTTTCACGTTCCGTTTGTTGTTTTGTATTTTCAAGTTATTCATGTCATGGTCATTTTTATTAAAGAACATGAGTAACCACCACGCTGCATTTTGGTCTGCTTCTTCTTTACCAGACGAGAATCGTTACAGTGATTCAATTAATCATATAACAATCAATTAAGTAGTAATCTGAGGCACAACGGGAAAAGTTATTTAACAAGTTACTATCTCCCGACTAAACTCTAAAGATATAAATATTTCTTACATTAGTTATTTCATTAATTCTTACTTACCTTCAGTCTCATTCATAAATGTCGCAAAACTCTTGAGTATCTGCACGAACCCTGGCATAAATTATGAATCAGCGATATACAAATTTGCTTCATTATTTATTTACTAATTTATTTACTAACTAACTAAATAATCACACAGAATTACATAAACACAATCAGGATAGCTTACACATTGATTACTACACAATTACTACACAATGCAATGAAAAGTCCCTTGTGGACTAAGAAAATATGATGGTTTGTTACAAAAATTAAAAGGGAGGGGCATGTAAGAAAGAATGGGAGAAGAGACAAATGACTTCACTATCGTACATACAGTTGATGACTACGCTCATGGAAATGTGAATACTTTGCACATGAACGGCCGCTCATTCAAAATGATTTGCAATGTACAGTACATATTTACGTGTGTATGACTTGTTGTCGCTGTTGAAATCGACGGTCCGTCTGGGGAATAATTCGACAAAGTCTCTGGTTTCTCCATCAGAGATCAACATTTTTCGTAGGTGTAGTTTGTTCAGAGGGCTCAGTTATAGTGGATACGTCAGACGTACCAATGCTTGTTTGATAGGGAAATGTTCTTCACAATGAATCTTTCAGAGCACCACCCGGTGGTTCCCGGCCGAGTTTACAAGACAAAGAGTACTTCATTAATCAGGCTAGGGTCTATTTTTCTCAATTTCTGCCTGACTGACATGCCCAAAGTAAACTGCCTGTTGCTCAGGCCCTGAAGCCAGGATATGCAAGGGTGGTAAGATTTGTATCTTTGGACGTGGCAATTGATTCAAACATGCTCCTTAAACTTTCCTGACTGGCCATAGAGGATACCAAACTGATGGACCCAAGAAAGGGAATCCCAGATCAGTGGGGAGGCTGAGCAGCCAGCCTGTGTAATCAGATGTACACAGTGTGCTCCACAATGCACATAGAGGGCTAATGGTTGTTGCCTCCTCACAATTGCCTGTGCACCTGTGTATTCAAAAGCCAAGTCAACAAACAGGTCACTGACCATCTCGAATCCCACCGTACCTTCTCCGCTGTGCAATCTGGTTTCCGAGCCGGTAACGGGTGCACCTCAGCCACACTCAAGGTACTAAACAATATCATAACCGCCATCGATAAAAGACAGTACTGTGCAGCCATCTTCATCGACCTTGCCAAGGCTTTCGACTCTGTCAATCACCATATTCTTATCGGCAGACTCAGTAGCCTCTGTTTTTCTGATGACTGCCTTGCCTGGTTCACCAACTACTTTGCAGACAGAGTTCAGTATGTCAAATCAGAGGGCATGCTGTCCGGACCTCTGGCAGTCTCTATGGGGGTGCCACAGGGTTCAATTCTCGGGCCGACTCTCTTCTCTGTATATATATCAATGATGTTCCTCTTGCTGCGGGCGATTCCCTGATCCACCTCTACGCAGATGATACCATTCTATATACTTCCAGCCCGTCCTTGTACACTGTGCTATCTAACCTCCAAACAAGCTTCAATGCCATACAACACTCCTTCCGTGGCCTCCAACTGCTCTTAAACGCTAGTAAAACCAAATGCATGCTTTTCAACCGTTCGCTGCCTGCACCTGCACACCCGACTAGCATCACCACCCTGGATGGTTCCGACCTAGAATATGTGGACATCTATAAGTACCTAGGTGTCTGGCTAGACTGTAAACTCTCCTTCCAGACTCATATCAAACATATCCAATCTAAAATCAAATCTAGAGTTGGCTTTATATTCCGCAACAAAGCCTCCTTCACTCACGCCGCCAAACTTACCCTAGTAAAACTGACTATCCTACCGATCCTCGACTTTGGCGATGTCATCTACAAAATAGCTTCCAACACTCTACTCAGCAAACTGGATGCAGTTTATCACAGTGCCATCCGTTTTGTTACTAAAGCACCTTATACCACCCACCACTGCGACCTGTATGCTCTAGTCAGCTGGCCCGCGCTACATATTCGTCGCCAGACCCACTGGCTCAAGGTCATCTACAAGTCCATGCTAGGTAAAGCCCCGCCTTATCTCAGTTCACTGGTCACGATGGCAACACCCACCCGTAGCACGCGCTCCAGCAGGTGTATCTCACTGATCATCCCTAAAGCCAACACCTCATTTGGCCGCAATTGCCCAGTTCTCTGCTGCCTGTGACTGGAACGAATTGCAAAATCGCTGAAGTTGGAGACTTTTATCTCCCTCACCAACTTCAAACATCTGCTATCTGAGCAGCTAACCGATCGCTGTACATAGTCTATTGGTAAATAGCCCACCCAATTTTACCTACCTCATCCCCATACTGTTTATATTTATTTAATTTTCTGCTCTTTTGCACACCAATATCTCTACCTGTACTTGACCATCTGATCATTTATCACTCCAGTGTTAATCTGCAAAATTGTAATTATTCGCCTACCTCCTCATGCCTTTTGCACACAATGTATATAGACTCTCTTTTTTCTACTGTGTTATTGACTTGTTAATTGTTTACTCCATGTGTAACTCTGTGTTGTCTGTTCACACTGCTATGCTTTATCTTGGCCAGGTCGCAGTTGCAAATGAGAACTTGTTCTCAACTAGCCTACCTGGTTAAATAAAGGTGAAATCAAATTTTAAAAATAAAAACAATTCCTGCCATGTTTGAGGCACCATCGTAACTCTGCCCACGTAAGCCAGACATGGGCAAATTGAGCCTCAACAACACATCAGTTGCCACTTTCGCAATGCCTTCGCCTGTTGTCCCCGACACCCTGTATAGCCCAATAAAGTCATCGTGAGGGACAAGGTCATGGTCAACATAACGCACGCAGACACTCTTCTGTTCAGCACCGAGACATCTTGAGTACCATCAACAATGTACAATCAGAAGAGACCTGATCTCAGCTGCAATTCCTCGAATGACTGTATTGGCCATGATGTTCAGAATTTCGTTCTGTGCTGTAGGGCCTGTGTACATTGTGGTATTCTCTGTTTAACCACCTCAGTAAAATGGGATCCTCTTCTGCCCTAAGTTTCAAAAGCTGGTATAAATTCCCACTGTCATCCGTGTGGCCTCTAAAAGCTTGTCCCTGTCTTATTACATCCTGCACCAAACTAACAATTTTCATCAAGCAATGGCTTGCGTCCTCCTGCTGTTTACCCCACGCGCTAGATAACTGGGCACTGATTGGATTTAGCTTGTGTTCTGTTAGAGTTACAAAGTGGCGGTGGGTTTGGCAGTTTTGATGTGCTGTGAATCTTTCAATGGCTTTTCACCAGTTCCTAAATCCTGCACTAATGAAGGCAGCATCTGCTCTTTGGCCAAAAGATGGCTGGCTTGAAAACCCTTGGCTACAGTGAAAACACAAGACTCCTTTTATTGATGTATTATAATGTAGCCAGGGGAAATCGCGAAACCATCTCTCTTGAAACATCAACACTCTGTTGGCAAGAGTTTGTGGATCTATAAATTGTGGGTGTGGTTGATATGGTTTTGTGCCATCACTGAGGTAACTGGACAATATTGTGCCACTGTCCACTATACTGGTGCTGCTGGCAACAGGGTTGACACCTGGTCCTGCCATGGCTGTGACACTGTTCTCTGAAGTCTCTCTCCCTGGCTCTTTCCCTTTCACCACCTTCACTGACTCACAGTCTGTCTCCTAGAAAATAAATAAGGTGTTTGCTGTATTCCTAACTACCGGTAACTGCTGGTTGGCTGGCTGGCTGGCTGGCTGGCTACACACACACACACACACACACACACACACACACACACACACACACACACACACACACACACACACACACACACACACACACACACACACACACACACACACACACACACACACACACACACACACACACACACACACACACACACACACACACACACACACACACACACACACAGTGTGCAGGTTATTTACAGTAGGAGTTGGGCTTCTATTATCTTCTATTATCATTCTATATGGGCTTCGATCTAAAAAGGTAGCTAGCAAATGTGAAACGGATTGCAGTGACAAGGGTTGACAGCTGTATGAGTTGATAATTTACACAACATATGCTGGAACCTTTTGTAGTTTTAATGTAGTTTATGTTTCATATTGGCTGGCTTCCAACAATAGCTGAATTTGCAGAGCCTGCGAGCACCAATTCCGTTTCTGTGGTGTTTGCTATAATCTTTGCTATCGTCAGTTTACTCCAAGATTGGCACACAGGTGCTTCAAAGTTCCCTAGCGACAATTTAGCTTTTGCAATGAGACCATTAAATATATTTAAGACAATGATAGAAGAGAGTGTAGTTCAGTTTGGAGTTCAGTTTATCACTAACCTTATTACAGGGACTTCAAAGCACTACAGCTGCATGCTGATCTTGGAATAAAGATTCCATCTTTGAAGACGCCACATAAATGGAATAGGTAGCTAGCTAATGTTTGCTTTAGTTTGCTTGCTAGCTCTGCAAATTCAGCTATTGTGTGTGAACCCTGCCAACATAACACGTTGGGTTACGTGCATTGAGTGCCTTTCAGATGGTAGACACAAACCCTCTGTTACCTTGTTAGCTAAGGAACACGACATTGCATTGCTAGCTTCTTTCATTGACTCAAATTCAAATAGCTGCAAACACTGGTTGATGTTACTGTAGCTAGCTAGCTAGCAAACTTCAGCTAACCGCTAGCTAACATAAAGAGTGGCCTGTAATTTAATGCTGTGAAAAGGAAGACTGGTGACAGTTATAAATGTGTTTTCTTATATTGAGTGGTAGAAGTAAAGAAATATCTAACATATCCTTTGTTTGAACTATTTACTGGAGGTCACCAACGACAGACTCTGTCTGATTCCCACACATGCACAGTACTTGCATCATGTGCCACTGCTGAGGGCTGGGGCCTGGGGGGGTTGAAGGCAGTGGATCAAACCATTGTGAGGCAAAAAGCGGGGGTCTCAATCTTTTGAAACTTAAAAATGCGCTATTAAGTGTCTATAATCAGCACAGGTGCTTTCATTGTGTATTATTCATATTATTGAAATGACATGGTTATGTTTACAGTGATATATTGGGGGGGACAAATCCTATTTTTCCCAGGATGGGGAGGGTCGTATCCCGTCCCCCCTGGGATTTCCGCCTATGAGCTCAGTACAGAGCCTCTCTAACTAATATTGGAAAGCACACCTCTGTATCTCTGTCCCACTGAGAGAGTGAAATGCTCCCTGTCTGTTTTCCTCTGTGTGCTTGAGCCTATACCACCTACCTAATTACCAATTACCAACACTGTCAGACAACTGTCATCACATCAAGAGCTTTTCACCTTACCGGGCCTTACAGCATTGATGAGTCAGAGAGTGCAGCTGTGCAAGAAATAACAAAAATAACAAATGCATGTACTTTTCAACAGAGCAGGACTTGAAGGGCTTCAAATTGCCTCCTCAGCAGCTGCTGTTGATTAAACACATTTTGAGGACCTGCATAGCTTTTTGGCTGTCGCTGCCTCCTGTTTCCCCTGGCTCCAGGTTTTGACTAGATTGTACAGTTTATGTCAGAATTTACTTTTTGTAGCACATTAGGAGAATGTACGCAGCAGGTTAAGGTTAGGGTGACCTAAAATGTTAAAATTTGATCCAATTAGCCCTGTGTTTTCCCCACCTCCAGCCTCTAAGTTTTTCCTGGCACTCAGGCCGTGTGTTGTTTGGGTCCCGGCTGGGAGAGATTGTTTGCAGCCCCTCAGATGCTTCCCGCTCAGTTCCAGAGGAAGGAAAAAGCAATTTCATGCTTGGGCCACAGTGAATCCGTCTCTGTCAGTTCCGCTGCTTGGTGACCTCAAATCATTGTTTCTCACCACAACCCTTTCTGTCCTGTGATCGAGAGACCAAGACCACAAACCAGCCGCGGAAGTGAATTGAGGAGGCGCTTTAGCGTGCTCCCTCACAGTTATATCCTCTCTGATGTTTCTCAGATTTACGTGCTCCCTCGTGTTTGACTGTTCTTTTATAAAATCAATCAACTATGTTTAATTATTAAGTGATTGTCACGCCCTGGTCAAAATATATTATGTTTGTCTTCATTTATTTGGTCAGGCCAGGGTGTGACATGGGTTATTGTGGTGTGTTTTTGTCTTGGTTTTTTTGGGGTGTATAGCATAGTCTATGGCTGCCTCAGGCGGTTCTCAATCAGAGTCAGGTGATTATCGTTGTCTCTGATTGGGAACCATATTTAGGCAGCCATATTCTTTGAGTATTTTGTGGGTGATTGTTCCTGTCTCTGTGTTTGTTGTCACCAGATAGGCTGTATAGGTTTTCACGTTCCGTTTGTTGTTTTGTATTTTCAAGTTATTCATGTCATGGTCATTTTTATTAAAGAACATGAGTAACCACCACGCTGCATTTTGGTCTGCTTCTTCTTTACCAGACGAGAATCGTTACAGTGATTCAATTAATCATATAACAATCAATTAAGTAGTAATCTGAGGCACAACGGGAAAAGTTATTTAACAAGTTACTATCTCCCGACTAAACTCTAAAGATATAAATATTTCTTACATTAGTTATTTCATTAATTCTTACTTACCTTCAGTCTCATTCATAAATGTCGCAAAACTCTTGAGTATCTGCACGAACCCTGGCATAAATTATGAATCAGCGATATACAAATTTGCTTCATTATTTATTTACTAATTTATTTACTAACTAACTAAATAATCACACAGAATTACATAAACACAATCAGGATAGCTTACACATTGATTACTACACAATTACTACACAATGCAATGAAAAGTCCCTTGTGGACTAAGAAAATATGATGGTTTGTTACAAAAATTAAAAGGGAGGGGCATGTAAGAAAGAATGGGAGAAGAGACAAATGACTTCACTATCGTACATACAGTTGATGACTACGCTCATGGAAATGTGAATACTTTGCACATGAACGGCCGCTCATTCAAAATGATTTGCAATGTACAGTACATATTTACGTGTGTATGACTTGTTGTCGCTGTTGAAATCGACGGTCCGTCTGGGGAATAATTCGACAAAGTCTCTGGTTTCTCCATCAGAGATCAACATTTTTCGTAGGTGTAGTTTGTTCAGAGGGCTCAGTTATAGTGGATACGTCAGACGTACCAATGCTTGTTTGATAGGGAAATGTTCTTCACAATGAATCTTTCAGAGCACCACCCGGTGGTTCCCGGCCGAGTTTACAAGACAAAGAGTACTTCATTAATCAGGCTAGGGTCTATTTTTCTCAATTTCTGCCTGACTGACATGCCCAAAGTAAACTGCCTGTTGCTCAGGCCCTGAAGCCAGGATATGCATATAATTGGTACCATTGGAAAGAAAACACTGAAGAAAACACAGAAGTGTGTAGAAATGTTAAAATAATGTTTTAGGAAGATTTTCAAAAATTAAGTGAATGTGGGGCGCCGTCCTCAAACAATCGCATGTCATGCTTTCGCTGTAAAGCCTACTGTAAATCAGACAGTGCATTTAGAATTTAAGCTTTAACCGATATAAGACACTTGCATGTACATACCTTAAGGGAACATTTCGACATTTTCTGTATGGTTAGTGAAAAAGTCCATATTGCAAATGTAAGGTCCCTTACTAGACGTCCGAAAACATTTGTAAAATTCGGGGACGGCGTCGGGCCGAGCGGCAGGGCCAGACATTCGGTTTTCGTTTTATAAAATAATCAAATTTTGGTCATTTTTCCGCTATCCCGGAAAATCCCACAAGAGGGCATAAGCAATCATACTGCAATTTGACAAAACATCACGAATCACGACGGGGCCTTATCTCGAAAATTGAAAATATTTCGAAGCCGAAACTTGGTGAGCATAGGTTTGGCATAATGGGCAGTTGGCCCCGAACAAGATGGCGTCTAGGCCTCAACGGTTTTTGAGTTATGGCCATTTTTCTGGGATTAAAGGTCCAAAATGAAAATAGAGAAATTATTTTTTCACTTCACGTCAAAGTCAAGGAGCCTCCGGTGTCAATAAAAAAAAAATCAGCCATTTATCTATCGTCATTTAAGAGAAACCGTACAATGACAGATTGGTGATGTTCAAATCTAGTTTTTTTTTCAACAGTTACAGATCCAGTTGCAGGGTGTTCATACGAATATTTTTAAAGTGTGCTGCGGAGCTCTGCGAAATTTTTGTGATTTTCTATGATTTTCTGAAATAACACACACTCACTAAACCCTCCGTAAATAACTCAGTTCTTAACGTAAAGACTTAAAACTCAGGATTCTGTAAAGGCATACCCCAATCAGGATATGGGTTTATTTATAGCTTCCTGTGCCTTAAATGGTGTCATAGTGGCTGTTTCCAAGGGTTAAAAAGGTCAGATCTTTTCAAAACTTCATATGTGTGATTAGGCAACCCTCCTGAACTGAACTCCTGAATTGAGGAAGTACAGTTCCCGCTCAGCCCAGTCAAAACTGTTCGCTGCTCTGGCCCCCCAATGGTGGAACAAACTCCCTCACGACGCCAGGACAGCGGAGTCAATCACCACCTTCCGGAGACACCTGAAACCCCACCTCTTCAAGGAATACCTAGGATAGGATAAGTAATCCTTCTCACCACCCCCCCTTAATGATTTAGATGCACTATTGTAAAGTGGCTGTTCCACTGGATGTCAGAAGGTGAATTCACCAATTTGTAAGTCGCTCTGGATAAGAGCGTCTGCTAAATGACTTAAATGTAATGTAAATGTAAAATCAGTCATTTCTCCCAACAGATGTCAAAGAAAAGCTCTCTCACACACACACAGCAAGGATGGAGTGACAAAGCGCGGTGCTTAAAGACACAGAGAGCAGGCAATGGCATAAACATAATCCCAAGGCCATGCCGAGTTCAACGAGATATCCCGCTTGACCGTAGCTCGCTCGGTCTAAGCGCAGCGACCATGAGAAAAGTAGGCCCAAAATGAAGCCTGCACCACAATGTCATTTGCTTTTGGGTGACAGTGAGAGAACTGTTAGGGTGAGAAACACAATTCGACCTCAGGTACGTTCCTAAGGTCCCCCCGATCCGTGCAAGCCTAACCTTGACCGTGTGGCATTAACCCTTCACAGTTAAAAGAAGGTGTTTACATCAAACAGTTTGCATTGACTTCTCTCCCCATAGGAATACATTGCCTGCTCCTCTAAATTCAACCTGAGGCCTATGTGGGTTATGAATGCCTTATGAACCTGTCTTTGATGACAGTCCATCAGGACACTATGAGGTCTACCTGTGTCGATTCTAAGCTTCCTGGACCAACCGGAAGTGCTTAAAATCACCCTAAAAGTGTATATCCATACCCTGCCTGCAATTTGATAGACATAGTGCATTGAACCCTGTGTAAATCAGTCAATTCTTAACGTAAAGACTTAAAACTCAGGATTCTGTAAAGGCATAGCCCAATGAGGATATGTGTTGACTTATAGCTTCCTGTGTCAACCGGAAGTGCCATAATTGGTGTCTCAGGGGCTGTTTCAAAGGGTTAAAAAAATCAGATCTGTCCAAAACTTCATATGTGTGATTAGGCAACCCCCATGAACTTTAAATCAGTCATTTTGCCCATAAAAATTCAAAGGAAAACTAAATCACACAGATACACAACTTGGAAGGAGGGACGTATTGGGGTGCGTAGAGACAAACAGTGCCTCCAATAGTTAGCTTTGTTCGAGCTAAAAAAGATCCATCAGACCTAGAGTTCCGAAACTTTAGAAACCTGTTCTAGACCTTAGGTCGATAGTGCGTGGTGAGTTAGGTGGCTCTAGAAGGTTCTCGGACCGAGAAACAGCCTCGTACATTTGCAATGACTTCAATTCATTTTGACCATTACGAAAATGGCGACATTTAGAAAAGTCTCAGAGACACAAGACTAGGTGCATTGAAACCGGCTCGGCCCATAGACACGGACCCCAACTTTTCTGTCCGATAGCTCATTCAAGGACCCTATAGCAAGGCATGGAAAAAAGTGGATTTTCAGCACCAATTAGGGTTTTACTCGAGCACCGAATGACCTATTGAGCCGAAACTCGGGATTCGGGGTCGCCTCACATAGGCCTACACATAATGTCCGAACTGGACCCGCAGCTAGAACGTAACTATGTGTTTTACATTTTTATTATGTTTTAAACTAAAGGCGCTGTGAATTATGGGCCTGCTCTGACATATGTGATAGTTGGCTTCTAAATGAGTTGGAAAAAGTGGGTTTGGTGTCAATTGGTATCAGTTTGGTGTCAGAATGACATCTAATTGACTGATGGACACTGACTTGCTAGTTGACTTTTGTTAATTTGCAATATGTTTAAGCGGAGAGGGACCATCACCAAAATGGCATTGTGAAATCAACACAAAAAATGGCATCACCATAGTGTCCAGACTGTGCCGAGTTCAACGAGACGCCCCGCTTGACCGTAGCTCGCTCGGTCTGAGCGCAGCGACCATGAGTAGGCCCAAAATGAAGCCTGCACCACAATGTCATTTGATTTTGGGTGACAGCGGTGGAACCGTTAGGTTTAGAAGGACAATTCAAACACAGGAATGTTCCTAAGGTCCTCCCGATCTGTGCAAGCCTAACCTTGACTGTGTGTTATTAACCCTTCACAGTTAAAAGAAGGTGTTTACATCAAACAGTTTGCATTGACTTCTCTCCCCATAGGAATACATTGCCTTCACCTCTAAATTCAACCTGAAGCCTATGTGGGTTATGAATGCCTTATGAACCTGTCTTCTATGACAGTCCATCAGACCACTATGAGGTCTACCTGTGTTGATTCTAAGCTTCCTGGAGCAACCGGAAGTGGTTAAATTCACCCAAAAGGTATTTGGATGTACATCACCAGCAAAGGTGAAAATGACTCTGCATTCAACCCTGTGTAGATCAGTCAATTCTCAACTTAAAGACTTAAAACTCAGGATTCTGTAAGTGTCTATGTCAATCAAGACGTGTTTACTTATAGCTTCCTGTGCCAACCGGAAGTGCCTTTAATTGGGTCACACTGTCTGTTTTGAAGGGTTAAAAAAGTTGCATCTTTTTAAAACTTCATATGTGTGACTAGGTAACCCTCCTGAACTGTAAATCAGTCATTTCTCCCAGCAGATGTCAAAGAAAAGCTCTCTCACACACACACAGCAAGGATGGAGTAAAAAAGTGCGGTGCCTAAAGACACAGAGAGCGGGCAATGGCATAAACATAATCCCTAGGCCGTGCCGAGTTCAACGAGATATCCCGCTTGACCGTAGCTCGCTCGGTCTGAGAGCAGCGAGCATTAGAAAAGTAGGCCCAAAATGAAGCCTGCACCACAACGTCATTTGATTTTGGGTGACAGCGGTGGAACCGTTAGGTTTAGAAAGACAATTCAACCACAGGAATGTTCCTAAGGTCCTTCCGATCCGCGCAAGCCTAAGTTTGACCGTGTGGCATTAACCCTTAACAGTAAAACAGGGTTTTTTGATCTCATAGAATACAATAATATCTCTCCCCATAGGAATACATTGCCTGCTCCCCTAAATTCAACCTGGAGCTTATATGGGTTATGAATGCCTTATGAACCTGTCTTCGGTACCAGTCCATCAGGCCACTATAAGGTCTACCTGTGTCGATTCTAAGCTTCCTGGACCAACCGGAAGTGGTTAAAATCGCCCTAAAAGTGTATATCCATAACCTGCCTGCAGTTTGATAGACATAGTGCATTCAACCCTGTGTAAATCAGTCAGTTTTTATGGTAAAGACTTAAAACTCAGGATTCTGTAATATAATACCCCAATGAGGAGGTGTGTTGAGTTATAGCTTCCTGTGCCAACCGGAAGTGCCATAATTGGTGTCTCATGGGCTGTTTCGAGGGGTTAAAAAAACCCAGATATTTCCAAAACTTCATATATGTGATTAGGCAACCCCCATGAACTGTAAATCAGTCATTTTTCCCATAAAATTTCAAAGGAAAACTAAATCACACACACACAGCTTGGAAGGAGGGACCCATTGGGGTGCGTAGAGACATACACTCCCTGCATTAGTTAACCTTGTTGGAACTTTTAAAGAACCGTCCGAAACTTTAGAATCCTGTTCTAGACCTCAGGTCGATAGTGCGTGGTGAGTTACGTCGTTCAAGAAGGATTTTTAAGCATGTCAAATTTCTTATGACATTTGGCCCCCACAAAACATATGCCTTATGCACAAGTAAAAAAAAAAAAAATAATGGTAATAAAATATGACTAAAGTATGTTGATACAGTTCTTATATGTGTGTAATTGACATAAAATTCGAAAGAATTTCGAAAAACGGTCCAGAAAGCACTTTTTAAGGGTGTGTGAAGTTTTTTAAATAAAATTGAGCTATTTTTGACTTTTGACTTCCTATGAAATCATATTCCAAATGGAGAAAACATATGCCTAATGCACAAGTAAAAAAATAATAATAATTATGATAATAAAATATGAATAAAGTATGTTGATACAGTTCTTATACGTGTGTAATTGACACAAAATTTGAAAGAATTTTGAAAAACGGTCCAGAAAGCACTTTTTTAGGGGTGTGTGAAGTTTTTTATGAAATTTTGCAATTTTTGACTTTTGACTTTTGACTTCCTATGAAATCATATTGCAAATGGACGAAACATGTGCCTTATGCGCAAGTAATAATAATAAAAAAAAATATGATAATATAATTGGACAAAAGTATATTCATACAGTTCTTACACATGTGTAATTGACAAAAAAAGCGAAAGAATTTCGAAAAACGGTCCAGAAAGCACTTTTTTAAGGGGCGATAAGTTTTTGACAAAAAAATCATTTTTTCAAAATTTGGCTTTTGGATGTTGACTTGAGGTCCATTTCCTATATGAAAAACCACGGTGGAGCGCACACACCACCTGTTGGATTTTTGAAGTGTTACAACTGGCAATTGCCATATGGCATTTGAAAGACATTTTGCATGAATCAACGCCGATTTGGGTGGTATTGGCCATCGTGTACATGGTTTGTCCTATGCCAATGTTTTCCCATTCATTTTTGTCCATTTCAGGGGGGTCTTCCCTTACATAAATGTTTAATATCCATCATTTTTATGATTATTTATTTGAATTGCGCGCCCTCCAGTTTCACCGGAAGTTGTCCCGCTAGCGGGCCGCCTAGCCTTAAGTTAAACAGCTGCAGACTGATTTTTCCTTTGTAGTCTTCATCTTCTTCACTCAAGAGAGTTTCAGAGTGTCTTACCATTTTCTGATCTTATAGTTTTAAAACCATTTGCAACGTATTCAGCTGGAACCATTTCATACACCGGCAGCAACCCGGCATGTTTGGTCTAATATGTTAATTCTTCAAGGAGTCCTTCTAAGCACCCGCGTTGGAGGGCGGTGTCAGTCACGTTGCCACAAGGTCTGTGCTCACGTGGGCGTGGTTACTGAATGGAAAAACTTTACATGAAAAACAAGTCTCTCATTTAGAAGGCTAAGGCCGTTGTGCTCTAGGATTTAAGTGTTGCATTCGACACTATTTGCTATTATGTCCTTCTGGACAGACTGGAGAGGTGGGTTGGCCTCTCCGGTCCATTCTAAATTGATTTAGGACCTATTTAACTGGTCAAGAGTGTTTTGTCACCCTTGGTGAACTTACTGTAACTCAGAGAAAAACATAGATTTTGGTTCCGGTAATGTTCATTTTATATATGTTAGCCCTTGGCAGAGTTTTCAGAAAGCATAGCATTGATTTCCACTGTAAAACAGATGATACACAACTTTACATTTCTGTGTCACTAGAGGATTTTGGCTCCTCTGATGAATTTTTACACTGTAGGTGATTTAGAAGTACTTGGATGGCTCACAAAGCACGGAGAGAGATAATCTGGCTGCGCTTTTTAGATCATGGGCAATCAAATGTATTTATATAGCCCTTTGTACATCAGCTGATATCTCAAAGTGCTGTACAGAAACCCAGCCTAAAACCCCAAACAGCAAGCAATGCAGGTGTAGAAGCAAGGTGGCTAGGAAAAACTCCCTAGAAAGGCCTAAACTTAGGAAGAAACCTAGAGAGAAACCAGGCTTTGTGGGGTGGCCAGTCCTCTTCTGGCTGTGCCGGGTGGAGATTATAACAGAACATGGCCAAGATGTTAAAATGTTCATGCTGGTCAAATAATAATAATCACAGGCAGAACAGTTGAAACTGGAGCAGCAGCACGGCCAGGTGGACTGGGGACAGCAATGAGTCATCATGTCAGGTAGTCCTGAGGCATGGTCCTAGGGCTCAGGTCCTCCGAGAGAGAGAAAGAAAGAGAGAATTAGAGAGAGCATAATTAAATTCACACAGGACACCGGATAGGACAGGAGAAGTCCTCACACGTTAGGAATGTGACCAAAATAGCTTTTTACAACATGAAGAATATTGCCAAGCTGCGATCATTTCTCTCTTAGGCTGATACAGAGAGACTCATGCAGGCTTTTATTACAAGCAGGCTTGACCACTACATTTACATTTAAGTCATTTGGCAGACGCTCTTATCCAGAGCGACTTACAAATTGGTGAATTCACCTTATGACATCCAGTGGAACAGCCACTTTACAATAGTGCATCTTAATCATTTAAGGGGGGTGAGAAGGATTACTTTATCCTATCCTAGGTATTCCTTAAAGAGGTGGGGTTTCAGGTGTCCCCGGAAGGTGGTGATTGACTCCGCTGTCCTGGCGTCGTGAGGGAGTTTGTTCCACCATTGGGGGCCAGAGCAGGGAACAGTTTTGACTGGGCTGAGCGGGAACTGTACTTCCTCAGTGGTAGGGAGGCGAGCAGGCCAGAGGTGGATGAACGCAGTGCCCTTGTTTGGGTGTAGGGCCTGATCAGAGCCTGGAGGTACTGCGGTGCCGTTCCCCTCACAGCTCCGTAGGCAAGCACCATGGTCTTGTAGCGGATGCGAGCTTCAACTGGAAGCCAGTGGAGAGAGCGGAGGAGCGGGGTGACGTGAGAGAACTTGGGAAGGTTGAGCACCAGACGGGCTGCGGCATTCTGGATGAGTTGTAGGGGTTTAATGGCACAGGCAGGGAGCCCAGCCAACAGCGAGTTGCAGTAATCCAGACGGGAGATAACAAGTGCCTGGATTAGGACCTGTGTCGCTTCCTGTGTGAGGCAGGGTCGTACTCTGCGGATGTTGTAGAACATGAACCTACAGGAACGGGTCACTGCCTTGATGTTAGTTGAGAACGACAGGGTGTTGTCCAGGATCACGCCAAGGTTCTTAGCGCTCTGGGAGGAGGACACAATGGAGTTGTCAACCGTGATGGCGAGATCATGGAACGGGCAGTCCTTCCCCGGGAGGATGAGCAGCTCCGTCTTGCCGAGGTTCAGCTTGAGGTGGTGATCCGTCATCCACACTGATATGTCTGCCAGACATGCAGAGATGCGATTCGCCACCTGGTCATCAGAAGGGGAAAGGAGAAGATTAATTGTGTGTCGTCTGCATAGCAATGATAGGAGAGACCATGTGAGGTTATGACAGAGCCAAGTGACTTGGTGTATAGCGAGAATAGGAGAGGGCCTAGAACAGAGCCCTGGGGGACACCAGTGGTGAGAGCGCGTGGTGAGGAGACAGATTCTCGCCACGCCACCTGGTAGGGGCGACCTGTCAGGTAGGACGCAATCCAAGCGTGGGCCGCGCCGGAGATGCCCAACTCGGAGAGGGTGGAGAGGAGGATCTGATGGTTCACAGTATCGAAGGCAGCCGATAGGTCTAGAAGGATGAGAGCAGAGGAGAGAGAGTTAGCTTTAGCAGTGCGGAGCGCCTCCGTGATACAGAGAAGAGCAGTCTCAGTTGAATGACTAGTCTTGAAACCTGACTGATTTGGGTCAAGAAGGTCATTCTGAGAGAGATAGCGGGAGAGCTGGCCAAGGACGGCACGTTCAAGAGTTTTGGAGAGAAAAGAAAGAAGGGATACTGGTCTGTAGTTGTTGACATCGGAGGGATCGAGTGTAGGTTTTTTCAGAAGGGGTGCAACTCTCGCTCTCTTGAAGACGGAAGGGACGTAGCCAGCGGTCAGGGATGAGTTGATGAGCGAGGTGAGGTAAGGGAGAAGGTCTCCGGAAATGGTCTGGAGAAGAGAGGAGGGGATAGGGTCAAGCGGGCAGGTTGTTGGGCGGCCGGCCGTCACAAGAAGCGAGATTTCATCTGGAGAGAGAGGGGAGAAAGAGGTCAGAGCACAGGGTAGGGCAGTGTGAGCAGAACCAGCGGTGTCGTTTGACTTAGCAAACGAGGATCGGATGTCGTCGACCTTCTTTTCAAAATGGTTGACGAAGTCATCTGCAGAGATGGAGGAGGGGGGGAGGGGGAGGAGGATTCAGGAGGGAGGAGAAGGTGGCAAAGAGCTTCCTAGGGTTAGAGGCAGATGCTTGGAATTTAGAGTGTTAGAAAGTGGCTTTAGCAGCAGAGACAGAGGAGGAAAATGTAGAGAGGAGGGAGTGAAAGGATGCCAGGTCCGCAGGGAGGCGAGTTTTCCTCCATTTCCGTTCGGCTGCCCGGAGCCCTGTTCTGTGAGCTCGCAATGAGTCGTCGAGCCACGGTGCGGGAGGGGAGGACCGAGCCGGCCTGGAAGATAGGGGACATAGAGAGTCAAAGGATGCAGAAAGGGAAGAGAGGAGGGTTGAGGAGGCAGAATCAGGAGATAGGTTGGAGAAGGTTTGAGCAGAGGGAAGAGATGATAGGATGGAAGAGGAGAGAGTAGCGGGGGAGAGAGAGCGAAGGTTAGGACGGCGCGATACCATCCGAGTAGGGGCAGTGTGGGAAGTGTTGGATGAGAGCGAGAGGGAAAAGGATACAAGGTAGTGGTCGGAGACTTGGAGGGGAGTTGCAATGAGGTTAGTGGAAGAACAGCATCTAGTAAAGATGAGGTCGAGCGTATTGCCTGCCTTGTGAGTAGGGGGGGAAGGTGAGATTGTGAGGTCAAAAGAGGAGAGGAGTGGAAAGAAGGAGGCAGAGAGGAATGAGTCAAAGGTAGACGTGGGGAGGTTAAAGTCGCCCAGGACTGTGAGAGGTGAGCCGTCCTCAGGAAAGGAGCTTATCAAGGCATCAAGCTCATTGATGAACTCTCCGAGGGAACCTGGAGGGCGATAAATGATAAGGATGTTAAGCTTGAAAGGGCTGGTAACTGTGACAGCATGGAATTCAAAGGAGGCGATAGACAGATGGGTAAGGGGAGAAAGAGAGAATGACCACTTGGGAGAGATGAGGATCCCGGTGCCACCACCCCGCTGACCAGAAGCTCTCGGGTGTGCGAGAACACGTGGGCGGACGAAGAGAGAGCAGTAGGAGTAGCAGTGTTATCTGTGGTGATCCATGTTTCCGTCAGTGCCAAGAAGTCGAGGGACTGGAGGGAGGCATAGACTGAGATGAACTCTGCCTTGTTGGCCGCAGATCGGCAGTTCCAGAGGCTACCGGAGACCTGGAACTCCACGTGGGTCATGCGCGCTGGGACCACCAGATTAGGGTGGCCGCGGCCACGCGGTGTGGAGCGTTTGTATGGTCTGTGCAGAGAGGAGAGAACAGGGATAGATAGACACATAGTTGACAGGCTACAGAAGAGGCTACGCTAATGCAAAGGAGATTGGAATGACAAGTGGACTACACGTCTCGAATGTTCAGAAAGTTAAGCTTACATAGCAAGAATCTTATTGACTAAAATGATTGAAATGATACAGTACTGCTGGAGTAGGCTAGCTGGCAGTGGCTGCGTTGTTGACTTTGTAGGCTAGCTGGCAGTGACTGCGTTGTTGACACTACACTAATCAAGTCGTTCCGTTGAGTGTAATAGTTTCTACAGTGCTGCTATTCGGGGGCTAGCTGGCTAGCTAGCAGTGTTGATTACGTTACGTTACGTTAAAAGAACGACAATAGCTGGCTAGCTAACCTAGAAAATCGCTCTAGACTACACAATTGTCTTTGATACAAAGACGGCTATGTAGCTAGCTAGCTACGATCAAACAAATCAAACCGTTGTACTGTAATGAAGTGAAATGAAAATGTGATACTACCTGTGGAGCGAAGCGGAATGCTGACCGGGTTGTTGAAGTTCAATTCGGTAGACGTTGGCTAGCTGTTGGCTAGCTAGCTAGCAGTATCTCCTACGTTAAGGACGACAAATAGCTGGCTAGCTAACCTCGGTAAATTAAGATAATCACTCTAAGTCTACACACTCTAAACTATACAATTATCTTGGATACGAAGACAGCAAAGACAACTATGTAGCTAGCTAACACTACACTAATCAAGTCGTTCAGTTGAGTGTAATAGTTTCTACAGTGCTGGTATTCGGTAGACGGTGGACGTTAGCTAGCTGCTGGGCAGATAGCAGTGTAGACTACGTTAGGATGACGAAATATGATAATTACGCAATTATCTTTGATACAAAGACGGCTATGTAGCTAGCTAAGAAGAAATTGCTAAGATTAGACAAATCAAACCGTTGTACTATGATGAAATGTAATGAAATGTAATGAAAAGTTATACTACCTGCGGACCGAAGTGTAGATGCGACCGCTCGCTCCAACCCGGAAGTAAAAATGGCAGCCAGTGCACTATAATGCTCTCCTGTCTGGTCTACCCAAGAATGCCACTGCAAAACATACAGAATGCTGCAGCACGGGTACTGACCAAGACCAGGCGGAGAGCACACATCACACCAGTAATAATGTCTCTCCACTGGCTGCCTGTGAGTTTTAGAATTAATTCTAAGATTCTTCTACTGGTCTTTTAATCAATACACGATTGTGCACTCCAATACATACAGTTGAAGTCGGAAGATTACATACACCTTAGCCAAATACATTTAAACTCAGTTTTTCACAATTACTGACATTTAACCTCTAGCGTAGAGCAATCCCGTATCCGGGAGCGTAATCATAGCCTCAAGCTCATTAGCATAACGCAACGTTACCTATTAATGAAAATCGCAAATGAAATAAATATATTGGCTCACAAGCTTAGCCTTTTGTTAACAACACTGTCATCTCAGATTTTCAAAAAATGCTTTTCAACCATAGCTACACAAGCATTTGGGTAAGAGTATTGATAGTTAGCATAGCATTAAGCCTAGCATTCAGCAGGCAACATTTTCACAAAAACAAGAAAAGCATTCAAATAAAATAATTTACCTTTGAAGAACTTCGGATGTTTTCAATGAGGAGACTCTCAGTTTTCTCAGTTTTTCCAAAAAGATTATTTGTGTAGAAGAAATCGCTCCGTTTTGTTCATCACGTTTGGCTAAGAAAAAAAAAGAAAAATTCAGTCATTACAAACGCAAACTTTTTTCCAAATTAACTCCATAATATCGACAGAAACATGGCAAACGTTGTTTAGAATCAATCCTCAAGGTGTGTATCTATTTGATGATAAATCACTCGTTGCAGTTTGGTTTCTCCTCTCTTCAAAATGGAAAAATGCACGCACCTGGAGATTACGCAATAGTTTCGACGGAGGACACCGAGCGGACACCTGGTAAAGGGTAGTCTCTTATGGTCAATTTTCCAATGATATGCCTACAAATACGTCACAATGCTGCAAACACCTTGGGGAAACGACAGAAAGTGCAGGCTCATTCCTTGCGCATTCACAGCCATATAAGGAGACATTGGAACACAGCGCCTCCAAAATCTGTCTCACTTCATGTATGAAATTTCATCTTAGTTTCGCCTGTAGCATTAGTTCTGGGGCACTCACAGACAATATCTGTGCAGTTTTGGAAACGTCAGAGTGTTTTCTTTCCAAAGCAATTATATGCATAGTCGAGCATCTTTTCGTGACAAAATATCTTGTTTAAAACGGGAACGTTTTTCATCCAAAAATGAAATACTGCCCCCAGAGTTTCAAGAGGTTAAACTTCCGACTTCAACTGTATCGGACATGCTTTTGGTGATTTACTGTTCTACATGATAATTAATTGCACGCACCTGATTCTCCATGCAATGTTTCCTACACATTTTCTTGGCAATGAACAAATTTCAGATCTGCTGGGTGCAAACTTAAACATCGTGAATATTCGGTGCAACTTCCGGTGCGCATTTACTGTGAACACTGAGACTGTATCCACTTGAATTTACTGTTTTAACAGTGGCACACGTGGCTAATGCAGCTCTCACTTTGATCTCAAAACAAGCTCATAATAATCACAACTGCTCATGCTGTAAAACAGTCCAGTTCAAAATGAATGGCACAATCCATATAAGGCAATGGTCAATTTGCATATAGGCCTACTGCAGCTCTGAATGGTTATAGCACACCTGTCTGTATAGAGTGCGGAGTCATGCCTGCCAATGCAATAGAATCCTACTCCGATGTGCTCTGCCTAAAACAAAATCTCTTGCATAGTTAGTTTTGCATACTAAGTTTTGTATAGTTAATTTTGTTTTGTTATGTTGCATATATTTAGTCATAATTCGCATAGTAAAGGGAAAGGTTGATAGTGCTAACTGACGGGGAAAACTATTGGAAGTTGAGTGAAGTTCAATCTCATGCTTCTCTGCATGGGCTGATACATGTGTTTCTTCTGCGCTGCAGCCCTGGAGGAGCTGCGCACCTGAATACATTTAGAGGGAACGTTGGTTCTAAATCAGTCCCTGATCAGAGGGGTACAATGAAAAAATGCAGTGGAACTGGCTTCGAGGTTCAGAGTTGAGTTTTAAGGTCCTGTACAGCTGATGCATTGGTCCAGAGCCAGATGGTTTTGGCGAAGAGTCACTCGTCATTGGCGGAGAGTCAGGCGGCATTAAGTTTTGCCATATAGATTGCAAAATAGTTGGGAAGAGATTTTCAATGTACCAATTCCATGGCACATGGTTTATGAATTGACACACAAAATGACGCACGATTCAAAACTCAGAATTTTTATTTAAAATTATTATACTAAATTGCAACCAATATAATGTTATATATATGTGGGACACAACCTTAAATCTAGAAACAGCCTCTTAATGAGTTCCAAGAGCCGATCTGTTATCCAACAATGATTATTATTAACCCTGCATTATAATTGTATAAAAGCCCCTTAGATTATGTGTTTTTATTTACAGTAGTGATGGACAGCTCGAGGAATTTTGAAAACATGTTTTCCAACACTTGTCATTTTACAAAGGCTATTAGGCAGGGCAATAGACACGATGTGGTCCCAAAAACACCTCTCTAACATCGGGTCCAGCATATCTCTTGATGATGTCATTGAATGTCTCACCAACTTTGATCTGGGCCTGGGTCTGTAGAATGCAAAGTTCTTTGTTTGTCAGACAAATCATTGGGTCGAAACTACAGAACAGTACAGAACTGTTCTGGAATTTAAGAAATATACAATATACTATATCAAATGTCTTACAGAGCCTTTCCATAATTCCACTCAAGTTTCTTCAACTGTCTTCTGACTGTGATTAGAGTGATGTTTATGTTGTGCTGTGATGCCAGCAGATTACAGATTGCCTTTGCTGATCGCTCATCATTTTTAACCATCATTGAGTCGATGGCTTGAATAGTCTCGCTGGAAACGGAATACAATGTAAAAATGTTTAGCATACAGTAAAGACCATTTATTTAAGCATTATTTTTTAGCATTATTAGGCCCACTTTACAGTATTGTAGCCGACTGTACCTGTTCATTTTCCTGGGCTTTCATGTTCGGCGTAACACGAATAGCACTCTCCGTGACCATAATTTCCAAGTCTAACAGTGTTTTACCGACATATTTAATTATTCAAGGATCCTTTCTCTTCCCTGTGTTGGAGTTATTTTAAGAATACAAAAGAGAAGAGGAGGGTGCCATGAGAACAGTGACACATAATTATAGAAAGTAATGAAGGCTTGCAATGTGATTGATGGTGCTATATTGGATGGGAAAACGTTTTGGACCATTAATTGTACAGAGCCAAGGAAGCAGCTCAGGACTGTCAACATAGGAAATGAATGAAATGTATCTCCCGGCGAGTATGTCTGTAACGGTTTTCTTTATGCGAAGGAGAGTCGGACCAAAATGCGGCGTGGCTATTTAGATTCATGTTTAATAGAAAAACAACTACATACAAACACTACAAAACAAGAAACGTAACACGAAAACCAAAACAGCCTATACTGGTGCAAAGTAACACATAGACAGAAACAAGGACAATCACCAACGACGCACTCATAGAATATGGCTGCCTAAATATGGTTCCCAATCAGAGACAACGATAAACACCTGCCTCTGATTGAGAACCACTTCAGACAGCCATAGACTAAGCTAGAAAACCCCACTAAGCTACAATTCCGATACCTGTGAAAAACCCCACTAAGCTACAATTCCGATACCTGTGAAAAACCCCAAGACAAAAACACACCACATACCAAAACCAATGTCACACCCTGGCCTGACCAAATAAATAAAGAAAACACAAAATACTAAGACCAGGGCGTGACAATGTCTGGGGAGAGGGCCTCAGTGTGAGGACTAGGAGAGCTCAATTGATGTGGTTTGGCACATGGGAAGCACAGGTTTGGTATATGGGGAGTGCAGGCTTGGTACATGGGAAGTGCAGTCAGATGACCTTTTTAGTATATAATTGAATATACTTCAATTTTATATTTTCTGTAAATGATCATCATAATCACTGGCACAATCCCTGCTTCGACGTGTTTCAAGTTTTATTGCCACATGCCCAAGTGCAGTTAAATGCTTAACTTGCGAGCCCTTCCCAACAATGCAGTATTAACTATCTAAAATAGTATATCTAGAGAAATAAAACAAACATGAGAAATAAGAAACAAAGAAAAAGAAAACAGGAGAGTGCAAGCTACTATACGGGTTCAATGCCAGTAACACATTTACAGTGTGCAGGGATAGTTGAGGTAGATTTGTACAGTACATGTAGGCAGGAATTAGTAAAAATTAGTAAAAAGTGACTTGAAACATGTCGAAGCAGGGATTATGCCAGTGATTATGATGATCATTTACAGAAAATATAAAATTCACGTATATTCAATTATATACTAAAAAGGTCATCTGACTGCACTTCCCAATATAGCAGTGCTGGGAAGTGTCTTATAGAAGGAATATATACTGTAAATTCTATGGTAATATACTAATGGTCATATCAACATGTAAACAGGAGTAATTGTGACCAGTACCAGGATAAATAGATACATTCTAATGGTAATGGCAATCAACAATGAATGAACGGCAGTGTAACGGTAGTAATACATCTAAATTAAACTTAAATGACACACTACGGAGATAGAAACAGACCATCATGGATTAGTCAGCTGGTGTTTGTGTGTACGTGTGTGTGAGAGAGAGAGTGTGCATGTGTGCGTCCATAGGAGAGAGTTTTACAGTATTTTAATGTTTTCTTAATGCTATCCAGTATAAGGAATAGTTAAAATACTGCTATGCTATAATGCTATACCATGACTCTACCTTAATCTAACAATCATTATTTATGAGAAGGATGGAATCTACAGAAAGTTCTTATTGGAATTGTAGAAAGGTTATTTATCAACACAGTGCTTCAAGGTTTGCAGAAAATTCTTTGGTCTTTGGAATTAAAGATTCTTCTTTGTCTTTGATATTCTCTGTGACCTCAGACACTTTGCTAAATAGATTACTCTGTTTCATTATCAATATACAATACACAAGAAGCCAAATAACTCAAGAGGATCTAGCTGCCAAGAGCTTTTTCATTAGAGACTATGTTCAAAAGTCCCAGTATTATCTATTTCAGGTATCAGATAGGATGAAATGCATAAAAATAGAATGAAAAGATTGAGGGTCCGCATCCAAGTCAATGATTTGTGCATTCTATTTATTCCATTTCTATGCCTTTAATCCTATCGGATAGGCGAAATCCAGATAACTTTTTAAATACTGGGCTCAGAGATCCATGAGTGTCTCAGACATAACTTTGTTCATATGTGACCAACCGGCTCGATCACGTGGCTACATTTTTTTTTTTTTTTACATTGGATAAAAGCAGAGATTCAGAGCTAGAAAATGGTATTATCATACACTACAGTTGAGGAGAAACAGGAAAGCAATTCTGCTTTGAAATTTGAAAAACTTGTAACCTCACTTTTGAGAAAATGCCCCTTTATTGTTTTGGTAAACCCACTGGAGAGCTCTTCTTTGTCAAATCAAATGTTATTTGTCACATACGGTTAGCAGATGTTAATGCGAGTGTAGCGAAATGCTTGTGCTCTTGTTCCGACCATGCAATAATTCCTAACAAGTAATCGAACCTAACAATTTCACAACAGCTACCTTATACACACAAGTGTAAAGGAATGAATAAGAATATGTACATAAAAATATATGAATGAGTGATGGCCGAACGGCATAGGCAAGATGCAGTAGATGATATAGAGTACAGTACATACATATGAGAAGAGTAATGTAGTGTATGAAAACATTATATAAAGTGGCATTATTTAAAGTGGCTAGTGATACCTTAAATTACATCAAGATGGCAAGATGCAGTAGGTGGTATAGAGTACAGTATATACAGTGCCTTGCGAAAGTATTCGGCCCCATTGAACTTTGCGACCTTTTGCCACATTTCAGGATTCAAACATAAAGACATAAAACTGAATTTTTTGGTGAAGAATCAACAACAAGTGGGACACAATCATGAAGTGGAACGACATTTATTGGATATTTCAAACTTTTTTAACAAATCAAAACGGAAAAATTTGGCATGCAAAATTATTCAGCCCCCTTAAGTTAATACTTTGTAGCGCCACCTTTTGCTGCGATTACAGCTGTAAGTCGCTTGGGGTAGGTCTCGCTTGGGGTATGTCTCTATCAGTTTTGCACATCGAGAGAATGAATTGTTTTTGGATGGAGAGCATTTGTGAACAGCAGTTTTCAGTTCTTTCCACAGATTCTCGATTGGATTCAGGTCTGGACTTTGACTTGGCCATTCTAACACCTGGATATGTTTATTTTTGAACCATTCCATTGTAGATTTTGCTTTATGTTTTAGATCATTGTCTTGTTGGAAGACAAATCTCCGTCCCAGTCTCAGGTCTTTTGCAGACTCCATCAGGTTTTCTTCCAGAATGGTCCTGTATTTGGCTCCATCCATCTTCCCATCAATTTTAACCATCTTCCCTGTCCCTGCTGAAGAAAAGCAGGCCCAAACCATGATGCTGCCACCACCATGTTTGACAGTGGGGATGGTGTGTTCAAGGTGATGAGCTGTGTTGCTTTTACGCCAAACATAACGTTTTGCATAGTTGCCAGAAAGTTCAATTTTGGTTTGATCTGACCAGAGCACCTTCTTCCACATGTTTGGTGTGTCTCCCAGGTGGCTTGTGGCAAACTTTAAACAACACTTTTTATGGATATCTTTAAGAAATGGCTTTCTTCTTGCCACTCTTCCATAAAGGCCAGATTTGTGCAATATACGACTGATTGTTGTCCTATGGGCAGAGTCTCCCACCTCAGCTGTAGATCTCTGCAGTTCATCCAGAGTGATCATGGGCCTCTTGGTTGCATGTCTGATCAGTCTTCTCCTTGTATGAGCTGAATGTTTAGAGGGACGGCCAGGTCTTGGTAGATTTGCAGTGGTCTGATACTCCTTCCATTTCAATATTATCGCTTGCACAGTGCTCCTTGGGATGTTTAAAGCTTGGGAAATCTTTTTGTATCCAAATCTGGCTTTAAACTTCTTCACAACAGTATCTCGGACCTGCCTGGTGTGTTCCTTGTTCTTCATGATGCTCTCTGCGCTTTTAACGGACCTCTGAGACTATCACAGTGCAGGTGCATTTATACGGAGACTTTATCATCATTAGTCATTTAGGTCAACATTGGATCATTCAGAGATCCTCACTGAACTTCTGGAGAGAGTTTGCTGCACTGAAAGTAAAGGGGGCTGAATAATTTTGCACGCCCAATTTTTCAGTTTTTGATTTGTTAAAAAAGTTTGAAATATCCTATAAATGTTGTTCCACTTCATGATTGTGTCCCACTTGTTGTTGATTCTTCACAAAAAAATACAGTTTTATATCTTTATGTTTGAAGCCTGAAATGTGGCAAAAGGTCGCAAAGTTCAAGGGGGCCGAATACTTTCGCAAGGCACTGTACATATGAGAAGAGGGCACTTCCTCTTTTAGTTTCTGTCTATAGGCTGGGAGCATCAAAATGGAGTCGTGGTCAGCTTTTCCGAAAGGAGGGTGGGGGAGGACCTTATATGCGTCACGGAAGTTAGAATAACAATGAGCCAGGGTTTTGCCAGCCCGGGTAGCGCAATCGATATGCTGATAAAATTTAGTGAGCCTTGTTTTCAGATTAGTCTTGTTAAAATCCCCAGCTACAGTAAATGCAGCTTCAGGATATGTGGTTTCCAGTTTACATAGAGTTAAATGAAGTTCATTCAGGGCGTCGATGTGTCTGCTTGGGGGGAATATACACGACTGTGATTATGATCGAAGAGAACTCTCTTGGTAGACACTGCGGTTGACATTTGATTGTGAGGAATTCTAAGTCAGGTGAACAACAGGACTTGAGTTCCTGTATGGGCGGCAGGGTAGCCTAGTGGTTAGAGTGTTGGACTAGTAACCTAAAGGTTGCAAGTTCAAATCCCCGAGCTGACAATTTACAAATATGTTGTTCTCCCCCTGAACACACAGTTAACCCACTGTTCCTAAGCCGTCTTTGAAAATAAGAATTTGTTCTTTTAACTGACTTGCCTAGTAAAAATTAAAAAATTGTTGTTATGATCACACCACGTCTCATTAATCATAAGGCATACACCCCCGCCCTTCTTCTTACCGGAGAGATGCTTGTTTCTGTCGGCGCGATGCGTGAAGAAACCAGGTGGCTGTACCGACTCCGATAGAATTACAATGTTACAATGTTGAGGATTAGCTTGTGGGCTACACAGAAATACCTCGAATGCGTCAAGCTGCAACACCAACACGATGACTCCTCCTGAATTGCTGTTCCTGCCAAAGTCATATGGTGAAATTAGCATTTAAGTAGCATTTGAGTGTGTTTATGCAGTACAGACTCTCAGTCTATGGCAACTTAGAGTTCTGGTTAACAGTTAGATCAGTGGTTTATTTGGGACATCGGGGACAGGATATGGATTGAATGATAGGTGATTACTCAGGACAGATGTTTGGCCTCCAGCATATGGCATTGTATTTAAATGTTTTGCACAAGCAGTGCATTACTCTCTTATTCAGCTCACTCTTGAATTCAAAAAATATGAAGTCATACAAAGCAAAAATCCTTTATAAAGCCAGTCCCCCATTTTGCCACTACCCTTCCCCCTCCTGCTGACAGGTCTTTGTCATTTTATTGTCACCAGTGAGGGTGCTTTGCTCCTTCCAGTGCTGTAACTCTCAACCACTGGAGCAGGGCTGTCTTAAGCCTCAGCCCCAGTCGTTAATGAGATGACTCCCAGATCAATTCTTATCGACTGCAGTGCTCCATTATTAGCTTGTAAGACATTACTGTTACATCACATTATCACTTAATTATTTTGAAGGCAGAGAGAGCAATGCTAGTGGAAGTCTCTAGTATGAAATTAGGCAAATGTATTAGTCAGTTCCTCTAACTAAAATGGCCTGAGGTCTGTGGCATTAATGTTGCATTTTAATGACATCATTAACAAACAGGAATGATTAATGTTTCTTGGGGCCATGTGAGTGCTGATTGGCAGAAAACTTGAGAAGAGATAGTACTTCTTACTAATTGCGTATAATGAAATAGTGTCTCCATTGGTGTCGACACAGCTCCTGTTACACATTCATGACAAGTATAAATGCATACTCTGACATGGAAAGCAAAGCATAACCCTTTTCGCATGCATGCACACACACAACCAAAGAGAACAGACAAAGTTTTCACTGAGTTTTGATAAAGCACCATTTAATAAGAAATTAAGCTTTGCGTAATGAGAGGCAGCATTGTTAGAAATTGAGCTTGCCAAACCTGCCATCTTCTCCTAAACTAGTCATCAATGCAGCAGATACCCCTATCTATCCTACAGTGGTTCCTCCTTTAAAAGTTGCGTCATACACACCCTTCAGCATTCTGTGGCACGTCATTTAATTCTCAGACATTTCTTATGTTACTGCAAGTTATTGCTAGTTTGACCACCAGAAGGCATCTTTGAGAAGCATTTGATAGTATTCCATATTGGCTGTGTCAGAGAATTTAAAACGTTTTTTGTAATAACATTGTACATTGGATTGATTTTAAGAAATTTGGCTTAATTCATTTGATTAATATTATGATGTTTCCATTGAGAAAAACAAAAAATGAAACCCTGATTGTTTCCGTTAGGATGGAATGGAAAATATGGGACTGTACAATATGATTGTCGGGAGTAGGCTACAGGATTGGAGGATTCAAAATTGTTTGCCTTCATTAGACAACTTTGTTCCAATATTTCTGTAAATCAGTGATATTTATTCCCATAGTAATTTGTTATGGATCCATAACTAAATCAACATCTGCATTTTGAAAGAGTATTTTTTATCTGTGTCTTATTAACGAAATGAATGTGGTTATTTGTTTATTAGGCTACCGTGCTCTGGTATTCTCAACTCTGGTACACTCAGATAAGAGTGCTCTGAAATCCATGTAGACATAACATTTTTAAAAACATTCATTTCTGATAAAAGCTAGTTCATTGCATCCGCCGTGGAGCTCAGTGCCATAATATGACCATATTTCCCAGCTGCTTGACGTTGTTATTTTAGTAAATTTTTCACCCTGCCAGCTCTTATTAGTTATATTGAGCATTGTGGCACCAACTCACCTTCCGAACGTTCTATTCCCAGCTTATTGTTCAACGTCACAATGCCTGCTTTGTTATTGTTGGCAATGAGACCTGCTCACGTTGTTTTATAGTTAAAATGTAAACAACAAAAATAATATTGGAACTCTGCGGTCTTCCCATTTTTTCCTATGGGGGAAATATAGGCATGTTTGTCTATTTCGCCAAATATCTCGCAATGTGTATTTTTCAAGTCGGACGCCATTTTAATTATGAGAATCTCCCCTTTGTAATTATGCAAGCCTGGGCAGCTAGCTCGGTTGTCATCAAATCCTAGCCCCAAAATACTTTTTGCCAATTGGAACGCTGAGCTTCCCCCATTGATTTCCTTTGGAGAGGCATGTCGGTCTATTTCACCAAATTTCTCACTGTGTATATATATTTTTTACTTTCAAGTCTGGTGTAACCGGTGTGAAATGGCTAGTTTATTAGCACGCACCCTGCTAACTGTGTTTCAATCG
This sequence comes from Oncorhynchus masou masou, assembly GCF_036934945.1. Taxonomy (NCBI): domain Eukaryota; kingdom Metazoa; phylum Chordata; class Actinopteri; order Salmoniformes; family Salmonidae; genus Oncorhynchus; species Oncorhynchus masou. The sequence continues at coordinate 30,941,886 of NC_088241.1, read as the reverse complement.
GTGACGTCACTCGCTCTGAGACGTTGAAGTAGTTGTTCCCCTTGATCTGTAGGGGTGTGGCTTTTGTGGAGCGATAGGTAACGATGCTTCGAGGATGGCTGTTGTCTATGTGTGCAGAAGGTCCCTGGCTTGAAGCCCAGGTAGGGGCAAGGAGAGGGACGGAAGAAAAACTGTTACACTGGCACCATTTTAATCAGGAGAATCTCCTCTATGTAATTATGGAAGTCTGGACAGCGAGCTCGTTTGTCATCGATCGCTCGACCAGAAATAGAAAAAGTTGTTTTATTTTTACTCTACTTTTTCATTACGCAGACATAAGCACAATCGAGGTGCGGATGTTTACTTTCTACACAAGTTTTTTTTTCATTTTTTCGTCCGACGAACAGATTGTAGTGGTAAAATTAAAAGAGATACATTTATGGAATTCTAAGCATCACTCTAGTCAAAACAGGCTCTGCGAACATTCAATTCCATTAATTTTCTATGGGCTCGTGCTATTTTTCCAGTTTAACCAATGTTCTTAAGCCGTTTTTCAGCCTTGGGTGAATTTTGACTCATTCTATTGTCCAGCCTATAGATGGCCAAAGGGAATTTACGAATGCACCCGAATGTCCATTGACAAAGCACAATGACTAAACCATTTAGCTAAGCTAAGAATGACGAGAATAATCAGTCAATAACTATTAACATTAAGAAGCTAGCTAACATGCCGGTGGTTCATACTGCTGTAAATGATATGCTATGTGGTTCGTAAGGACAGCGTAGCTAATAAATTGTCAGCCAACATAATGTGTATGGTAACTTACTTGAAAAGTAATTATTTTATTTTATTACATTGAGTTGCAAGCTACCCCTTGGTTGTTAGGGAAAATCTGGTCTGTGATAGAAGGGGAATTTTTCACACCTAGCTCGGCTATTTGACTATTTTTTAGTAAAGGTTGAATAGTCTATTGTTCAGCTATTAGCCCCCCTCCCCAATTTGCACTCATCTGCAAGTAGGTTTTGATGTGAGAGAGGAAGCCAGTCCCTTCATCACCACCTCACCTGCTCTTAAGATAACCTTCGGGCCAACTGGGGGCCCAAGGCTGGTTAGGAGACACCGCAATTGTGATGAACTGAGAGAATATAAGGGTAGCACTGTAATTCATTAATCATATGCTGTCTGCCGCTGTTCTTACCTCTTTCCCTTTCTGTCTTTCTTCCTAGTTTTATAATGCACACCATATGTGCATTGAAGTACAGATTGAACTTGTCTTTATAATACTACAATTATCATAATTATAATGCATTTATTATGTATTTATAACACCTGGATAATGAACTTCTTTCAATAAAGCGTTTCACATTCCCCACTGGTTGACATTAAGTATCTTATTGAAATACTATCCTGTGTCCTCAGATGAATGTAGATCAAGGGAATTTGATATGCTTTGTTTTTTTCTGTATATATGAATTACAAATTAATCACGTTTCTAGTCAATTACATAGTTACAATGTGTAATCATTGATGTCCCAGGAGCAGGAATGGGAAACACTGTTCAAGTGTATAATTGTAATACGTACATGCAGACACAGCATCATTCAAATAATGTAGATTGATTTGACTGAAAAATAATGTCTCAGACATTCATACCTGACCCACACCTTTATTTGCCAAGGAAGAGTACATGATCAGTGAGTATATTCAATGTACATGCTACAATGTGGGAATCTCATGTGTGGTAATAACTACAGTACATGTATATAGGACTTGCATCCTTGGCATAATAAAGTTATTATATTCTACTCTATCCATATGTAACCGTATAGCTTCTGTCCCTCAGAAGCTATACTGCCACAGCCACCATCGAAGCATCGTTACCCATTGCAGAGCAAGGCGAACAACTACTTCCAAGGTCTCCGAGCGAGTGACGTTACCGATTGAAACGCTATTAGCGCGCACCCTTCTAACTAGCTAGCCATTTCACACCGGTTACCACATGCTTCATTAATGCCATTCAGACTTGAAGTTGATACAACAACTATGATAGCTGAGGTTCATAGATTGGAATCAATATTAGTTCAGAACTTAACATTTTAGTGTCCATACACAGATCGGCCACATACACAGATCGGCCACATACTGTAGCTAGCTACACATTCATAGGCATACAGTTATTTTTATCCTCCACTACACAATAAGCAAGTAAATAGTTAGCTAGCTATGTTACTTTAGCTGCATTGCAAGGCAAGCTTACACAATGTACATTTGATTTCCAGTAATTGCTTTAGCTAGCTAGATTCTTTACATCCACTGTTTCACAAGACGACAGCTTGGTTTGCTGTTTTTCTCAGGAGTCCATAAAATGTTAAACAACACGAATTACAAATTCATTCTCCCAACACTAGCTAGCTGGCTAATGTTATGCTAAATGTTATGCTAAATGCATAATGAGTGCTCTAACTCCCCCTTGTGGTGGTCTGGAGCAATGAAGCCGTGACGCTGGGTACCTCGGTGCAAGCTCGCAACTTTTAAAGGAGGAACAACTGTACCACTTATAACACCTCTAGTCAGTTAAATGTACATTAAAAACAAATATCATATTCATCCCCCATACAATGTGCTTACCTACAGGATGTACTCTCAGAGTTCTATTTTGACCAAACAAATCAACATAATATGACATGTTTACTATAGTATTCAAATTACCATGACAAATGGGATGAATTAAAAAACTGTATTAGTGGAGGGTCATAGTAATATATGCTACACGTGTTAAGATTGATTTGTTGTAAAATATGTCCAGCCGTAGAAGATAAAACCAAAGACCACGAAGCCCCTTTTTAAAAGGCAGACAGAAATGTATCTTTCTTACAGCGGTAGGTAGCCTAGTGGTTTGAGCTTTGGACTAGTAACCGAAAGGTTGCCAGATTGAATCCCAGAGCTGACAAGGTAAAGATCTGTCGTTCTGCCCCTGAACAAGGCAGTTAACCCACTGTTCCTAGCCTGTCATTGAAAATAAGAATTTGTTTTTAAACTGACTTGCCTAGTTAAATAAAGGTTAAAAAAATAAGACTTGACAGTGTGGTACAGTGCAGTGGTGGATCATAGACAGGTGAAAAATTACCCCTCAGCTAAAGACAAGACAATCATAACAGTCTAAGGTGATGGTTCTTACAAATGTCTCAAGCCACCTGCCAAAAGCTATATTAGAAAACAGGTTATTTGACTCTTGGATGCTGATTGGTTGATACAGTGGTTGCTCAATTAAAATCTTTGAGCTTATGCCACGACTGTTTGTGGTATGCCACGACTGTCAGTTCCGGGTTGGAGCGAGCGGTCGCATCTACACTTCGGTCCGCAGGTAGTATAACTTTTCATTACATTTCATTATAGTACAACGGTACAACGGTTTGATTTGTCTAATCTTAGCAATCTCTCCTTAGCTAGCTACATAGCTGTCTTCGTATCCAAGATAATTGTGTAGTTTATAGTGTGTAGACTTAGAGTGATTATCTTAATTTACCGAGGTTAGCTAGCCAGCTATTTGTCGTCCTTAACGTAGGAGATACTGCTAGCTAGCTAGCCAACAGCTAGCCAACGTCTTCCGAATAGAACTTCAACAACCCGGTCTACATTCCGCTTCGCTCCACAGGTAGTATCACATTTTCATTTCACTTCATTACAGCACAACGGTTTGATTTGTTTGATCGTAGCTAGCTAGCTACATAGCCGTCTTTGTATCATAGACAATTGTGTAGTCTAGAGCGATTTTCTAGGTTAGCTAGCCAGCTATTGTCGTTCTTTTAACGTAACGTAACGTAATCAACACTGCTAGCTAGCCAGCTAGCCCCGAATAGCAGCACTGTAGAAACTATTCACTCAACGGAACGACTTGATTAGTGTAGTGTCAACAACGCAGCCACTGCCAGCTAGCCTACAAAGTCAACAACGCAGCCACTGCCAGCTAGCCTACTCCAGCAGTACTGTATCATTTCAATCATTTTAGTCAATAAGATTCTTGCTATGTAAGCTTAACTTTCTGAACATTCGAGACGTGTAGTCCACTTGTCATTCCAATCTCCTTTGCATTAGCGTAGCCTCTTCTGTAGCCTGTCAACTATGTGTCTATCTATCCCTGTTCTCTCCTCTCTGCACAGACCATACAAACGCTCCACACCGCGTGGCCGCGGCCACCCTAATCTGGTGGTCCCAGCGCGCACGACCCACGTGGAGTTCCAGGTCTCCGGTAGCCTCTGGAACTGCCGATCTGCGGCCAACAAGGCAGAGTTCATCTCAGTCTATGCCTCCCTCCAGTCCCTCGACTTCTTGGCACTGACGGAAACATGGATCACCACAGATAACACTGCTACTCCTACTGCTCTCTCTTCGTCCGCCCACGTGTTCTCGCACACCCCGAGAGCTTCTGGTCAGCGGGGTGGTGGCACCGGGATCCTCATCTCTCCCAAGTGGTCATTCTCTCTTTCTCCCCTTACCCATCTGTCTATCGCCTCCTTTGAATTCCATGCTGTCACAGTTACCAGCCCTTTCAAGATTAACATCCATATCATTTATCGCCCTCCAGGTTCCCTCGGAGAGTTCATCAATGAGCTTGATGCCTTGATAAGCTCCTTTCCTGAGGACGGCTCACCTCTCACAGTCCTGGGCGACTTTAACCTCCCCACGTCTACCTTTGACTCATTCCTCTCTGCCTCCTTCTTTCCACTCCTCTCCTCTTTTGACCTCACCCTCTCACCTTCCCCCTACTCACAAGGCAGGCAATACGCTCGACCTCATCTTTACTAGTTGCTGTTCTTCCACTAACCTCATTGCAACTCCCTCCAAGTCTCCGACCACTACCTTGTATCCTTTTCCCTCTCGCTCTCATCCAACACTTCCCACACTGCCCCTACTCGGATGGTATCGCGCCGTCCCAACCTTCGCTCTCTCTCCCCCGCTACTCTCTCCTCTTCCATCCTATCATCTCTTCCCTCTGCTCAAACCTTCTCCAACCTATATCCTGATTCTGCCTCCTCAACCCTCCTCTCTTCCCTTTCTGCATCCTTTGACTCTCTATGTCCCCTATCCTCCAGGCCGGCTCGGTCCTCCCCTCCCGCTCCGTGGCTCGACGACTCATTGCGAGCTCACAGAACAGGGCTCCGGGCAGCCGAGCGGAAATGGAAGAAAACTCGCCTCCCTGCGGACCTGGCATCCTTTCACTCCCTCCTCTCTACATTTTCCTCCTCTGTCTCTGCTGCTAAAGCCACTTTCTACCACTCTAAATTCCAAGCATCTGCCTCTAACCCTAGGAAGCTCTTTGCCACCTTCTCCTCCCTCCTGAATCCTCCTCCCCCTCCCCCTCCTCCCTCTCTGCAGATGACTTCGTCAACCATTTTGAAAAGAAGGTCGACGACATCCGATCCTCGTTTGCTAAGTCAAACGACACCGCTGGTTCTGCTCACACTGCCCTACCCTGTGCTCTGACCTCTTTCTCCCCTCTCTCTCCAGATGAAATCTCGCTTCTTGTGACGGCCGGCCGCCCAACAACCTGCCCGCTTGACCCTATCCCCTCCTCTCTTCTCCAGACCATTTCCGGAGACCTTCTCCCTTACCTCACCTCGCTCATCAACTCATCCCTGACCGCTGGCTACGTCCCTTCCGTCTTCAAGAGAGCGAGAGTTGCACCCCTTCTGAAAAAACCTACACTCGATCCCTCCGATGTCAACAACTACAGACCAGTATCCCTTCTTTCTTTTCTCTCCAAAACTCTTGAACGTGCCGTCCTTGGCCAGCTCTCCCGCTATCTCTCTCAGAATGACCTTCTTGACCCAAATCAGTCAGGTTTCAAGACTAGTCATTCAACTGAGACTGCTCTTCTCTGTATCACGGAGGCGCTCCGCACTGCTAAAGCTAACTCTCTCTCCTCTGCTCTCATCCTTCTAGACCTATCGGCTGCCTTCGATACTGTGAACCATCAGATCCTCCTCTCCACCCTCTCCGAGTTGGGCATCTCCGGCGCGGCCCACGCTTGGATTGCGTCCTACCTGACAGGTCGCTCCTACCAGGTGGCGTGGCGAGAATCTGTCTCCTCACCACGCGCTCTCACCACTGGTGTCCCCCAGGGCTCTGTTCTAGGCCCTCTCCTATTCTCGCTATACACCAAGTCACTTGGCTCTGTCATAACCTCACATGGTCTCTCCTATCATTGCTATGCAGACGACACACAATTAATCTTCTCCTTTCCCCCTTCTGATGACCAGGTGGCGAATCGCATCTCTGCATGTCTGGCAGACATATCAGTGTGGATGACGGATCACCACCTCAAGCTGAACCTCGGCAAGACGGAGCTGCTCTTCCTCCCGGGGAAGGACTGCCCGTTCCATGATCTCGCCATCACGGTTGACAACTCCATTGTGTCCTCCTCCCAGAGCGCTAAGAACCTTGGCGTGATCCTGGACAACACCCTGTCGTTCTCAACTAACATCAAGGCGGTGGCCCGTTCCTGTAGGTTCATGCTCTACAACATCCGCAGAGTACGACCCTGCCTCACACAGGAAGCGGCGCAGGTCCTAATCCAGGCACTTGTCATCTCCCGTCTGGATTACTGCAACTCGCTGTTGGCTGGGCTCCCTGCCTGTGCCATTAAACCCCTACAACTCATCCAGAACGCCGCAGCCCGTCTGGTGTTCAACCTTCCCAAGTTCTCTCACGTCACCCCGCTCCTCCGCTCTCTCCACTGGCTTCCAGTTGAAGCTCGCATCCGCTACAAGACCATGGTGCTTGCCTACGGAGCTGTGAGGGGAACGGCACCGCAGTACCTCCAGGCTCTGATCAGGCCCTACACCTAAACAAGGGCACTGCGTTCATCCACCTCTGGCCTGCTCGCCTCCCTACCACTGAGGAAGTACAGTTCCCGCTCAGCCCAGTCAAAACTGTTCGCTGCTCTGGCCCCCCAATGGTGGAACAAACTCCCTCACGACGCCAGGACAGCGGAGTCAATCACCACCTTCCTGAGACACCTGAAACCCCACCTCTTTAAGGAATACCTAGGATAAGATAAAGTAATCCTTCTCACCCCCCCCCCTTAAATGATTTAGATGCACTATTGTAAAGTGGCTGTTCCACTGGATGTCATAAGGTGAATTCACCAATTTGTAAGTCGCTCTGGATAAGAGCGTCTGCCAAATGACTTAAATGTAATGTAAATGTAAATGTAGATGGTGGCAGATTGTGGTAAATTGCATCAATGCACCACACCATCACAAGGGGGAGTTATAAAGTTAATTATGCTCCCTCTATAAACTGATATAAAGAATTCTAAATAACATACTTTCTTTATTTACTACAGTGTGAAAGACTGATAGCCCCTCGGAAACAGAATCCTTTTTTGCTGATGTGAAGAAGAAACTGAATGAAAGAGAGGATAGGTAGGGGAATATGGTTGCCCATATTTTCAAGACCTGAGCCACTTAATTTATTTAAGAAATGTACTAGTTTACTTAGGCAATTTAATATATTTGTTTAGGCTTGGCCTATTTATTAGGCTATTTTGCAGCATAGAGCTATATTTGTCAGCATAAATCTGAATGACACTCATTCGTGGCTTTGGATGAAAATAAATAAGTACCAACATTTGAAAATCTTTAAAAAAAGGAATGTTTTGAACAAGTTAATCTGCTCATGTTGTATGTGTGTTTGCAAATGCATCACTCTCCGGCACATAAACCTCTTGTTCAGATATCGGTTAGTGGACTGGAGGGAGGGCATGAAAGGGATAACGAATCCAGTTGTTGTATCTATCAGGAATCAAGGTAAGACCGAAGTGCAGACTGTGAGGAGTAACAAGGTTTATTGTAACCACAGGGACAGGCAAACGACAGGTAACGTCAGGCAGGGGTTGATAATCCAGAGCAGAGGCCAAGGTATAGGACGGCAAGCAGGCTCAGGGTCAGGTCAGGCAGAGGTCGGTAATTCAGAGGTGGAGCAAGGGCACAGGACGGTAGGCAGGCTTAGGGTAAGAGACAGGGAGTGGTCAGGCGGGCGGGTACAGGGTCAGGTGGAGACAAGCGCAAGGACATGTGAAACAGATCAGGGCGTGACAGTGTCATTCATTTTTTGGAAAGTACCTGCGTAATTGCGCACCCAGCTCACGCTATATCACATTTGAAATTGTCCGTAAGCTTGAGTTCATTTGTACACAAAAAAATCATACAATGATGGAAAGACCTGTGTGTTGGCCTTGTTAATGCAGACAGAGAAGAGCTCCAACTTCTTAATCATAGCCTCAATTTTGTCCAGCATATCATTGCATAGAGCAGAAAATACACAAGAGGTCAGTGGCCTTGCTTTAACAAAGTTAACCATTTTCACTGTCGTGTACAAAACATCTTTCAAGCTGTCAAGTTTGGCAGGAAGAGCCTCTCGGTGAATACTACAGTCTACCCAAGTGGCGTCGGGAGCAACTGGTTGCACGCACGTTATCACTCCACTATGTCTTCCTGTCATGGCTTTTGCGCCGTCAGTACATGTACCAACACATCTTGACCACCAAAGTCCATTTGGTGTCACAAAGCTGTCCAGTACTTTAAAATATCCTCTCCTGTTGTCCTGGTTTCCAGTGGTTTGCAGAAGAGGATGTCTTCCTTAATTGACCCCCCATAAACGTAACGGACATATACCAGGAGCTGTGCCAGGCCCGCCATGTCTGTTGACTCATCCAGCTGTAACGCATATAATTCACTGGCTTGTATGCGAAACAGTAATTGTTTCAAAACATTTCTTGACATGTCACTGATGCGTAATGAAACAGTGGTGTTTGATGAAGACATTGTCTGAATATATTTTTTTGTATTTTCCCCCAGCATTGTCCCAGCCATATCCGCGGCAGCCTGAAGAATTAAGTCCTCCACAATAGTATGGGACTTGCCTGTCCTTGCCACTCGGTAGCTCACCATATAAGACGCTTCTAGCCCCTTCTTATGAATGGTATCTGTTGCTTGTATACATGTCTTACTACTCGAAAGTCATCTTTATTCTCACTCAAAAAACTCCCTTGGCTTGTTTTTCGAAAGTTTCACGTGAGTGAGTAACGGATCATGTGATTGGTTGTTAGTTATTTGACGAGACTTCCTGTATTTGACATTGTGTTGTTATTTCGCAGAACACTAGTTTGTTACATTTTATTTTTGGCAGTGAAATAAGGCTACTCATGTGAGAAGACAAACCTCACCCAAATGCTTAGCCCTGTTGGAAAATATAAATGTACTGTTTGAAAATGTAAATATATATATATATATATATATTTAAAAAAAATGTGAATCACATTTTTATCTGGCATATCCCCGACGGCATTGCGCGTACCCCAGTTTGGGAATACCCGATCCACAGTATCAAAGGCCTTAGACAGGTCAATGAAAAGGGCAGCACAATGTTGCCTTTTGTCCATGCAATTAACCACATTACAACCAGTGATGCAGTAGAGATTGGGTGGTCTATTACCTGGTCTAAAGCCACAATGATGAACAGACGAGAATTGATCAATGACTAATATTTTTGCTTGGCAAGAAAGTACCAAATATGATCCTCACATAAACATATGGGTTAAGGAATTTGCAATCAAGTGGGTGGAGAGCTGCAGTAGAAATGGGTCAAGCATATCAACCTCAGTACATTTATTTTGTTACATGAATCTGAAACAAGGCATATTGCACATCACAGATCGTAAATTGTTGAAATTAAAACACAGATTTACTAGTAGTTGACGGTTTATCATTCAAGTCAGCTAGAGGCTGGGAGCAGGAAGATCAGCAAACTGACTGAACATGGTTGTTTAAACCACCATTCCTCTCAAATTAAAGCTTGCCGAGATAAAATGATGATTAATAACATGCCTTATCTAATTGCTTTCAGTAATGATGTAAGAATTCTGATAGAATTTGCATAATTCGGTGAATTTATTGTTCTCACAAATTGTGAAGAATCACCAGTCAAAGGTAGAGCTTAAAAGGTAGCTGGATTAAAATATCTTATGTCCAGTTGGGATTCCATGCTTAGACACCAGGGTGGTGTCCATAAAACTCTTGTCGGCCCTAGAGTCAATGAGTACTCAGAGAGAGTTGGACTGGTCATCCCTCAGCAGGATGGAAAGGAGAGAGGTACGAGTAAGTGGAGACTAGACATTCTCAGTAATGCCCACCAGAGTACTCATACCTCCTGATGAGTCAGGTCTTTTTACAGGACAGGTAGAAATGTAATGACCTGTAGTTCCAAAATACAGACAGCTCTTGGTGTTCAGTTGACAGGAGACAATCTAGCTCTGTCAAGTTGCATAGGCTCCAGAGGAGGCGAGTCGACAGACCACGGTGATTCCCGGGGGAACTTGGGAAACCTTGGATTCTTTCGGCAATGTAGTCGCTGAGGACTTTTGGCATTCCTTAGAGGTGAGGTGGGATCCATGGACGAGCGAGGGCGAATGTGAACAGACCTCCTCTCCCTCCTACATTTCCGTAGTCACCCATCAATTTGGATAGTCAACGCAATAAGCGAGTCGAGATCGATGGGCAGCTTCCAAGTTGCAAGCTTGTCATTGACCTCTTCTGATAATCCGTGAAGGAATGGGTTGAACAGGGCTTCCGGGTTTCAGGCACTCTCTGCGTCCAACGTGCAGAAATCGAACACAGTCTGCCACACTACGGGAGTCTTGGCGTAGCCGGAGTAGCTTCCGAGCAGCCTCTCTCTCTGACAAAGGAGAATCAAACACTTTCTTCACCTCCGCCATGAACTCCTCTAGACTGAAACACACAGTGGCTTGTTGTCTCCACACAGCCGTAGCCCAGGCGAGAGCCCTCCCGGACATCAGTGGTATAGGTATGCTACCTTCGAGTGCTCAGATGGAAAAGAAGAGGGCTGTAGCTTAAAGATGAGGGAGCACTGGGAGAGAAATGCCCGACAGGTTCCTGAATCTCCAGTGAAGCGTTCCAGAGGAGGTAAGCGGGGTTCTCAGGAAGCCAGGGTGGGATGGGGGGACGCCCTGCTGACAGCGGGGTTACTGAGAGGCTGGGAGGTTACCGTAGTGGCTGGCTGTCTAATAAATAATCTGCTGACTTGCTCCAGTAAAGTAGGGAAAGCAAGGTTGTGGCGTTCCGCCAAGGTCTGTAATCCTTCCATAAGATCTCGAAGTAACTCCTTGTGTCTCCCAATGGTGGCTCCTTGGGAGGAGACAGTGTTACGGAGCTGGTCCATGTCTGCTGGGTCAGTCAAGGCCAGTTCGTACTATCAGGACTCAGTACAAGACCCAGATGCAGACAGTTTTGAATCACATGTTTATTGACAAAACAGGGGGCATGCAAACGACAGATCAAGAGCAAGCAGAGGTCAGTAATCCAGGGCAGAGTCAGTAAGTTACAGGCTCAGGGTCAGGGCAGGCAGAATGGTCAGAACCGGAAGAACTAGAAAACGGGGACTAGAGGGAACATGAGTACGGGAAAAAACTTGATTGTAGGCTTGGCTAGAAGAAGACGAACTGGCAACAGACAAACAGAAAACACAGGTATAAATGCACAGGGGATAATGGGGAAAATGGGCGACACCTGGAGGGGGTGGATACAACCACAAGACAGGTGAAACAGATCAGGGTGTGACAGATATAGCATTAACAGCAACCATCTTTGCAGCAGAGGTGCGGTAGATTTCAGCAACAAAGAAATGTACATTCTGATTAATGGAAACATCTATTACAATGAGCTCAAATTGATTAGGAACAGAAATAGGTGTTTACTGCAGAAGACGGATGTTCTGGTAGCCAACTTGTGCCTTTTATATGAACAAAATACATTTCTGGGTACAGTGAACTATTTGTGGTAGTGGACATCACACAGTTTCAATATTTGACACCCAGCCTACTTCAGAAGAATCCCTTAATGCCTGACTCATTATTTCAACTCATTCTTAAAGAGCTTAAACATCCCTTGTGGTTTATCCTACTTGATATTCTGCCTTATAATTCTCAAAAATATTATAGGAGAGCTGACCATATATTTTTTATTTCAAGTGACTTTTGTGGAAAAGAAAGGTGACAATATATTATTAGTATGAAGAGATCGGCATGCTGGTTAGTTTCCATTAAATATGAATGTATATAATCCCAAACCAGACCAGCAACTATGTATTAACTATAATAGCAGAAACCTTGAGCAAAGCCTCTGCTGAGCTCTGCCTGTTATGTATACAGTCTTAGAAGTCAGTATACAATCAGGACCTTCCATATGGAGTTCTCCCATTTTGAATGATGGATGTCTTTCAGGGAGATTCCTGAATCCTAATGCATTACAGAATCGCTTTGTGCCTTTACAGTTGTTTATTGACAGAGCAAAGTATCTAAGTCTATAACCCATGAAAACGCATTAAATAACACATTCATAAATGTCAAAAAAGACAGTCAAAAAGTAGACCATGAGGAATAAGGTTTTAAAGTGTGTGTGTTAGGAGATACATTTTTGTTTTTTAAACATTTAACCCCTTATTTTTGTTAAAAAACTACCTCCATACTTACATTCATTTGTATGTGTGACACTTGTGCAGGTCGTAGGAGCAAAACGGAAAACACCATTGTGTTCGTGAGTCTCCCCTTTCCTCAATGGGGTATATATTAGTTTGTAGGCCAAATAGTTCAGACACTACAGACATTTTTGTGAGAAGTCTAATTTCCGCTGTAGTTCAGCCACCTTCCACCACAGATGCGGAAAGCCGACATAGGCGGATTGAGAGACAACCCATGCAAAAACACTGCTTGAACTGATGGATTTTGATGGGGATTTGTTTTATTATGTTGCTTAGATTGACTCTTAACGATTAAAGTCAGGTGTAGGTGAGCCCCTCAGGACCTAATGTTCCTACAGTGGGAAGGAAAGTAACATTATCACTTTACCTTACGGTTATCAATCATTAAAAGCAAATGAAGTTAAAATGTTTAGTTTCATATAGAGTGACAAAACATATGACTTCATCAAAGCATTTGCCAACCATTTAATGTGCAACATGATGATGGATGCCTTTAAAAGGTGCAATAGTGTTGAGCAATGACTGGCTAAGGAATACATACAGTATCTCATGACAATAACTGGGGTCAAATGTTTATGGTATCAGTAGAAGAGCACTTATGGATAATAAAGCATCCATTGGTAAATCCTTCATGATCCAAAGAAGGTGAACAAAACAGTTTCTGTTAGTGCCTGGTAGATCAGTGATTAGCAGCATCATTGCATTGAGTTATACCAACATTATGAATTCCCAATCACTACTGTACCTACTGTAAAGAGGATCACACCACAAAATTACACTAGTAGAACATGAAGTCCACTCTGTTACTCTACCAAAAACCGAAGTGTTCTGACCTTCCCCCAACATCAATCCCACTTCCATCAATGCATAACTTTCAAAAGGGTTTCCACCGCAGCGCCTCCACTCATCTCCATCACTGTTTATGAGACAGGGTGATTTTTCCCCCTTATGCTGAGGCGCTTTGTGAGACAAACTGTGGTGAATGGAGAGGAGAGCTGACAATCATGCAGGTGTGGGGGATTACTATCAGCTTGTGTTTGATTGATGTGTCATCTCACGCTCCATTGGTAATACACAACCACAAAGTGGGGCTTGTGGGTGGTGTTGCTCTGAGTTGTGTGTATGTGTGCAGATGTGCACGTGTGCGTGCGGGCGTGTGCATGATGATGGTGGTGGTGGGAGCACTGTGGTGGAACAAAGTGGATTTCCTGACCTTGTGAGACAGCTGGATGGCATTGATTTTGTGCCAGTCAAGAATGTTTTCACACTGTGAGAGGTAGCTTTGTGTATGCATTCCTTTTTCAGATTTCTGATGCCTGGGGTTCACTATGTAGGTTCCAATATCCTGTAGTGGGCAAATATGATTTGGTCAACATGTATGTATTGATAACCATTTCATCAATTTACAAACATTCCAGTATATCTGCAAATAATAATGTGAGTTTCCCTGTGGAGGCTTGGATGGTCTTTTTTTACCCTGTGTCTAATATCATCTAATGAATGGACTCACTCGAAAAGGGAGACGGAAACATGGGTTGAACACATCACAACTGCTTGGTGTTCTACTGAACCGTGGCAACAGAGCTTTGTTTTATCAAAACAGTAATGAGAAGCTAGTGACAGCAACAGTGTAGCGGGCAGGTTGGCCCGGTTGCTTTGACCAAGGCATGCTTAGACTAACTGCTTTACTTTATTGAATGTCTACAGCCATGCTTTCTCTACAGTACACGACCGGTTCACTTGCTTACGGACCACACATTACGCTAAACTTGTTCAACATGGTCGGATCTTTTTGTGTCGGTAAACATGTATTATGCAAGGAATGTCGGTGGAATTGCCTTTATTATATCAATATTTACTCATAACCATCATATCGAAGTAAACTTGGAGCCCCACTATGATATGTTGTGTGGTCCTCCCACTATTGCTCAGGAAAGCATGCAGTTTATTAGGCTACAGATTAAATAAGTTATGAACTTCACAGAGTGGTGAAGTGCACGGCGTTGAGCTTGACACTCTTTTCCAATAAATATCCAGGGTCTTATTCTGGTGACATGATGATTAATGTTCGGCTGCTATTTTACAAATAAAAATATTTCGTTATTATCCATAATAATGTCATAATGTAGGCTAGCCTACCTGCACTGTATCTGCAAGCTGTTTGCTAAAGCGCATGTGCCAAGACAAGAGTAGGCACATTTGCTATTTGAAACCTGTTGAATCTAGGGGGCACTATTTTCATTTTTGGAAAAATAACGTTCCCAAAGTAAACGGGCTATTTTGTCAGGACAAGATGCTAGAATATGCATATAATTGACAGCTTGGGATAGAAAACACTCTAAAGTTTCCAAAATTGTAAAAATATTGTCTGTGAGTACAACTGAACTGATATTGCAGGCGGAAGCCTGAGAAGAATCCAATCAGAAAGGGGCTCTTATTTAGAAAGCTCTGCGTCCCTATGCATAGTGAATGAGATATCAACCAGATTCTCTTTTCTATGGTTTCCCTAACGTGTCTTGTGTCACAATACATACTTTCAAGCCTTTATTTTGAAAAATGAGCCTGAACGTCAACATTGCGTCAGTGGTCAGCTGGAGTCTCTGAGTGTTTTGTGCGTAAGAGACAAATGCGGCCATTGTTTCTCTCTTTCCTACTAGAAGCCACCTGTCCCGGTTGATATATATTATCGAATAGATATTTGAAAAACACCTTGAGGGATGATTATAAACAACGTTTGCCATGTTTCTGTCGATATTATGGAGCTAATTTGGAATATTTTTCGGCATTGTCGTGACCGCAATTTCCGGTTGACTTCTCATCCAAACGTGAAGAAATAACGGGGTTATTTCGGCTACAAAAATAATATTTTTGGAAAAAAGGAACATTTGCTATCTAACTGGGAGTCTTGTGAGTGAAAACATCCGAAGCTCATCAAAGGTAAACGATTTAATTTGATTGCTTTTCTGATTTTCGTGACCAGGGTGCCTGCTGCTAGCTAGGCATAATGCTATGCTAGGCTATCGATGAACTTACACAAATGCTTGTCTTGCTTTGGCTGTAAAGCATATTTTCAAGATCTGAGATAACTGGGTGATTAACAAAAGGCTAAGCTGTGTTTCAATATATTTCACTTGTGATTTCCTGAATATGAACATTTTCTAGTAATATGTATGTCTGTTGCGTTATGCTAATTAGTGTCAGTTGATGACAAAGCTCCCGGATCCGGGATTGGTAGTTACAAGAGGAAAACTTTTTAACAAATAAGGTTTTTGAGACAAACCATCAGTAGAGTTGAAAACGTGATGGAAACCCATTTACAGTAACTTGTTGTTTTATCTGGTACAGTGCCTTGCGAAAGTATTCGGCCCCCTTGAACTTTGCGACCTTTTGCCACATTTCAGGCTTAAAACATAAAGATATAAAACTGTATTTTTTTGTGAAGGATCAACAACAAGTGGGACACAATCATGAAGTGGAACGACATTTATTGGATATTTCAAACTTTTTTAACAAATCAAAAACTGAAAAATTGGGCGTGCAAAATTATTCAGCCCTTTACTTTCAGCAAACTCTCTCCAGAAGTTCAGTGAGGATCTCTGAATGATCCAATGTTGACCTAAATGACTAATGATGATTAATACAATCCACCTGTGTGTAATCAAGTCTCCGTATAAATGCACCAGCACTGTGATAGTCTCAGAGGTCCGTTAAAAGCGCAGAGAGCATCATGAAGAACAAGGAACACACCAGGCAGGTCCGAGATACTGTTGTGAAGAAGTTTAAAGCCGGATTTGGGTACAAAAAGATTTCCCAAGCTTTAAACATCCCAAGGAGCACTGTGCAAGCGATAATATTGAAATGGAAGGAGTATCAGACCACTGCAAATCTACCAAGACCTGGCCGTCCCTCTAAACTTTCAGCTCATACAAGGAGAAGACTGATCAGAGATGCAGCCAAGAGGCCCATGATCACTCTGGAGGAACTGCAGACATCTACAGCTGAGGTGGGAGACTCTGTCCATAGGACAACAATCAGTCGTATATTGCACAAATCTGGCCTTTATGGAAGAGTGGCAAGAAGAAAGCCATTTCTTAAAGATATCCATAAAAAGTGTTGTTTAAAGTTTGCCACAAGCCACCTGGGAGACACACCAAACATGTGGAAGAAGGTGCTCTGGTCAGATCAAACCAAAATTGAACTTTTTGGCAACAATGCAAAACGTTATGTTTGGCGTAAAAGCAACACAGCTCATCACCCTGAACACACCATACCCACTGTCAAACATGGTGGTGGCAGCATCATGGTTTGGGCCTGCTTTTCTTCAGCAGGTACAGGGAAAATGGTTAAAATTGATGGGAAGATGGATGGAGCCAAATACAGGACCATTCTGGAAGAAAACCTGATGGAGTCTGCAAAAGACCTGAGACTGGGACGGAGATTTGTCTTCCAACAAGACAATGATCCAAAACATAAAGCAAAATCTACAATGGAATGGTTCAAAAATAAACATATCCAGGTGTTAGAATGGCCAAGTCAAAGTCCAGACCTGAATCCAATCGAGAATCTGTGGAAAGAACTGAAAACTGCTGTTCACAAATGCTCTCCATCCAACCTCACTGAGCTCGAGCTGTTTTGCAAGGAGGAATGGGAAATAAAGTGATGGGAAATAGTGACATACCCCAAGCGACTTACAGCTGTAATCGCAGCAAAAGGTGGTGCTACAAAGTATTAACTTAAGGGTGCTGAATAATTTTGCACGCCCAATTTTTCAGTTTTTGATTTGTTAAAAAAGTTTGAAATATCCAATAAATGTCGTTCCACTTCATGATTGTGTCCCACTTGTTGATTCTTCACAAAAAAATACAGTTTTATATCTTTATGTTTGAAGCCTGAAATGTGGCAAAAGGTCGCAAAGTTCAAGGGGGCCGAATACTTTCGCAAGGCACTGTACATGAGAATTTGACTGCAAAAGTAATTTTTATGTGTACGACTGCAAAAGTAATTTTTATGTGTACTCCATCACGTCCTCTTTTTTCATCAACAAGTCACTTTGATGGAAACACATCTCTGGTGGGAAAATGTTCATATTATTTTTGCGGATTTTCGAATATTCACATCAAAATCTGTTGCCAATTGGATTCAAACCTAGTGTGAACCATCCAGATGTGTGGGGGCCAATGGGAGTCAGAGGGGCAGGGCAACTCCAGGAATCACCGCCAACGTCACAGGATTCCCCGAACACACCCCTTATTACCGGTGCAGATGAAGAGGCGGGGGCAATTACGCAGGAGGAAAAGAGGAGAACAATGGAGACACGGGGGGAGAGAACAGGACGGACAAAGAAATAAGGAGAAAGGACAGAGGACATGATATCCGGTACTGTCTGAATCCACTGGCAGGGCCAAGTGTTTTCACGAGTGGACATTTGATAGCAACGAGTCAGTGAGAGCCAAAATGTACCAGCTAATACAGATGACCAGGGCTTGGCTTGAACCATAAAAAAGAACCAGGGCAGTCATCGAAACACTGGTGATGGACAGGTATCTCAAAGCCCCATTGTGGAAATATAAAATCAAATATTTCACAGATACCGGAACTTGTAAATTCAATTAGACTTTATTACAAAAGTAACAAATCTGAGCAGTTCCATGGAAGAACTGAAATTCTCTTGCCACAGACCTTAGGCTTTATAGGTTTCCACTTTCAGATAACACACATTGCCACTCCCCTCTATGTAGATGATTAACACTCCTTGGCCTCTTGCCACCATTATCTTTCTGTCTCAATTCTTGCTTGTTTACTGATTCTATTGGTGGCGTATCCATACAAAAATGCAGGTGTCTGTTCAATGATACTCATGGGACTACACAATGGCTCTCCCCAAGCCTGCAATGGCACAGACATAGGTATACAATACAACCACATGCCTTAAAGCTAGTCACAGGACCAGGTAATGACTTCCTCAGGCCTACAACAGCATAGGCATACATACATAATGCAACTGCATGTCCCAATGCTAGTCACAGGACCAGGTAATGACTTCCCTCAGGCCTATAACAAGAGCACAGGCATATATTTTCTGCTTATGTTCTGTTTTTGCATGTCTAGTGATTAACTCCACGTTGACCCTCCATGTTGATGTCTATTAATTAACCCTATGTTTTGTCTCAATACTTCTGGGAGAATAGTCTAGATACTGAAAAATCAACCATGGTCATGAATTTTCACCTACATAAGCCCCCTTTGGAATTTACGGAGTTCTACACAATTATATTTTCCAGTATAGATGAGAAGGGGAGCACCTTCTGAAACTCTATCAACCTCTCATCCATCTTAACAATCTGAGCTCCACTTTCTCACGCACACTGGTGAGTCAGGACCAAATCTCCACTCATAAATAACTAGAAAGGAGTAAAAGATCCATTCTCAAGGCAATTGTCCTTTAAGTATACAGTGTTAAAGCATGTGTATGTATTACCTAGACTTTTTTTTACCTTTATTTAACCAGGCAAGTCAGTTAAGAACAAATTCTTATTTTCAATGACCGCCTTGGAACAGTGGGTTCCCAGGCCTGTTCAGGGGCAGAACGACAGATTGGTACCTTGTCAGCTCGGGGGTTTGAACTCGCAACCTTCCGGTTACTAGCCCAACGCTCTAACCACTAGGCTACCCTTGCCTGAGGTTCTCAGTTATGTAGAATATATGAAATAATAAAAAAGTATTGTAACCTTCATTAACCCTTACAATGTCATTCTAAATAAGATAACTAAACATAAAACCCTTCCTAACAGACACCTCTGTAACTGTTATATCATAATGAAAAGTTTATTTTATTTGTATGTCAGAGGCAGGTGTTAGTCATTGTCTCTGATTGGGAACCATATTTAGGTAGCCTGGGTTTCACTGTGTGTTTGTGGGTGATTGTTCCTGTCTCTGTGTTTTGCACCAGATAGGGCTGTTTAGGTTTTCGCACGTTTGTTATTTTGTTAGTTTATTTTGTGTATAGTCTCTCTAATGAAATAAAATGAATCACAACCACGCTGCATTTTGGTCCGCTCCTCCTTCCCACAATGAAAGCCGTGACAGAATCACCCACCACAACAGGACCAAGCGGCGTGGTAACAGGCAACAGCAAAGGCAGCAGCAGGAGCCGCGTAAAAAGGACTTTTGGACTTGGGAGGAAATCCTCGACGGGAGAGGACCCTGGGCTAAACCAGGGGAGTGTAGCCTCCCCAAGGAGCAACAAAAGGAGGAATGGACATGGGAGGAGGAATTATTTGGAGAAGGACCCTGGGAGCAGCCTGGAGAATATCGCCGCCCCAAGGAAGAACTGGAGGCGGTGAGAGCTGAGAGGCGCTGGTATGAGGAGGCAGCGCGGCGATGCGGATGGAAGCCTGAGAGTCAGCCTCAAAAATTTCTTGGGAGGAGGCTCACAGGGAGTATGGCAACGCTAGGTAGGAGACCTACGCCAACTTCCTGTGGTTACCGGGGGGCTAGAGAGACCGGGCAGGCACCGTGTTATGCTGTGGTGCGCACGGTGTCTCCAGTGTGGGTGCATAGCCCGGTGCGTTCTATTCCAGCTCCATGTATTGGCCAGGCTAGATTGAACGTCGAGCCAAATGCCATGAAGCCGGCTCTACGCATCTGGTCCCCAATGCGTCTCCTTGGGCCGGCTGACATGGCACCAGCCTTGCGCACGGTGTCCCCGGTTCGCCTGCATAGCCCAGTGCGGGCTATTCCACCTTGCCGCACTGGCAGAGAGCCCGAGAGTATTCAACCAGGTAAGGTTGGGCAGGCTCGGTGCTCAAGAGCTCCAGTGCGCCTGCACGGTCCGGTCTACCCAGTACCACCTCCACACCCCAGCCCTCCGGTGGCAGCTCCCCGCACCAGGCTTCCTGTGCGTGTCCTCGACCCAGTACCACCAGTGCCAGCACCACGCATCAGGCCTACAGTGCGCCTCGCCTCTCCAGCGCTACCGGAGCCTTCCTCCTCTCATGCGCTGCCGGAGTCTCCCGCCTGTTCAGCGCAGCTAGAGCCTTCCTCCTCTACAGCGTTGCCGGAGTCTCCTGCCCGTTTAGCGCAGCCAGAGCTGCCAGTCTGCATGGAGCAGCCAGAGCTGTCAGTCTGCATGGAGCTGCCAGTCTGCAAGGAGCAGCCAGAGCTGTCAGTCTGCAAGAAGCCGCCAGTGCTGCCAATCTGCATGGAGCAGCCAGAGCCGCCAGTCAGCAGGAAGCAGCCAGAGCCGCCAGTCAGCAGGAAGCAGCCAGAGCCGCCAGTCAGCAGGAAGCAGCCAGAGCCGCCAGTCAGCAGGAAGCAGCCAGAGCCGCCAGTCAGCAGGAAGCAGCCAGAGCCGTCAGTCTGCCAGAATCCGCCAGTCAGCCAGACTCTTCCAGATCCGCCAGTCAGCCAGACTCTTCCAGATCCGCCAGTCAACCGGACTCTTCCAGATCCGCCAGTCAACCGGACTCTTCCAGATCCGCCAGTCAACCGGACTCTTCCAGATCCGCCAGTCAACCGGACTCTTCCAGATCCGCCAGTCAACCGGACTCTTCCAGATCCGCCAGTCAACCGGACTCTTCCAGATCCGCCAGTCAACCGGACTCTTCCAACTCTTCCAGATCCGCCAGTCAACCGGACTCTTCCAGATCCGCCAGTCAACCGGACTCTTCCGGATCCGCCAGTCAACCGGACTCTTCTAAATCTGCCAGTCAACCAGACTCTTCCAGATCCGCCAGTCAGCCAGGATCTGCCAGAGCCTTCCTCCTCTCCGCTACTGCCGGGGTCTCCCGCCTGTCCGGCGCTGCCCCTCTGTCCCAAGCTGCCCCTCTGTCCCGAGCTGCCCCTCTGTCCCTAGCTGCCCCTCTGTCCCGTATTATTTAGTAGGGTTGCCGTGGTTAGGAGGTCACGGAAGCGGACAAGGTGGGGGAGGACTACGGTGAAGTTGGGGCCACGTCCAGCACCTGAGCCACCACCGCGGATAGATGCCCACCCAGACCCTCCCCGATAGGTTCAGGTCTTGCGGCCGGAGTCTGCACCTTGGGGGGGGGGGGGGGGGGTACAGTCACACCCTGACCATAGTGTATTTGTATGTCAGAGGCAGGTGTTAGTCATTGTCTCTGATTGGGAACCATATTTAGGTAGCCTGGGTTTCACTGTGTGTTTGTGGGTGATTGTTCCTGTCTCTGTGTTTTGCACCAGATAGGGCTGTTTAGGTTTTCGCACGTTTGTTATTTAATTTCGTGTCTCTCTATTGAAATAAAATTAATCACAATCACGCTGCATTTTGGTCCGCTCCTCCTTCCCACAACGAAAGCCGTGACACTAGGTGAACAGATATTCAGAAGGTCTAACATCATTTATCATTCAGCAACGGAAACATTGGTTATATTCTGTTATACTATGTGTATACTTTAAACACATCCTCATCCCAATCATAAGGGACAGTCACCCTTTTGACACAGCACAGAAAATTTTGTAAATTATCACCACCATTTGCACAAACCTCAAATGTTGCAGGTTGAGGTATTATTAATATACCTGTCATAGGGGATTTGCTACACAGTATACAATTGTCCATTCTATGTTTGTTTTTTTGCTTTTCAAAAAAATTTAATATTTGATTCAGGGGTAGGTTTCTTCATTGTAGCTACCCCAGTTGGTAACAGATGTCCAAATTGTCTTCATCAGCCCACTTTCTTGTGGTTTTGCCATTGTCTTAATTGGTGTACTAGTGCTAGTGGGAAGTGATTTTACAATTTCTTCTAGGTTTGCCGCTGTTACTTTCAAGGTCATTCTACCATTCTTCATCTGTCCTGGTTTCCACTGTATGTTAGGAAGACCATGTGAGGGCAGAGAAGTCGATGGTAAGAAAGTCTCCTTTCCATTCTCCGGTCATTGTTTCTCCATCCCCTTAGACAACGCCTCGGTCAGGGGTATCTGTTCGAGTAGGTGTGTCATCAGGAGCAACAGTCATGTCACTCCTACCCATCCCTGGACTCTGGATATTCATGCAAGAGCATATGTTGGCTGTTAGAAGTTGCTCCTTGATCCGCCTCTCCTTCGGCTACTTCCTGGCTCCTGCCGGGCCTGACCTCCTCTGCACCCATTCCCTCCGGACACGCGCCTGATTTATGAGCAGCCTCTTTGTCCTCATGGCTCGGTGGTTGCCTCCTTCTCCCCGCCGGGACTCTGGTGCAGTGGTTTATATGGTACCACGTGTTGCTTCCTTTCACCTGGACGACTCTTGGTGTTGCTAGGACCACTTCGTAGGGACCCTCTCGCCTTGGCTAGTTCCACTTCCTCCGGAACACTCGGATGTAGTCCTGGTGCCCTGGGATCACCGGACGTGGAACCTCTGGTCCTGGTTCAGGTTGTTTCCTTCTTTCCGTGAGGTTTTCAAACTCGGAGACTTATGGCCTCTGTTCTATGATTACACCACACACCATCTTATTTCCATCTCTCATCACACAACAAAATTACATTCCAACTGAAGCTGTGTGAATGCTGCTGAATGCTACCTTATATAATGTTACTTACCCTACATTATTCATCTAATATGCATACGTATATACTGTACTCTATATCATCGACTGCATCCTTATGTAATACATGTATCACTAGCCACTTTAACTATGCCACTTTGTTTACATACTCATCTCATATGTATATACTGTACTCGATACCATCTACTGTATCTTGCCTATGCTGCTCTGTACCATCACTCATTCATATATCCTTATGTACATATTCTTTATCCCCTTACACTGTGTATAAGACAGTAGTTTAGGAATTGTTAGTTAGATTACTTGTTGGTTATTACTGCATTGTCGGAACTAGAAGCACAAGCATTTCGCTACACTCACATTAACATCTGCTAACCATGTGTATGTGACAAATAAAATTTGATTTGATTTGAAGCTAGCAACTTCCTCTCCTGGTTCCTAAGAGAGTGATAGCATAAGACTTGCAAAGCAACGAGAAACATTAAACATATCAGTATTAACAATGTGGTAAGCTATGCATAATTATATAGACCATGACAATTCCCACTCTCTCTTCACCTGACTTTATGCCTTCAGGATACTTTTCTGTTGGACTCTACAAAAATAATAGCCCTAAAGAAGCTTCCCCATGCTTTTGTCCAGTCTTCCCCTTTCGGCCCCAGGTTCCGAGAGATGTTCGCAAGTCATGTCATTTTCACTTTGTTCCCCATCTCCTCCATTTCAATTGATAGGCACGTCACCTGATATGCAAGTGCGTATCCGTAATTAACATTACATCCTCGAGGTAACTCAGCACTATGCTTTTACATCGATGCCTTCAAAATGTTGTGGAATCTAGTCTCTCTCTCACTCTCTAGCTCCGCTTCTTCTGTCATGGTGTCCTCAAGCTCACCCATTATACGCCTGGACCTTACTTCACGTCAGAACTATACACCCACCAAGGAGAGACATGACTCTTTTTACCGCTGCAGGTGCTGTAAGGCGTACTGTGTGTGTGGACCAGACCAAATCTGTCCCAGCACCCCCTCCTGGTGTATCTGGATGTTCACTCAATCTCCAGAATTCAGCCCATAACCTTAGTTATCTCTGCTTTCACCTGAGGATATACACACTGCAACACAGGTTATTTCCTGACATAATTTTTTACATTTTAATACCTGCATCCCCTGTACTCCCATTAGTCTCCCAGTTTCCAAGCCATGTGGCATAAATCCTCATAAACTGATATCCCAACAAGGCTACTAAAGTAGCCCCTGAGACTACGAACATGGCTCATGCCTATAATCTGATTCAATTTCAGTCCCTTCGGCGACTGCCGTGAGAATAACTACAGCCTGTAATCTGTGTTCGCCGGCTGTTAGAAATTGGGAAAGAAATTAATGAGTTGGAAGAATATTCAAACTACATATATCATTCCATCTAACCCTTAACACACTAGTCACTACTACTAATGCACTTCTACAGTTACAAACATACTGATACATTCTCAAATCAATTAGTCAATTTACATTGCTCAAAAAAATAAAGGGAACACTAAAATAACACATCCTAGATCTGAATG
The DNA here is from genome assembly GCF_036934945.1 of Oncorhynchus masou masou. NCBI lineage: Eukaryota > Metazoa > Chordata > Actinopteri > Salmoniformes > Salmonidae > Oncorhynchus > Oncorhynchus masou. The sequence goes on along the minus strand of NC_088241.1, from coordinate 30,917,285 downwards.
AATTAAATATTCTTATTAAATACTTTTTTCTTTACATAGTTGAATGTGCTCACAACAAAATCACACAAAAATTATCAACAGAAATCAATGTCTTGCATTAGGAGGAACCCAGGGCCAACCGCACCAGCCTATGGTCTCACAAGGGGTCTGAGGATCTCATCTAGGTACCTAATGGCAGTCAGGCTAACTCTGGCGAGCACAAGGAGGGCTGTGCGGACCCCCAATGAAATGCCACCCCACACCATGAGGACCCACCGCCAAACCGGTCATGCTAGAGGATGTTGCAGGAAGCAGAATGTTCTCCACGGCGTCTCCAGACTATGTCACGTCTGTCACATGTGCTCAGTGTGAACCTGCTTTCATCTGTGAAGAGCACAGGGCGCCAGTGGCGAATTTTCCAATCTTGGTGTTCTCTGGCAAATGCCAAACGTCCTGCACAGTGTTGGGCTGTAAGCACAACCCCCACCTGTGGACGACGGGCCCTCATACCACCCTCATGGAGGCTGTTTCTGACCGTTTGGGCAGACACATGCACATTTGTGGCATGCTGGAGGTCATTTTGTAGGGCACAAAGGCGGAGGTAGCGGTCCTGCTGCTGGGTTGTTGCCCTCCTACGGCCTCCTCCACGTCTCCTGATGTACTGGCCTGTCTCCTGGTAGTGCCTCCATGCTCTGGACACTACGCTGACAGACACAGCAAACCTTCTTGCCACAGCTCGCATTGATGTCGCATCCTGGATGAGCTGCACTACTTGAGCCACTTGTGTGGGTTGTAGACTCCGTCTCATGCTACCACTAGAGTGAAAGCACCGCCAGCATTCAAAAGTGACCAAAACATCAGCCAGGAAGCATAGGAACTGAGAAGTGGTCTGTGGTCACCAGCTGCAGAACCACTCCTTTATTGGGGGATGTCTTGCTAATTGCCTATAATTTCCACCTGTTGTCCATTCCATTTGCACAACAGCATGTGATATTTATTGTCAATCAGTGTTGCTTCCTAAGTGGACAGTTTGATTTCACAGAAGTGTGATTGACTAGGAGTTGCATTGTGTTGTTTAAGTGTTCCCTTTATTTTTTGAGCAGTGTATATATGCAGTATCATATACAGTATCTGTGACCAACAATATCCGTATTCTCAGTCATGTGAAATCCATAGAATAAGGCATAATTTATTTATTTCAATTGACTGATTTCCTTATATGAACTGTAACTCAGTAAAAATCTTTTTCAGTGTAGTTACAACATGGGGAGAGAGGAACACATACAAAGGAGTGAGTGAGAGATGTAATAAGGAACAGCACTTTCTGTCCCTCATTCTTGCATTATCCACATTCTATAACTTCTTTGACATCAGTAATATCAGAACGGTGTTGGGCTTTAGACACCCTGCCTCTGCCATCTGTACAATAATTGCCTGTTCCAGCTGACTGGGCCTGTGTATCTCCCACCGATAACGCAAAACACAATTTCGCTTGAAGAGGACAACCAGTTTTTCCCCATAAAAAAGGCAGCTCACTCTATTTCCTGGTAGAGGGAAAATTTAACGATGCTGATGGAGAGGAAGAAGGCTTCTGGATTTACCATGACGGATGGAGGTTTGTGTGATCCCATAACTGTCTTCCAAGCTTTGTTTGTTGAAGGGTTGCAATGGATGCCACTGTGCATTTAGTAACTAAATACAGACCAAAGTTAAATATGAACAACTGAGAGGGAGTTACGAACCATAATTATGTGAAGATATAGGGCTCAATTCAAACTGTATCGGCGAAGTTCAGCGCTATAGTGCGCTTGAAATGTGAAAGTAATTTCCAAATGAGCTGACATACCGACATTTACCATGAATCCAGTCTCTGCTAATGCAGGAAAATTGCCTTTAAATGTCAATCGACTACAATGCTGAACTTCAGCGCCACGCATTGAATCGAGCCCATAATGTGGTGGAATCTTATCATCAGTTTAATCCTTACATACCTGAGATTTATCACTAAGCTTTGGATTGTTGGGTCTGTTGAGCTATTTCATCTGCAACCTGCACTGATTCTGTCAAACGTGATCAATCTCTCTCTCTCTAACTCTCTTGCTTATAACATCTTAACTGTACTAGGCTCATCAATATTTAACCATTGCCCTTGGTCAGGGGCAGGGCTTCCTAGGATGTATATTATATCATTGATAGGTGATTTATATTTGCATTTGTTTTACGATATTGCCATCCATATCATTGGCACATTCGTCCGTTGTCATGGATTCCCATAATGCATTTTAGGATCCAACCAACCTGAGACCGTCTGGTGTTAGCATCAGATCTGGCCGACTAGCTTGCTAAAAGTCAGAGCTCTGGCTTAAATGGCAGAATTTGCTTAAAACTTTAAGCTAAAACATTATTAATAATTGGTAAATTATATTAAAAAACAATATTCTCTGTACATGTTCGACTTGGGGTATCAGGTAGTGAAAATGCTAGCTGTCAGAAGTGCTTGGATATTTACTTAACCTTAATTTAACTAGGCAAGTCAGCTAAGAACAAATTCTTATTTACAATAACGTCCTAGGAACAGTGGGCTAACTGTCTTGTTCAGGGGCAGAATGACAGATCTTTACCTTGTCAGCAAGGGGATTCAATTTAGCAAACTTTTGGTTACAGGCCCAATGCTCTAATCACTAGGCTACCTACCACCCCAAAAATGGATCTTGCGGGTTCAGTTTACCCTGGGTCCAAAAATAAAGAAAATGCTGTTTCCCGGATGCCTTGAGATGGGGAGGAATAAACAGCCAATATTTGCTCCTGGGACCTGAGATAGGACGTTCGCATAAATCGTCCAGCGTGCACCTGTCCAAAGAATCAGGCGGCGAGTTATGGGTCATTGTATTTGGGATCGTGCTGCGACTCCCCTCCATCTCTGAATCAATGTGCCAGAGGTTGCTCGGAGCTCTGGTCCCACCCATGGTACACGGGCCAAGGACAAAAATTGCTTTTCCAATGTTCCCCACGACTCCCTAACTAGGATGTTTTTAGAAGTGCTAGATGGTTGTTTTGGTTATTGAATAGAAACAAGATAAATGGTGTGTATTTATTCTGATAGAAGGCGCACCAGTATATGGAGGCACTGTATATTCTTATCAGCACCACTGGGCAATCAGTTATTTAAATAGTTATTGAAATGATTGACCTATTTACCCAATTGCTTCACAACTTCTACTGTATTATCCTTCTGCTATTAATTTGAGTCTTTGTTTTGAATGTCAATTTAGTCTAATTGAAAACTGTTCTTGTCACCTATGGGCACAAACCCACCATCGCTGGACCAGACAGCACTGGCAAAAAGTGCTCTTCACTGATGAGTTGTGGTTTTGTTTCACCAGAGGTGATGGTCAGATTTGCGTTTATCATCGACGGAATGAGCGTTACACCGAGGCCTGTACTCTGGAGCGGGATTGATTTGGAGGTGGAGGGTCCATCATGGTTTGTGGCGGTGTGTCACAGCATCATTGGACTGAACTTGTCATTATAGGCAATCTCAATCAAATCAAATTTTATTTGTCACGTGCGCAGAATACAACAAATGTTGTATTTTACCTTACATTGAAATGCTTAATTACAGACTCTAACCAATAGTGCAAAAAAGGTATTAAGTTAACAATAGGTTAGTAAAGAAATAAAACAACAGTAAAAAGACAGGCTATATACTGTAGCGAGGCTATAAAAGTAGCGAGGCTACATACAGACACCGGTTAGTCAGGCTGATTGAGGTAGTATGCACATGTGGATATGGTTAAAGTGACTGCATATATGATGAACAGAGAGTAGCAGCAGCGTAAAAAGAGGGTTTGGGGGGCATATGTAACCGATATGAAATGGCTAGCTAGTTAGCGGTGGTGCGTGCTAAGAGCATTTAAATCGGTGACATCACTCGCTCTGAGACCTTGAAGTAGTTGTTCCCCTTGCTCTGCAAGGGCTGCGGCTTTTGTGGTGCGATAGGTAACGATGCTTCATGGGTGGCTGTTGTAAATGTGTGCAGAGCGTCCCTGGTCTGAGCCCAGCTAGGGGCGAGGAGAGGGACTGAAGCTATACTGTTACATTGGTGCAGCGACCCGGATCACTGGTTGCTGTGGACAAGGAGGAGGTAAAAGGGGAGTGAGTGTAACGTGAGTGTGATGTGAAATGGCTAGCTAGTTAGCGGTGGTGCGCGCTAATAGCATTTCAATCGGAGACGTCACTCACTCTGAGACCTTAAAGTAGTTGTTCCCCTTGCTCTTCAAGGGCCGTGGCTTATGTGGAGCAATGGGTAGCGATGCTTCGAGGATGGCTGTTGTCGATGTGTGCAGAGGGTCCCTGGTTCAAGCCCAGGTAGGGGTGAGGAGAGGGATGGAAGCTATACTGTTACACACACAATGCAAATAGTCCAGGAAGCCATTTGATTACCTGTTCAGGAGTCTTATGGCCTGGGGGTAAAAATTGTTGAGAAGCCTTTTTGTCCTAGATTTGGCCCTCCGGTACCGCTTGCCCTGCAGTAGTAGAGAGAGCAGTCTATGACTGGGGTGGCTGGGTTCTTTGACAGTTTTTAGGGCCTTCCTCTGACACTGCCTGGTGTAGAGGTCATGGATGGCAGGCAGCTTAGCCCCAGTGATGTACTGGGCCGTATGCACTACCCTCTTTAGTGCCTTGCGGTCAGAGGCCAAGCAATTGCCATACCAGGCAGTGATGTAACCAGCTCTCAATGTTGCAGCTGCAGAACCTTTTGAGGATCTCAGGACTCATGCCAAACATGTTTAGTTACCTGAGGGGGAATAGGCTTTGTCGTGCCCTCTTTACGACTGTCTTGGTTTGTTTGGACCATTCTAGTTTGTTGTTGATGTGGACACAAAGGATCTTGAAGCTGCTCCACCACAGCCCTGTCGATGAGAAAGGGGGAGTGCTCGGTCCTCCTCTTCCTGTAGTTAACAATCATCTCCTTAGTCCTGGTTATGTTGAGGGAAAGGTTGCTCTTCTGGCACCACCCGGCCAGATCTCTGACCTCCTCCCTATAGGCTGTCTCGTCGTCAGGCCTACCACTGTTGTGTCATCTGCAAACTTAATGATGGTGTTGGAGTCGTGCCTGGCCATGCAGTTGTGGGTGAACAGGGAGTACAGGAGGGGACTGAGCATGCACCCCTGGGGAGCTCCAGTGTTGAGGATAAGAGTGGCAGATGTGTTGCTACCTACCCTCACCACCTAGGGGTGGCTCGTCAGGATGTCCAGGATCCAGTTGCAGAGGGTGGTGTTTAGTCCTAGAATCCTTAGCTTAGTGATGAGCTTTGAGGGTACTATGGTGTTGAATGCTGAGCTGTGGTCAATGAATAGCATTCTCACATAAGTGTTCCTTTTGTCCAGGTGGGAAAGGGCAGTGTGGAGTGCAATAGAGATTGCATCATCTGTGGATCTGTTTGGGCGGTATGTAAATTGGAGTGGGTCTAAGGTTTCTGGGATAATGGTGTTGATGTGAGTGCTAAGGGTCGGTAGTCATTTAGGCAGGTTGCCTTTGTGTTCTTGGGCACAGGGACTATGGTGGTCTGCTTGAAACATGTTGGTATTACAGACTCAATCAGTGACATATTGAAAATATCAGTGAAGACACCTGCCAGTTGGTCAGCACATGCCCAGAGCACACGTCCTGGTAATCCATCTGGCCCTGCTGCCTTGTGTATGTTGACCTTTAAAAGGTCTTACTCGCGTCGGCTACGGAGAACGTGATCACACAGTCGTCCAGAACAGCTGATGCTCTAATCATGCCTCAGTGTTGCTTTCCTTCGAAGCGAGCATATAAGTTATTTAGCTGTTCTGGTAGGCTTGTGTCACTTGGCAGCTCGCGGCTGTGCTTCCCTTTGTAGTCTGTAATAGCTTGCAAGCCCTGCCACATAAGACGAGCGTCGGAGACAGTGTAGTGTGATTCAATCTTAGCCCTGTATTGACGCTTTGCCTGTTTGATGGTTCGTCGCAGGTCATAGCAGGATTTCTTGAAAGCTTCCGGGTTAGAGTCCCGCACCTTGAAAACGTCAGCTCTACCCTTTAGCTCAGTGTGAATGTTGCCTGTAATCCATGGCTTCTGGTTGGAGTGTGTACGTACAGTCACTGTGGGGACGATGTCCTCAATGCACTTATTGATAAAGCCAGTGACTGATGTGGTGTACACCTCAATGCCATTGGAAGAATCCCAGAACATGTTCCAGTGTGTGATAGCAAAACAGTCCTGTAGTTTAGCATCTACTTCATCTGACCACTTTTCTATAGACCAAGTCACTGTTGCTTCCTGCTTTAATTTTTGCTTGTAAGCAGGAATCAGGAGGATAGAGTTGTGGTTGGATTTACCAAATGGAGGGCGAGGGAGAGCTTTGTACGCGTCTCTGTGTGTGGAGTACAGGTTATCTAGAATTGTTTTCCCTCTGGTTGCACATTTAACATGTTGATAGAAATTTGGTAGAACTGATTTAAGTTTCCCTGCATTAAAGTCTCAAGCCACTAGGAGCGCCTCCTCTGGTTGAGTGGTTTCCTGTGTGCTTATTTCCTTTTACAGCTGACTGAGTGCGGTCTTAGTGCCAGTATCTGTCTGTGGTGGTAAAAAAACAGCCACGAAAAGTATAGCTGAAAACTCTCGAGGCAAGTAGTGTGGCCAGCAAATTTATCACAATGTACTCTACTTCAGGCGAGCAAAAGAGACTTCCTTAGATTTCGTGCATTAGCTCTTGTTTACAAATATACACAGACCACCCCCTCTTCTTACCGGAGTGTGCTGTTCTATCCTGCCTGTGCAGCGTATATCCCTCTCGCTGAATATCCATGTCGTCATTCAGCCACGATTCTTTGAATTATAGGATATTACAGTTTTTGATGTTCCGTTGGTAGGATATTCGTAATCGTACCTTGTCCAATGATTGCACGTTGGCGAGTAGTATTGACGTTAATTGCAGCTTTCCCACTCGCCTTTTCCGGGTCCTGACCAGGGATCCGGCTCTTTGTCCTCTATAACAGCGTCACTTCCTCTTGCAAATTATGGGGATTTCGGCCCAGTGTGGTGTTTGGAGACTATCTTGTGCGGCCTCCTTGTTGTAGAAAAGAAATCCAATGTGAGTGAGTGATCGCTGTCCTGATATCCAGAAGCTCTTTTTTGCCATAAGATACGGTTGCAGAAACATTGTGTACAAAAAAAGTTACAAATAACGTGAAAAACACCACAAAGAGCACAATTGGTTGGGCACCCATAAAATTGCTGCCATTTCTTCCGGCGCCATTTCATTTCATGCTGTGTGTTACAGGGAAGACATCCTCCTCCCTCATGTGGTACCCTTCCTGCAGCCTTATCCTGACTTGACCCTCCAGCATGACAATGCCACCAGCCATACTGCTCGTTCTGTGCATGATTTCCCGCAAGATAGGAATGTCAGTGTTCTGCAATGGCCAGCAAAGAGCCCGGATCTCAATCCAATTGAACACGTCTGGGACCTGTTGGATCGTAGGGTGAGTGCTCGGACCATTCCCACCAGAAATGTCCGGAAACTTGCAGGTGCCTTGGTGTAAGAGTGGGGTAACATCTCACAGCAAGAATGGGCAAACCTGGTGCAGTCCATGAGGAGGAGATACACTGCAGTACTTAATGCAGCTCGTGGCCACACCAAATACTGACGGTTACTTTTGATTTAGAATCCCCCCCTTTGTTCAGGGACACATTGTTCCATTTCAGTTCGTCACATGTCTGTGGAACATGTTCAGTTTATGCCTCAGTTGTTGAATCTTGTTATGTTCATACAAATATTTACACATGTTAAGTTTGCTTAAAATAAACGCAGTTGACGGTGAGAGGACGTTTCTTTTTTTGCTGAGTTTAGTTGATGTATTGTAAGGCAGCTGTTTGGAAGCTGCTAATGGCTGTCTGATGTTTGTCATATTTCCAACTGACAAGTGAAAGGACATCCAGAGGGGGAAATGAATCTGTATAGATCATGGCCCTAGACAGTTCTGATGCCCTTTTGAGAGACAAATAAGTCCTGTCCACAACCACAACAGCAGTGTGGGATCATATCCTGTGTCATTGTGGATCAGTCTGGCCTGGAACAGCCTCTGGCTCAGATCATTATGTGTGAAGACAATGCCATACATCAGTGAGGCTCCATCAGGTTTTTAATTGAAAGTAGGAAGATGCTTTAAAATCAGAGACACACCAGAGGACAGAGAGGTAACTGTGAATTCTAACCTTTAAGACATATAAATGCTCCGTATGTCCTAGTTTCTTCTCAGTTTTTGTGTACATAATTGGCCTTCCTTCACCATGCTGTGAGTAACCAGCCGGTGTTTAAGTGGGGAAAGATTAGGTTTTGTTACAAGGGTGGCCATTTGTCATGGACTGGGACTTGTGGCTCATGGCCTGACCACTTTTGACTGCACAGCTCCCCAGGCTGGTGTGAAAGCCCAATCATAGTCTCTTAAACCAGCTGTAGAGGTCAAGCTCAGCTGTGCCTACTAGTGAGATGGGTAGATACACAGGATCGTCTCCCATTCACACACATCATTCACACACACGCCAACTGTCTGGCATACACACATTACTTTTATTGTTGATGCATAGTGGCCCTGTTTTCAACACTAACTGTGGCATTTCTCTAAATAGGAAGATTGAATAACATGATGGATACATCTGTAGAAAGAAATAATAGGATCCATAAAACCAAATCCATTGCAAATGAATGGATACCTGTTGAATAACACAAACAAAAATAAAAAAAATAGAAACATTCTGTCACAGTATAAATATGAAATTCGGGAAGTCCAATCGATTGCGCGATGTGGCATATACATTTTATGTGAGAAATTTGGGTCACGGGTTCACATATTAACCATTTCTGAGTTCTCTGCCTGTCACGCCCTGACCTTAGAGCCGTTTTATTTTCTCTATTTGGTTAGGTCAGGGTGTGATTTGGGGTGGGCATTCTATGTTGTCTATTTCTTTGTTTTGGCCAAGTATGGTTCCCAATCAGAGGCAGCTGTCTATCGTTGTCTCTGATTGGGAAACATACTTAGGCAGTCTTTTTCTTAGGCAGACTTTTTTAGTCTCTGTTACATGACAGAACTGTTCGCTTTTGTTTTGTTACTTTGTTAGTGTTTTTGATAATAAAAGAAATCCTGAAAACTTTTCACGCTGCGCTTGGTCCACTCCTTCTGACAGGCGTTACACTGCCAAGCAAGGAGGAACGAAGCCGACCTAATCCCGCCTCCCACTTTTACCTTGAAACCCCATTGGACATCATTTCACATGCCAATCAACATTGTCCATCTCTGACTGTAGGCTACATCATTGCATGGTGTGATCAGATCATTATGGCAAAATATATCTACTAAAATGTGCATCGTAATGTCCTCTTCATAAGATGACAAAGGTTTATTTATCTCACAAATGTTTCATTAGATTGTGACTTTCCTACAGCAAATATATCCTTGTAAATGTTTTGCAGATATAATAGATAGCCTAGGGATGAATGCATCTATCAAAATGTGATTTATTTGATCTTTATTGGGGTAGATCAAATATGCCACTATTGTATTTATTATTAACATACATTCAAATGTTTAAATTGATAGAATAATGATGCAGGGGATTTCGTTTACAAGCCAGGGCCAAATTGCCTTCCATCGAACGAGTATGAGAACGTGATAATGTAGGCAAATTTTATAAAATGGAAAAGTATTCTTATAGCCTTATAGCATCAAACACCCTTGTATCAAATACCCTACTCCTTGAAAGTTGTGTATTTAAGTGATAATGCCCTCGACGCTGATGTTTGGAGGATATATTGGCACAGGTGTTGTTAGGTAAACCATGCTAATATATCCTCCAAACACTGGCTTCAAGGGCATGATCACTTTTATAGAATGGGTCGACAACATATTCAAAGAATGATTGACATATTCTAATAAAAAATGTTATTTGATGAATTTATTCATACTATTTCATCCTTCCACAAGATATAGTCCCGACACAAATTTAGGGTTGCTTCCCAAGCCGGCTGGCCGTAAGTTCTATCGGTTCGGTTCCCAGAGACGGGACCCAGTCGTTCAGTCTTTTTGTCCTTTATCTATGGATGAGACCCAGTCATTCATTCTAAATGTTCCATTGCTGTACTGGCTGATAAAGTTATTATCCCTTGCTTGCTAGCTAGCCTACTACGACTAACTTAAATTCAAGTCAAAAATTGCAGCCAGAATAACTGCAAAGTAGCTTCATTTGCATTTGTTTAAGCTGTTTTCTAGTGACATGTACTTGGATACAGCCATAACAATGAGCTAATGAGACACTGTGTTCAGGGGAGTTAGCCAACAACACAGCTAACACAATCACTTCAAACAGAACTTGCATAGACTACAAACTAGCTGCCATTCATTTTGTTTGACCTTTTTTCAAATGACTTTTTTTTATTTATATCCATGAAAATGATGCCAGCAGATTCATGATTTTGACTGGCTGAGAAACTCTGCCTGCCTGTCTGTCTCGTTCCGACACGTTCATTACTATGGGATAGCTGGAGATCAAATTTGAATATTGAAACAATGTTGCAAGTGTTGGAGACAGACAGCAATGTTTATATAAATCTTTGCTGTTAACAACTAAATGTTAGTCTGAAACAAAAGTGAGAATGTCTAGATTATTTTTATAGTGTAGATCAAGTTTATAAATTGCTTGGCTGGGCTGATGAGACAGTGGATTGCGCAGTCAGATGGAACAGAGTAAATAGTACTTTTAAGGTTATAGATGTAGCAGGTGGTAACTTGTGGAATAGACACTGGCTGGAAAAACCAATCAGCATTCAGGATTAGACCCACTCGTTGTATGATGATTTATATAATATACAAGATGAATGATGATCACTGCAATCAACCGCTGCAGTGTTGCTCATTGGATTACCCTATATCATGGAATAGGCTATGTGAACGTTTATAAAGACAAAATGCGGACACATGGAATTATTTTATTTGACAGGACAGAAATGTAGGCACATTTTTTTATGTAAAATGTGAGAGAAAGTTTGCTTCAGTATACATTTCTCTAGCTAATTGTGTGTGTTATTTCACACATGCAACTCGAGCCAGGATGGACTCTCGTCTGGTAAAAACCTTAGCCTATTGTGCGACATATAGTGGGGCAAAAAAGTATTTAGTCAGCCACCAATTGTGCAAGTTCTCCCACTTAAAAAGATGAGAGAGGCCTGTAATTTTCATCATAGGTACACTTCAACTATGACAGACAAAATGAGAAAAAAAATCCAGAAAATCACATTGTAGGATTTTTTATGAATTGATTTGCAAATTTTGGTGAAAAATAAGTAGCTGGTGGCTGACTAAATACTTTTTTGCCCCACTGTATTTCAAAATTCAAACAAAATACACCAGTTATAATTTAGGAGATAAAGGTTGTGAGCACAGTGTTTCTGATCAGATTGGCAATTATCTCAATATATTTGTGCAGCTACAATGCCACCCTGGGTGTTTTGGTTTTTGCCTTAGCAGTATACACCAGTTGGTTATTTGAATCAGCTATGCAGTGCTAGGGCAAAAACCAAAATGTGCACCCAGGGGGTGCTCCAGGACCGAGTTTGGTTAAACCCTTCTTTAGAGCACAGCATTTTCTGATTGGTTTCCAGAGCATTGAAAGAGAGAAATGAAATAGGCTACTACCGAGGTCTGATGATGCTTCTGACAATATAGTAAAATGCGTATTGTGTTGGGGGATGTCATAAAATCTGATGTAGGCTATTTTGAAAACTGCCCATGTGTTGTGTTTATGATGAGCCCCCTTATGCATGTATTGTTGTTGCATGAGCTGGCTGCTGTTTCCCACTTGCTTGGCAGAGATCCCTTTGTTCCCCACAGTGGAAAGATTCAGTCATGGAGTAAGTATGGAGTATAATGTATGGTCCTGATTTCTGCAGTCTGACATACATCACTTTGGGCCAGTTACCCAGACACAGACTAAGCCAATTCCTGGACTAAAAAGCACGTTCAATGACAATTCTTAATTGAAAATGTTTTAGTTTAGGACTTGCGTAGCACCCGTATTATCAGCATTTAAAAAATATATTACCTTCAACAGTGTTCTCTTGTGATCAAGTCATCAATGTTTTGTGATTATTGGTGTCGTAAAAATGTTAGCTAATGGGTTAGCAATTAGCATGTTTGACCTTTCAGTGGAAATACTACTACTACTACTACTTTTTGAGAAGCGGTTTAGCAATAAAATATGTCCCATATTATCAGCATATGGTCCCCAGCTTTTGGCCACCTTACTATTATCTTCAATTACTAGATATATCCGTTAAATTTTGTTAAAAGATGCATCAACCTCATATCCAAAGTGTTTACTAGATAGGTGACTAGTTGGTAAGCCTTCCAGTACAAAACAAAATTACTTGCCTGTCAACTTTTCATTCCAGACTATTACGAATGTGGCGATCCTACAAACTAACTATCACACTGTGTGGCTCGATTGACTTTAATCTGATTCCTCGTCAACCCATTTTATTTGTGTGGATTTTAACTGAATTTTTGCAAAATGGCGACTGCCACTTTCTGCCATACGGAAAAACATACTTTTTCCAAATTGGCGGCTACTACCCTCAGACTACGGTGAACGTTTCATCCCATGTAGGAGCTGCACCTATTTTGCACAGTTCCTGGATAGTACTGGCCAGCCAAAATTCCAATGTGAAAACTGTCAGCTTATTGAGGAATATACTGTATAATGTATCTGAGCTGGCTGCCAGAGTAAGCAAATTGAGACATCGCAGCACATCCTGAATAGGACACACTCTAATACCTTTTCCTTTTCAACTCCTCAGCCTGGTCATCATGCCACTGCCTCACCACTGTGTTGCCACTCGCTGACTGACTGGCCAGGGCTGCCCTGCAGAGATTCCTTCCCACCTGACCCCGACTTCCCATCACGGCACCCTGTCCCCATCCACCTTGGAGAATAAAGGAGCAAGTAAGCTTTATGAGGAGCTGGCGAATCCCACGGTTATCGATCCTGCATCCCAGTGGAGGCACGTCACACACTGTAAACCCAACGTAAGCAGTCTTTTGTGAATGGGGCTGAAATGGCTTCGTGGATCCCATCCTACTGACCAGCAGTTTCACCAAACTGCTTCCAAAGATTTCTGGTCCTTCGTTCTCTACCCTGTCTCCCGAAGGTCCAGCTCAGCGGGACTATACCACAGGCCCGTACCTCCAGGGCTCCCTCTCACATCAGGCCTTGAGGGTGTCTGAGACTATGCTCCTCTTCCTGCTCGCATAGCCGTGGGAAGATGTTTGCGGGTGGGGGTGCTGCAATTAAATATATATATATATTTCTCAACGCGCTGCAAACGGCTGTATTGGTCCGCTAATACAGTAGTAGTAAAGGCCCAGTGCACTACTTTTGTGAGAAAAAAATATCTCCCGAGCTGCAGAGGGCTATATTGGTCCGTTAATACAGGCAAGGCCGGCCCGTTCATTCGGCAGGATTAGGAGGTAGGATTAGGCAGCAGGATTAGGTGGCTTGAAGAGGACAGCTTTTTCTGAGCTAAACTGACCAAGACGCACCTCCAACAACACATAAAGCCTCACATAATTCTGTCAATTTCTCTCAAAAAGTGGCATATGGGCTTTTTAGGTGAGAGCTGATGCCGCCCTGTGATAGTGCCCACTTTGTCAAAGGCAGGCGAGCAAAATAATTAGCTTGTCCATTCCCAGCGCACCTCTCCAGGGTCTATTGCTGCCACGCTCTGCCAATTTTCCGTAAAAAAAAAGATCTAACAAAAATCATGTAGCAGATATAGTATATTGTAGAAAGAGTATGTGGTCTTCTCTGTTGGCTACAGACTGGAGATAAAATGTATACGTAATGAGACAGACACTTTTCATATCATGTAGGATTCGCCGATGAAATAGCCTAACTTAAAAGGCACCCAATCAAATAAAAATGTGCTGACATGTTAACAAACAACATATCCTAAAAACAGGACAAGTCAAAGTAAAATGGACAATATGGAATGGATAATCAGGCTAACTGCTGTCCAGGTGTTTCACCCCATGGGCTAAATTGTCATGATCAAGTTTGTATCCACACATTTTTGACATAGGTGATCATAGCGAAAAAGAAAGGATTATGCAGGATAGCTCAGGATAACTGCTCATAAAGTTGGGTAGCTGATATTCAGAGCTTAAATAGCCACATTGATTAGTCACAGGTATCAGAACTAATTAAGCCATTGGAAAAGCCTTTAGAAACGGTGGGCCTAAGACCTGGATGGGCTTTAATAAAATGTATTTGCATGCCTACACTGTAGGCTACACACCAGTAAGCACAGACCAACACAAATGTCTTTTGGAAGTCTTTTTTGGTGCAGTCTAGACAGGTCTTGATTTCCAAGTCCATGGACATTGGATTTTGGTCCCTCTGCACCAGCCTTGATTTGGCTGAACCATAGACGTCTATGTTTGGTTGAGATTTGGTCTGGTCTGGACCGACCATGATTTGGTCCAAACATAGACGTATTTTCAACTTTCATTCAGAACCGTAAATGTATTTGTTTTCACCATCAGGAAAATATATATTTTCAACGTCTGGAAAATACATATTTTATACTTTCAATCAGAACCAAAAATGAACCTGATTTTATCGTCCGGAAAATATGTATTTTCACCTTTCATTCAGAGCCTAAATTGAACCTAACTTCAACGTCTGGAAAATACATCTCTTCACTGTCATTTTGCTGAAAACAGAAGTAGTAAAGGCCATATGCACCGCTTTTATAATATTTTTGGGGGTTCTTCCTGCGCTGTAGACAGCTATATCGGTCCACTAATACAGTACAGGTGTTGTAAAGGCCCAGTGCACTGTTTGGACACACCTACTCATTCCAGAACCTTTCTTTATTTGCACTATTTTCTACAATCTAGAATAATAGTGAAGACATCAAAACCATGAAATAACGCATATGGAATCATGTAGTAAACAAACAAAAAAAAGTGTTCAACAAGTCAAATTTGAGATTCTTCAGAGTAGCCACCCTTTGCCTTGATTTGATTAGGATCTCTTTTAGTCCCCATTTGGACTAATCTTCCAAGAGTCCTTAACATTAAAATACAATTTACAATACAGACTTTCACATATAGCACACTATTACAAACATACATAATATACTAGCATAATGACCCAATAAATACTCAATCTAAAAAATATTGATTCTTCATCGACTATAGTCTCACAACATTTCTATATACTATATTTAAAAATTGTTTTAAAATAATGTTTACATTTATATATTGAAAGGTTTCTAGTTTGCTCAGTTAATTTATTCCATTTCTTTATTGCTCTAAATCGAAATGTTCTTTTTGCCTATTTCTCTTTTCTCTTTGGATTATGCATAGATGGTGGACAATCTATTCCTAGTATTTACCGAATGTCTGTCTCTTACCAACTGAATACCATTGTGAATAGAACTTGGCCGTTTTAAATTATGTATATTATAAAATAAAATAAGCATGTTTTTTTCAATTATCTTGTCGATGGATGACCAACCAAGAACACTGCGCATGACTGTAACAGAAGAACCATATCGTCACCTTAAAACAATCCTTGCTGCTTTATTCTGTGCATTCTGCAGCCTCCTAACTTCACTTGATGATGCATTTCCCCAGACCACCGAACAGTAGTTCACCTGACTCTCAATTAATGCTTGTGTTATTTGCTGAAGAATTTTTCCTGGTAAATATTTAGCTATCCTTCTGAATATGCATGCTGTTTTAATGTTGTTGTTTTTTTACATAGATTAGTTATTTGTGACGACCATGATAAGCAGTTGTCTAGCTGCACTCCCAGTAGTTTGGTTTCTGCCACTTCTTCAATTTGTACTCCTCCCATACTTAATTGTATCCCATGCTGTTTTGGCCTTTTCCTAGTTGAACAGACCAACATAACTTTGGTTTTCTTGGTGTTTAAAGCAAGTTTGTTTAGGCGAACCCATTTCCTGATATTCTCCAAATCTCCCTGTAAAGCTTGCTGTACCTGCTGAACCGATTGTCTTGCTGCATAAATTGTAGAATCATCTGCAAATATAGTAGCTTGAGTTTCAACCAAGGCATAGGGAAGGTCGTTGGTATATATTAAGTAGAGAAGTGGCCCAAGGCAGCTGCCCTGCGGTATTCCACAGTTTAACACATTAGGGGAAGAAAAAAAACATTGATATAGGTGGACTGTTTCCTGTCAGTTAGATATGACTGTACCCAATTCAATGCTACGTCCTTAAAACCATAATGCATACATATTGTCAAAATTATTTCATGATCCACTAAATCAAATGCTGCACTGAAATATAAAATATTACACCTACAAATGTGCCATTATCCATAGCATTGAGCCACTGGTCAGTTATGTCAACCAATGCAGTGGTAGTGGAATGGTTTGTGCGATAAGCATGCTGATTGGCTGTAATCAGATCATTCTTTTCCATATACTCCCACATTTGTCTACTCACAATATCCTCCAATATCTTACTGAGTGTAGGAAGTAGACTAATTGGTCAACTATTGGCAGGAGTAATGGGTTCTTTGCAGTCTTTCGGAATAGGACACAGTTTCGCATGCTTCCATACATTTGCAAACAACCCCTTTTCCATTGACCAATTAAATATGTATCTCAGTGGAACTGCATTCTGGGAAGCAATAAATTGTCCATAAGACCATAACCTGTAGATTTACCATCAGGTAATGACTTCAATAGGTTTAACACCACCTCCACTGACACCGTTTGTAGACTAAAAGAGCAGATCTTATTGCTCATAATATGATCATCAATCCATTGGACACTAGCTTGTTTGGAAGAATGTATGTCTACATTGTTGCTTAGTAATTTAATTTTCTGTGTAAAAAAATCTGAAAAATAATTGGCATGACGAGATAGATGTACCAAGTAAGCCCTTAACTGTGTTCCATAACTTTTTAGAATAATTTTTACAATCAGTAAAAGCATTGTTGTAAAATAACTTTTTTTTCTCTTTCGATTCAATTTAACTGCATAATTACGCATTGTTCTATAATTCTGTTCATCAATTTCTAATTTTGACTTGGCTGCTAAGACTTTTGCCATATTTCTTTGAGAAAAAGCTTCACCCAGTTCATCATCAATCCATGGAGATGGACGGGCACCAACTGTTCTTTCTTATAGGGGCATGATAGTCCATTACCTCCATGAGCAAATCAATAAGGTTCTTTGGAGAACCTTCTGGAAGGACAACCATCCCTGAATACCAGCAACAGCCAGACACCTTGAGACGTCATTTCCGGTCACAACTTGCAGACTTGTTTTCGAGTTGCTGTGCGTTTGTGCGTTTTGTTGCCAACCTATTTTGCTACCTGACAACTTTACGGTTTTTACTTTTTAAATACTGTTATATATATATTTAAAAAAAATTCTCCCCCCCCCCAACTTTTTCACTCCGGACGCTTTATCTGGACACGATTCGTCAGGACCTCCAACAGCCGAAGCTAAGTGGTAACATTAACATGATGCCTTCTAATTGCAGTCGCTGTACTCGCCTTACGGCGAGGATAGCTGTGCTACAAGCCCGGCTTCAGACGCAATCGTTAGGCAAGGGTAATTTCAGTGTAGGAAAGGATGAAACAGCGTCTGTGCCACCAGTAAGTACAGATAGTAGTATAAATCCCCTGGCACAGTCCCCGCAGCCGGACAACTTTCTCACGGTTTCTGGAAGGAAATGCTGTAGGAACGCTCAACCGGTGTCGCTCATTCAGCCGACAGAAACTTTCAACCGGTTTTCCCCATTAAGCAGCGAGTCGGAGTCAGAGGCCGAGCCTTCTCTGGTCTCTACTCCTCCCGTTACGCCGAAGCTTCCCACCATTAGCTCTGACAAATTGAAAACTCTAGTCATTGGCGACTCCATTACCCGCAGTATTAGACTTAAAACGAATCATCCAGCGATCATACACTGTTTACCGGGGGGCAGGGCTACCGACGTTAAGGCTAATCTGAAGATGGTGCTGGCTAAAGCTAAAACTGGCGAGTGTAGAGAGTATAGAGATATTGTTATCCACGTCGGCACCAACGATGTTAGGATGAAACAGTCAGAGATCACCAAGCGCAACATAGCTTCTGCGTGTAAATCAGCTAGAAAGATGTGTCGGCATCGAGTAATTGTCTCTTGCCCCCTCCCAGTTAGGGGGAGTGATGAGCTCTACAGCAGAGTCTCACAACTCAATCGCTGGTTGAAAACTGTTTTCTGCCCCTCCCAAAAGTTAGAATTTGTAGATAATTGGCCCTCTTTCTGGGACTCACCCACAAACATGACCAAGCCTGACCTGCTGAGGAGTGACGGACTCCATCCAAGCTGGAGGGGTGCTCTCATCTTATCTACCAACATAGACAGGACTCTAACTCCTCTAGCTCCGCAATGAAATAGGGTGCAGGCCAGGCAGCAGGCTGTTAGCCAGCCTGCCAGCATAGTGGAGTCTGCCACTAGCACAGTCAGTGTAGTCAGCTCAGCTATCACCATTGAGACCGTGTCTGTGCCTCGACCTAGGTTGGGCAAAACTAAACATGGCGGTGATCACCTTAGCAATGTCACTAGGATAAAGACCACCTCCATTCCTGTCATTATTGAAAGAGATCACGATACCTCACATCTCAAAATAGGGCTACTTAATGTTAGATCCCTTACTTCAAAGGCAATTATAGTCAATGAACTAATCACTGATCATAATCTTAATGTGATTGGCCTGACTGAAACATGGCTTAAGCCTGATGAATTTACTGTGTTAAATGAGGCCTCACCTCCTGGCTACACTAGTGACCATATCCCCCGTGCATCCCGCAAAGGCGGAGGTGTTGCTAACATTTACGAAAGCAATTTTCAATTTACAAAAAAAAAAAAGACGTTTTCGTCTTTTGAGCTTCTAGTCATGAAATCTATGCAGCCTACTCAATCACTTTTTATAGCTACTGTTTACAGGCCTCCTGGGCCATATACAGCGTTCCTCACTGAGTTCCCTGAATTCCTATCGGACCTTGTAGTCATAGCAGATAATATTCTAATCTTTGGTGACTTTAATATTCACATGGAAAAGTCCACAGACCCACTCCAAAAGGCTTTCGGAGCCATCATCGACTTAGTGGGTTTTGTTCAACATGTTTCTGGACCCACTCACTGTCACAGTCATACGCTGGACCTAGTTTTGTCCCATGGAATAAATGTTGTGGATCTTAATGTTTTTCCTCATAATCCTGGACTATTGGACCACCATTTTATTACGTTTGCAATTGCAACAAATAATCTGCTCAGACCCCAACCAAGGAACATCAAAAGTCGTGCTATAAATTCAGACAACACAGATTCCTTGATGTCCTTCCAGATTCCCTCTGTCTACCCAATGACGCCAGAGGACAAAAATCAGTTAACCACCTAACTGAGGAACTCAATTTAACCTTGCGCAATACCCTAGATGCAGTTGCACCCCTAAAAACTAAAAACATTTCTCATAAGAAACTAGCTCCCTGGTACACAGAAAATACCCGAGCTCCGAAGCAAGCTTCCAGAAAATTGGAACGGAAATGGCGCCACACCAAACTGGAAGTCTTCCGTCTAGCTTGGAAAGACAGTACCGTGCAGTACCAAAGAGCCCTTACTGCTGCTCGATCATCCTATTTTTCTAACTTAATTGAGGAAAATAAGAACAATCCGAAATTCCTTTTTGATTCTGTCGCAAAGCTAACTAAAAAGCAGCATTGCCCAAGAGAGAATGACTTTCACTTTAGCAGTGATAAATTCATGAACTTCTTTGAGGAAAAAATGATGATTATTAGAAAGCAAATTACAGACTCCTCTTTAAATCTGCGTATTCCTTCAAAGTTCAGTTGTCCTGAGTCTGCACAACTCTGCCTGGACCTAGGATCAAGAGAGACGCTCAAGTGTTTTAGTACTATATCTCTTGACACAATGATGAAAATAATCATGGCCTCTAAACCTTCAAGCTGCATACTGGACCCTATTCCAACTAAACTACTGGAAGAGCTGCTTCCTGTGCTTGGCCCTCCTATGTTGAACATAATAAACGGCTCTCTATCCACCGGATGTGTACCAAACTCACTAAAAGTGGCAGTAATAAAGCCTCTCTTGAAAAAGCCAAACCTTGACCCAGAAAATATAAAAAACTAAATCGAATCTTCCATTCCTTTCAAAAATCTTAGAAAAGGCTGTTGCGCAGCAACTCACTGCCTTCCTGAAGACACAATGTATACGAAAACAATGTATACGAAATGCTTCAGTCTGGTTTTAGACCCCATCATAGCACTGAGACGGCACTTGTGGTAAATTACATTTGAATGGCATCGGACCGAGGCTCTGCATCTGTCCTCGTGCTCCTAGACCTTAGTGCTGCTTTTGATACCATCGATCACCACATTCTTTTGGAGAGATTGGAAACCCAAATTGGTCTACACGGACAAGTTCTGGCCTGGTTTAGATCTTATCTGTCGGAAAGATATCAGTTTGTCTCTGTGAATGGTTTGTCCTTTGACAAATCAACTATAAATTTCGGTGTTCCTCAAGGTTCCGTTTTAGGACCACTATTGTTTTCACTATATATTTTACCTCTTGGGGATGTTATTCGAAAACATAATGTTAACTTTCACTGCTATGCGGATGACACACAGCTGTACATTTCAATGAAACATGGTGAAGCCCCAAAATTGCCCTTGCTAGAAGCATGTGTTTCAGACATAAGGAAGTGGATGGCTGCAAACTTTCTACTTTTAAACTCGGACAAAACAGAGATGCTTGTTCTAGGTCCCAAGAAACAACGAGATCTTCTGTTGAATCTGACAATTAATCTTAATGGTTGTACAGTCGTCTCAAATAAAACTGTGAAGGACCTCGGCGTTACTCTGGACCCTGATCTCTCTTTTGAAGAACATATCAAGACCATTTCAAGGACAGCTTTTTTACATCTACGTAACATTGCAAAAATCAGAAACTTTCTGTCCAAAAATGATGCAGAAAAATTAATCCATGCTTTTGTCACTTCTAGGTTAGACTACTGCAATGCTCTACTTTCCGGCTACCCGGATAAAGCACTAAATAAACTTCAGTTAGTGCTAAATACGGCTGCTAGAATCCTGACTAGAACCAAAAAAATTGATCATATTACTCCAGTGCTAGCCTCCCTACACTGGCTTCCTGTCAAAGCAAGGGCTGATTTCAAGGTTTTACTGCTAACCTACAAAGCATTACATGGGCTTGCTCCTACCTATCTCTCTGATTTGGTCCTGCCGTACATACCTACACGTACGCTACGGTCACAAGACGCAGGCCTCCTAATTGTCCCTAGAATTTCTAAGCAAACAGCTGTAGGCAGGGCTTTCTCCTATAGAGCTCCATTTTTATGGAACGGTCTGACCCATGTCAGAGACGCAAACTCGGTCTCAACCTTTACGTCTTTACTGAAGACTCAGCTCTTCAGTGGGTCATATGATTGAGTGTATTCTGGCCCAGGAGTGGGAAGGTGAACGGAAAGGCTCTGGAGCAACGAACCGCCCTTGCTGTCTCTGCCTGGCCGGTTCCCCTCTTTCCACTGGGATTCTCTGCCTCTAACCCTATTACAGGGGCTGAGTCACTGGCTTACTGGGGCTCTCTCATGCCGTCCCTGGAAGGGGTGCGTCACCTGAGTGGGTTGATTC
Source organism: Oncorhynchus masou masou (assembly GCF_036934945.1). Taxonomy (NCBI): domain Eukaryota; kingdom Metazoa; phylum Chordata; class Actinopteri; order Salmoniformes; family Salmonidae; genus Oncorhynchus; species Oncorhynchus masou. The sequence goes on along the minus strand of NC_088241.1, from coordinate 30,895,537 downwards.
ACTGATGTGGTCATCCTGTCTGGGTTGGCACTCCCCCTTGGGTTGTGCCATGGCGGAGATCTTTGCGGGCTATACTCAGCTTTGTCTCAGGATGGTAAGTTGGTGGTTGAAGATATTCCTCTAGTGGTGTGGGGGCTGTGCTTTGGCAAAGTGGGTGGGGTTATATCCTTCCTGTTTGGCCCTGTCCGGGGGTGTCCTCGGATGGGGCCACAGTGTCTCCTGACCCCTCCTGTCTCAGCCTCCAGTATTTATGCTGCAGTATTTTATGTGTCGGGGGGCTGGGGTCAGTTTGTTATATCTGGAGTACTTCTCCTGTCCAATTCGGTGTCCTGTGTGAATCTAAGTGTGCATTCTCTAATTCTCTCCTTCTCTCTCTTGGAGGACCTGAGCCCTAAGACCATGCCCCAGGACTACCTGACATGATGACTCCTTGCTGTCCCCAGTCCACCTGGCCATGCTGCTGCTCCAGTTTCAACTGTTCTACCTTATTATTATTCGACCATGCTGGTCATTTATGAACATTTGAACATCTTGGCCATGTTCTGTTATAATCTCCACCCGGCACAACCGGAAGAGGACTGGCCACCCCACATAGCCTGGTTCCTCTCTAGGTTTCTTCTTAGGTTTTGGCCTTTCTAGGGAGTTTTTCCTAACCACCGTGCTTCTACACCTACATTGCTTCCTGTTTGGGGTTTTAGGCTGGGTTTCTGTACAGCACTTTGAGATATCAGCTGATGTACGAAGGGCTATATAAATAAATTTGATTTGATTGGATTTGAATAAAACATTCTGTAGCATGATTTAAATCATCTTCTAGATAAATCAGCTCCCAGGGTACAGCAGCAGCAGCTAAATAATTTAGAAATAACTCATGATTAAATGTTTTAATTTATTTTGAACACAATCCTAGGGGGTTTCTTTGGAACCTTGGTGTTCATGGTTAGGGTCACAATATTATGGTCTGTCCAGTCCACTGGCGTTGATCTGGCTTTTAAGCATTGCAATGGTATATTACAGAAAATCAGATCAATGCATGTGTCTGAACGATGACCCAACTTAATTGAAGATCTAGTAGTATCATTAACCATTTGTTTTAAACCACAGTTCTTAGCATATCTCATCAATTTTGTTCTATTCAAATTATTGTGATCCTTCCAATTTATATTAAAATCCCCCAAGATAAATACATCTCTGTTGGTATCTGTGGCCTGGTCAAACCCAGTACATAAGTCATCCAGATAGGACACCTTAGAGCTAGGAGGTCTATACACACATCCTACCAATATGGGTGCCTGGTGAGGCAGACGTACTTGAGCCCATAGTGCCTCTATTTGACCTACATTAACCTCTTACATCTATGGGGGCGCTATTTCATTATTGGATAAAAAACGTGCCCGTTTTAAGTGCAATATTTTGTCATAAAAAGATGCTCGACTATGTATATAATTGATATAAGCTTTGGAAAGAGAACACTCTGACCTTTCCAGAACTGCAAAAATATTGTCTGTGAGTGCCCCAGAACTGATGCTACAGGCGAAACCAAGATGAAACATCAAACAGGAAATGAGCAGGATTTTTGAGGCTCTGTTTTTCATTGTCTCCTTATATGGCTGTGAATGCGCAAGGAATGAGCCTGCCCGATCTATTATTTCCCCAAGGTGTCTGCAGCATTGTGACGTATTTGTAAGCATATCATTGGAAGATTGACCATTTGCCAAGAGACTACATTTGCCAGGTGTCCACCCGGTGTCCTCCGTAGAAATTGGTGCGTCATCTTCAACTGCACGTCTTTTTCCAAGCGATTCAGAGGAGAAAGTAGACATCCACGAACGATATATCATTGAAGAGATATGTGAAAAACACCTTGAGGATTGATTCTAAACAGCGTTTGCCGTGTTTCAGTCGATATTATGGAGTTAATTTGGAAAACAGTTCGCCATTTTGATGACTGAATTTTCGGGGTTTTTTGGTACCCAAACGTGATGTACAAAACAGAGCGATTTCTCCTACACAAAGAATCTTTCAGGAAAAACTGAACATTTGCTATGTAACTGAGAGTCTCCTCATTGAAAACATCTGAAGTTCTTCAAAGGTAAATGATTTTATTTGAATCCTTTTCTGGTTTTTGTGCAAATGTTGACCGCTAAATGCTACGCTAAATGCTACGCTAGCTATCAATACTCTTACACAAATGCTTATTTTGCTATGGTTCAAAAGCATATTTTGAAAATCTGAGATGACAGTGTTGTTAAGAAAAGGCTAAGCTTGAGAGCTAGCACATTCATTTCATTTCATTTGCGATTTTCATAAATAGTTAACGTTACGTTATGAATTATGCTAATGAGCTTGAGGCTATAACTGGATACAGGTTTTTTTCATAGCCAAACGTGAACAAAACGGAGCAATTTGTCCTACACAAATAATATTTTTTGAAAAACTGAACATTTGCTATCTAACTGAGAGTCTCCTCATTGAAAACATCTGAAGTTCTTCAAAGGTAAATGATTTTATTTGAATGATTTTCTTGTTTTTGTGAAAATGTTGCTGGCTGAATTCTAGGCTTATAGCTATGCTAGCTATCAATAGTCTTACACAAATGCTTGTTTAGCTATGGTTGAAAAGCATATTTTGAAAATCTGAGATGACAGTGTTGTTAACAAAAGTCTAAGCTTGAGAGCAAATATATTTATTTAATTTAATTTGCGATTTTCATGAATAGTTAACGTTGCGTTATGCTAATGAGCTTGAGGCTATAAATAGGATCCCGGATCCGGGATTGCTCGACGCAAGAAGTTAAGGTCATCCCTCCTCTGAAAAGGTATATGATTCTGAATATACTGTACAACACCCCCACCATTCCTATTCCTGTCCCTCCTCAGTAGACTAAATCCATGAATGTTCATTTGCCCATAATTTACAGATGCATCTAAATGCGTTTTGGTCAAAGCCAAAATATGAATATTATTTATGTTGACCAAGTTAAAAACCTCATGTATTTTGTTAGGAAGGCTACATACATTAACCTGAGCTATATGCAACCCTTTCCTTATCAAGTGGAGATCAATATAGCATGTATTTCTTATAGTTGAAGTTGTCATGATACACTACATGTTACGGTATTCTTCTGTTGAAAGAGAGGAGGACCAAAATGCACCGTGGTTATTTATAAACATCTTTAATAAAGATGAAAATACGAACAATATACAAAAACGATAAACGTGAAAAACCGAAACAGCCCTATCTGGTGCAACAGAGACAGGAACAATCACCCACAAAATACTCAAAGAATATGGCTGCCTAAATATGGTTCCCAATCAGAGACAACGATAACCACCTGCCTCTGATTGACAACCACTCCAGGCAACCATAGACTTACCTTGAATACTTAACTAAACACTATCCCATAACTACAAAACCCCTAGACAAAACAAACCACATGAATCACCCATGTCACACCCTGGCCTAACCAAAATAATAAAGAGAACACAGAATACTAAGACCAGAGCGTGACACTACAACACACAAACTCAGATGTAAACATTAAATTAAAATAGCCAGGGAGTTACTCTAGAGTCCTGATACAATTGCCCGTTGATATAAAGTTTATCCATCACCACGGAGACTTGTTGATTCAGGCAACGCTTTTCCTTCATCATGGGATAGTTTTTTTTCTCTGCCTTAATGACAGCTTTGCACACTATTGGCATTCTCTCAATCAACTTCATGAGGTATTCACCTGGAATGCATTTCAATTAACAGGTGTGCCTTGTTAAAAGTTAATTTGTGGAATGTCTTTCCTTCATAATGCATTTGAGCCTATCAGATGTGTTGTGACAAGGTAGAGGTGGTATACCGATGATAGCCCTATTTGATAAAAGACCAAGTCCATATATGACTCACCACCTGGATTTGGTCTTATGTAGCAACATTTGAAATGGTGTTTTTTTACATTGGATAAAATTAGAGACTCAGAGCTACAAAAGAGTATATCATAAACTGCGTTTTTGAGGAACAATGGGAAAGTAATTCTGCTTTGAAAGTTGATAAACTTGTAAACTTACTTATGAGAAAATGGCATGAATGTTTTGGTACCTAGTGAAGAGGCTCTTCTTTGTCAACATCCATTCAGCATTGTTCACACACCCTCTTAAGCTTTAGCCCCACCCATCTTGTTTCGCTCACAGAGGGTTCCGAACGCACACTTGACTCTATATAACATGAAACAGCCTAACCATATAAAAACATTTTGTTAAGACATGTAGCTAGCTAGCTAAAGAAATTAACCTAGCTAGGTAGGTAAAGAATGTAAGATATATATATGTCACGTAACTTCAGCTAGCAAGCTAACGTTAGCTAGTTAAACAACACATTTTTATTTTACTTTTATATAACTAGGCAAGTCAGTTAAGAACAAATTCTTATTTTTAATGACGGCCTAGGAACAGGGGGTTAACTGCCTGTTCAGGGGCAGAACGACAGATTTGTACTTTTTCAGCTCGGGGGTTTGAACTTGCAACCTTTTGGTTACTAGTCCAACACTCTAACCACTAGGCTACCCTGCTGCCCCAAATCATGTCGTTACTACCCTACATGAATCTGCTTGGAGCTAACCAACCAGGTTCAATGTTAGCTAGCTAACATTAGGCCCTAACTAGCCAAGTAAACAACTCTGGGATACGAATAATAACATCATACATGTAATGTTAGCTAGGGAGCCAGCCAGCTAACGTTAGCTAGTTAAACAACCATGAACATAGTGCTCAACTACTGCTCGACACAGCCAGCCGGATATACGTCATCAGTTATGTCATCAGAGCGTGCAACATAACATTGTACTGTCTACACTGGGTTTGTTGTTTTATATTTAAAAAAGTTAATTAAATTGATTTTAATAAGAACTAAAGTTTTGTTGCTAAGGATTCCACAACGCGGTTAACCTTACGGCTGGGACTGCACGTTTGTGTTCCACTTTTTTGCGTCGATTCCTCAAATGCGAGCTGGCTGTATTACAGACACCTGTCGTCGTCATGGGAAAGACTCATTGTTATCTTTTCGTAAAACAACTGGTTGCAGTAAAGAGCCAAACTGGATATGATGAAGATCCTGAGGGAAATCAACAAGTACCAACAGCTTCCATCATGGAAAGTCCAGACTACCTCACAAAATAACTTCAACCCTACAAAAAAAAGAAAAACAGATGAGTCTACAGACACAGACTATTTACTTACCGTTGAAGTAAAGGCTAGTGCTCTGGCTGGAATCCATGCAACACTGGCAAAGTTGTGTGAGGAGGTAGCAGGGCTTTAGAGGGAGTTTGGAGTTCAGCAAGAGTGAAATTCTTACGCTCCAAGGAGAAAACAAGGCACTCACAGTCAAGGTAAAAATCCACAATTCCAACATGGATTGTCTCCTCAGGGAAGGAGTTGCTACTAGACATACAAAGTCATAGCATGCGTGAAAATATATTTTTTTCTGGGGTTCCTGAGGATGCATCCAATAATCTGGAGGTCGCGATCAGAGAATTCATGCAATCCGCCTTGAAACTTCTTATAGAGACTGTAAACAAGGTGACTTTCCACTTAGTATACAGACTTGGAGCTTGGAGTGACAAGAGCAAGGGTCCCCGACCGATCATCCAAAATTTAAACACAACCAACAAAAGGAGTTGATCAAAAGCAGGGGAAGGGTGCTTAAAGGGATCAATTTCGGTCTCAATGACCAATTTCTAAGGGAAATAAACAAACGTCGTCAGAAACTGTATCCGGTACAAAGGTAAAAAAGGGAGAAGGGTAAGCGTGCCTCTCATTGTGGACAAACTCTTCATAGATGGACAGCTATTTCGAGATAGCTCCATAACACCATGGCTGTACTAAACTCTACAAGGACTTCAGGTTACAAAAAAAATAAAGTATGGGAACTGTAAAAATATCTGAACATTACGAAGTGGATATGAACACACACATACTCAATTACATGCTCACTTACACATACGGACTTATACATACACACACACCTGAGCACGCTCTCTTCTCTCACTCTCTTTTCCTTATCTGTTTTAAATTTTATTATGTTTATTGTTTGTCTACCTTTTTTATGTATTTGTCTACAAGTTTATATATGTTTACAACAAGCAAGTGGACAATATCAGAATAGGGGCATTGGGGAATAATAACTTATTGTACGGAATACATTTGAACTGTAGTGAAGCCATCTCTAGAGTAATGCAAGGTCACTTTCATGATTATGTGAAGCGTCAATTGCTATGGAAATGCTGGGATGTATTTTTCAATGATGTTAAAGGTAATTATGATACAACCATGACGGTGAAACGATATGGATTACAATTATCATCATGAATATTAAGACTAAACGCACTACATGTTACACACAGACACTCAACAATGCAAATTGGAGGAGTTATTATTTATTTGGACATCACACATTATAGTCTTACTTATACAGACTCTCACTAAATCACATCCAATATCATAGACATCAACCTACTCAGATTTACTGCACACATAATCTTGTTTAAATTTTCTAACATCTATGGCATTGGCTCACAGGCAAACAGGCAAGTGAATAAAACAAATATTGCTAGAACCTATTTCTTCTAAATATCAGACATTTGAAAGCTCTAGTTTTGACCGTCAAAATACCTCTGATGGCAGTAACTTTACAAGCACTAATCATGGTAAATTTAGACTGAGAATAGTATCAAGGTTTCTGTACAGCACTTTGAGATACCAGCTGATGTACGAAGGGCTATATAAATACATTTGATTTGATTTGATATCAAGTTATGCTAAGGGGTGAAATAAGTATAGCCAGCTATAATTGTAATGGTTCAGCAGATTATAAAAAAGAAGTTCAGTCTTTACATGGCTAAAAGAAGAAGAATATAACATACCGTTTACAGGAAACTCACTTGGATGAAGATGCATGGAAAATGGAATGGGGTGGTGAAGTCATTTTCTGTCATGGACAAAGGAACTCAAAAGGTGTGATGATATTAATTAACAAAAATGTCAGTATAAATTTTAGTAGAAAAAAACTCAGTTTACCCTTTTATCTGTGGATGAATTGTCGGAGTAGAAGACCTTATGTATTTCACAGCCATTTTTCCAGCCAAAGAGAGGAGTCACAAACATCACAAATTGAGATAAAATGTATTACTAATCTTTGATGATCTTCATCAGATGACACTTGTAGGACTTCATGTTACACAATACATGCATGTTTTGTTCGATAAAGTTCATATTTATATCCAAAAATCTCAGTTTACATTGGCAAGTTACGTTCAGTAGTTCCAAAACATCTGGTGATTTTGCAGAGAGCCACAGGAACAACAAGGAAGTGCCTCTTATTTTGAAAGCTCCCTGTTCCATTGCATTCCATCCCTCCATTTAAAAGGATATCAACCAGATTCCTTTCCCTATGGCTTCCACATGGTGTGAATAGTCTTTAGACATAGTTTCAGCCTTTTATTCTGAAAAATGACAGAGAACGAGCACATCACGTCAGTGGATGGATGGGTGCCAGCAGAGTTTTGCATGCGCCAACAGCTTGGAGCATACATTTCTCTCTCTCTCTCTCCTATTGAAAAAGCTATGGTCCGGGTGAAATATTATCGATTGTTTATTGTAAAAACAACCTGAGGATTGATTATAAAAAACGGTGACATGTTTCTACAAACTTTACGGATACTATTTGGAATTTGTCTGCCCAGTCGTGACCGCTCCAGCCTGTGGAGATAACGTGCCAACCAAATGGAGGTATTTTGGATATAAAAATAATCTTTATGGAACAAAAGGAACATTTATTGTGTAACTGGGAGTCTCGTGAGTGCAAACACCCGAAGATCATCAACTGTAAGCTATTAATTTTATTGCTTTTCTGACTTTCATGACCAATCTACTTTGCTGCTAGCTGACTGGCTATAATTTGTCTGCTGAGAGAGATGTCCTTACATAAATACTCGGTTGCTTTAGCTGTAAAGCTTTTTGGAAATCTGACACACCAGGTGGATGAACAACAAGCTAAACTGTGTTTACTATATTGCACTTGTGATTTAATGAAAATGAAATATTTGTAGTAATTTAATTTGAATTTGGCGCTCTGCAATTCAGCGGATGTTGATGAAAATGATCCCGCTAACGGGATGGGTGCGCCAAGAAGTTAATGCAACCGCTGTGTCAGATTAAAAAAAAAAGGTTTACCCGAAAAAGCATGCCATGCAATAATCTGAGTACAGCGCTCAGAGACCAAAACAAGCCATACAGATACCCACCATGTTGTGGAGTCAACATTAGTCAGAAATAGCATTATAAATATTCACTTACCTTTGATGATCTTCATCAGAATAGACTCCCAGGAATCCCAGTCACACAATAAATGTTTGATTTGTTCGATAAAGTTCATCATTTATGTCCAAATAGCTTCTTTTGTTAGGGCGTTTGGTAAACAAATCCAAACGCGTTCAGATCCAGCTGAACGTCGGACGAAAAGTTTAAAAAGTTATATTACAGGTCGTAGAAACTTGTCAAACTAAGTATAGAATCAATCTTTAGGATGTTTTTACCATAAATCTTCAATAATATTCCAACCGGAGAATTCCATTGTCTGCTTTTCTACAATGTAACGAGAGCCAACTCTCTCATGACCGCGCCTCACGAGCCTGTGGCACTTTGCCAGACACCTGGCTCAATCCCCTCTCATTCGCCCTCACTTCACAGTAGAAGCCTCAAACAAAGTTCTAAAGACAGTTGACAGCTAGTGGAAGCCTTGGGAAGTGCAATATGACCTCATTTATAATGTATATTGGAATGGCAAAGAGTTGAAAAACTACAAACCTCAGATTTCCCACTTCCTGGTTGGATTTTTGTCTCAGGTTTTCACCTGCCATATCAAATCTAAATCAAATCAAATTGATATATATAGCCCTTCGTACATCAGCTGATATCTCAAAGTGCTGTACAGAAACCCAGCCTAAAACCCCAAACAGCAAGCAATGCAGGTGTAGAAGCACGGTGGCTAGGAAAAACTCCCTAGAAAGGCCAAAACCTAGGAAGAAACGTAGAGAGGAACCAGGATATGTGGGGTGGCCAGGTCCTCTTCTGGCTGTGCCGGGTGGAGATTATAACAGAACATGGCCAAGATGTTAAAATGTTCATAAATGACCAGCATGGTCGAATAATAATACATTACTTCTGTTATACTCACAGACATCATTCAAACAGTTTTAGAAACTTCAGATTGTTTTCTCTCCAATACTACTAATAATATGCATATATTAGCATCTGGAACAGGCATCAGGAACAGTAGCAGGCAGTTTACTCTGGGCACCTGTAACATTCTGCGTGTAGTGGGTGAGAAGTCAGGCGCAGGAAGCAGAGAGTTCAGGGGAGTGCTACTTTAATGCACAGAAACCGACGAACATAAGCCAACCCCAAGAAAACACAGGGCGTATAAACAAACAAACGCCCAAACAGGGAAATGGGAAAACACGAAACCCACAGACGTGCACACAAGTTACACAAAACAGAAGGTCACAATAATTAATCCCGCACAAGGAACCAGGCGGGCCGGCTGACTAATAAAGCCTCACTAGTAATATACCCAACTCAAAACAGGTGCACTCAATAAACACATAAGTAGGGGGAGGAAATCATCAGTGGCAGCTAGTCGGCCGGCGACGACGACCGCCGAGCGCCACCCGAACGGGAAGGGGAGCCACCTTCGGTCGGAGTCGTGACAGTACCCCCCCTTGACGCGCGGCTCCCACAGCGAGCCGACACCGGCCTCGAGGTCGCCCCGGCTGATGAGGCGCAGGGCGATCCAGATGGAGGCGATGGAAATCCCTCAACATTGACAGATCCAAAATGTCCCCCACCGGTACCCAGCACCTCTCCTCCAGACCGTACCCCTCCCAGTCCACGAGGTACTGCAGGCCCCTCACCCGGCGTCTCGAGTCCAGAATGGCCCGTATCGTATACGCCGGGGACCCCTCGATGTCCAGAGGGCGAGGAGGGACCTCCGGCACCTCACCGTCCTGTAGGGGACTAGCTACCACCGGACTGAGGAGAGACACATGAAACGAGGGGTTAATCGATAACACACCTCGTTTATTCTCCTCAGGACTTTGAAAGGCCCTACACACTGCAGCCCAAGCTTCCGGCAGGGCACGCGGAGGGGCAGATTTCGGGTCGAGAGCCAGACCCTGTCCCCCGGTACAAACACGGGGGCCTCACTGCGGTGGCGGTCAGCACTCCTTTTCTGCCGTCCACTAGCTTGTTGAAGGGATTCCTGGACTGCCATCCAGGTCACTTTGGAGAGCTGCACCCATTCCTCCACCGCAGGAGCCTCGGTCTGGCTCGGATGCCGGACTGTGCTGGAGTCGGGAGATGGGGAGTCCTGAGGGGGGGGGGGGCGAAGGTGGAGAGAGGAGACTTCTCTCCCATCGGTCCATTCTCTCCATCACCTGATCCATAGCCGTTCCGATGGAGAACGGTGGGATGATGTAGAACCCTTTCCTCCATCGATAGGAGGGGAGTGGCTGTTGCTCCTGCTGACTCCATTCCTCAGGGTGCGGGATTCTGTAACGTTCTGAGTGTAGTGGGTGAGATGTCAGGCGCAGGAAGCAGAGAGTTCAGGGGAGTGCTACTTTAATGCACAAAAACCGGCGAACATAAGCTAACCCCATGAAAACACAGGGCGTATAAACAAACAAACGCCCCAAACAGGGGGACTTAAACTGTCCAGAAAAACCCACGAAATGGGAAAACACGAAACCCACAGAAAAAACTTGGTGTGATCATATCGCTGCAATAGCCAGTCCTTGACAAGGACCGACGAGTTGTGCCTTCCGAGGTGCCATTCTGCACACCACTATAGTACTGCACCATTATTTGCCTGTTTGTGGCCCGCCTGCTATAGGGGCATAGGCATGGGTGTGTCTGGGTGGACACCCACGGGGGAACCAGGCCCTGTCAGGTCCACCCGATCAAATTGAGCAAAAAATAAAAAATAATACATTGTTATTTAAAAAAAAAAATACTCCTCAGCCACATGACTCACTGTCTGTTGGAGCAAACCATTTTTATGAACAGGGTGGTGTACCTATAAACTGGTCACTGAGTGTATGTATATCAGAACATATGGATTACTATTCCTTTGTAATAACAGTATAATTAAAATGTTTGACCTTGGTGACCCTTTTGCAACAGAAGAGATTTATCCAGTAATTCAAAGGCCAACTGAAACTGATTCCTCTTGAGATGCATAGACAAGTTATCTGGAGACATGAGATGACACTAAAATATCATTCCATGAGAAAAACCAAGGGAAATCACACATGAGCTTTGCCTGTGCTCAAGTGTTCCTGTCCCCAGTTAGAGAAAGGCACAGTGAAGCTGTGAGCACACTGCATTCTGAGAAATTAAAGTGCTTCTCATGTTCTCCTCGTCCGAGAAGAAAAGAGAATGGCTCCTTTAGCTCCTTCATGAATCTGCTGACTGGCTTCTTTATCAAGCTCCAGCTCAAAGCCAGCCAGTGCACAGGGGCCTATTTAATACGATGTTAAGTGATGCTGAGGCTGCAGCAACTACAAATACCTAGATGTCTGGCTAGACAGTAAACTCTCTTTCCAGACTCACAGTAAGCATCTCCAATCTCAAGTTAAATCTAGAACCAGCTTCCTATTTCGCAACAAAGCATTCTTCACTCATGCTGCCAAACATACCCTCGTAAAACTGACCATCCCACCGAACCTCGACTTCGGTGATGTCATTTACAAAATAGCCTCCAACACTCTACTCAACCAATTGGATGCAGTCTATCACAGTGCCATCCGTTTTGTCACCAAAGCCCCATATGCTACTCACCACTGCGACATGTACGCTCTCATTGGCTGGCCCTCGCTTCACACTCGTAGCCAAACCCACTGACTCCAGGTCATCTACAAGTCTTTGCTAGGTAAAGCCCCGCCTTATCTCAGCTCACTGGTCACCATAGCAGCATCCACCCATAGCACATGCTCCAACAGGTATATCTCACTGGTCACCCCCAAAGCAAATTCCTCCATTGGCCGCCTTTCCTTCTAGTTCTCTGCTGCCAATGACTGGAACGAACAAAAATCACTGAAGCTGGAGACTCATATCTCCCTCACTAGCTTTAAGCACCAGCTGTCAGAGCAGCTCACAGATCACTGCACATGTACATAGCCCATCTGTAAATAGCCCATCCAACTACCTCATCCCCATACTGTATTTATTTAGCTCCTTTGCACCCCAGTACTTGTACATTCATCTTATGCACATCTGTCACTCCAGTGTTTAATTGGTATATTGTCATTACTTTGCCACCATGGCCTATTTATTGCCTTACCTCCCTTATCTTACCTCATTTGCACACACTGTATATAGACCTTTTCTACTGTGTGTTTGTTTATTCTATGTGTAACTCTGTTGTTGTATGTGTCAAACTGCTTTGTTTTATCTTGGCCAGGTCACAGTTGTAAATGAGAACTTGATCTTAACTAGCCTACCTGGTTAAATAAAGGTGAAAAAAAAGTTTAAAGTGTAGGGCACGGATGTCTGAAGAGGGGGCATCGACCTACCATGAAAGAGATCATTAGTTCCATTTTAATGAAGCACATCTGATAGCTATTATCCTTCTCTCTCTTTTTCTTCCCACAAGAAGGGAACCGTTATTCAGTGTCATCAGCAGCCACTCAAGTTGTGAAGAATTTTTATGAAGTACTAGCAACTTAATTGCCATTGTGGAACAATTGGATGTTATGTTTAAGTAATGTGAGCGGACCAAGTACTTAGAGGTTGCTCTAAAGCGGAAAGGTGGAATAAACGAGTCAGGAGCAAGTTTTCCTAATTGAACAAAGTTCTCTATTGAGGTATTTTTTTCCCTTCTCAAACTCTCCTACACAATCAAGGATGATATAACAAGGAAAACACAAATCTTCTTCTTCACGAGAACAAGGAACACAAGGTGAGTAACTTTAACTTCTTGCGTCGAACAATCCCGGATCCGGGATTCTATTTATAGCCTCAAGCTCATTAGCATAACGCAACGTTAACTATTCATGAAAATCGCAAATGAAATGAAATAAATATATTTGCTGTCAAGCTTAGACTTTTGTTAACAACACTGTCATCTCAGATTTTCAAAATATGCTTTTCAACCATAGCTAAACAAGCATTTGTGTAAGAGTGTTGATAGCTAGCATAGCTATAAGCCTAGAATTCAGCCAGCAACATTTTCACAAAAACAAGAAAATCATTCAAATAAAATCATTTACCTTTGAAGAACTTCAGATGTTTTCAATGAGGAAACTCTGTTAGATAGCAAATGTTCAGTTTTTCCAAAAAATATTATTTGTGTAGGACAAATCGCTCAGTTTTGTTCACGTTTGGCTATGAAAAAAACCTGTATCCAGTTATAGCCTCAAGCTCATTAGCATAACGTAACGTTAACTATTTATGAAAATCGCAAATGAAATGAAATGAATGTGCTAGCTCTCAAGCTTAGCCTTTTCTTAACAACACTGTCATCTCAGATTTTCAAAATATGCTTTTGAACCATAGCAAAACAAGCATTTGTGATAGCTAGCGTAGCATTTAGCGGGCAACATTTGCACAAAAAAACAGAAAAGGATTAAAATAAAATCGTTTACCTTTGAAGAACTTCGGATGTTTTCAATGAGGAGACTCTCAGTTACATAGCAAATGTTCAGTTCTTCCTGAAAGATTCTTTGTGTAGGAGAAATCGCTCCGTTTTGTACATCACGTTTGGGTACCAAAAAAATAATAATAATTCAGTCATCAAAACGGCGAACTGTTTTCCAAATTAACTCCATAATATCGACTGAAACACAGCAAACGCTGTTTAGAATCAATCCTCAATGTGTTTTTCACATATCTCTTCATTGATATATCGTTCGTGGTAGTCTCCTTTCTCTGGTGAATCGCTTGGAAAAAGACATGCAGTTGAAGATGACGCACCAATTTCAATGGAGGACACCGGGCGGACACCTGGCAAATGTAGTCTCTTATGGTCAATCTTCCAATGATATGCCTACAAATACGTCACAATGCTGCAGACACCTTGGGGAAACGATAGATAGGGCAGGCTCATTCCTGTCGCATTCACAGCCATATAAGGAGACAATGAAAAACAGAGCCTCAAAAATCCTGCTCATTTCCTGGTTGCAGTTTCATCTTGGTTTTGCCTGTAGCTTCTGTTCTGGGCCACTCAGACAATATCTTTGCAGTTCTGGAAACGTCAGAGTGTTTTCTTTCCAAAGCTATCAATTATATGCATAGTCGAGCATCTTTTTGTGACAAAATATTGCGCTTAAAAAGGGCACGTCATTTTTATCCAAAAATGAAATAGCGCCCCCATAGATTTAACAGGTTAACGTGTTCACGCTACACGTTCCCCAAGTGCACCCCCCGCTCAACTCAAAAAGTGGCGCACAGAATGCAAAAATATTCTTAGAAATATTTAACCGCCACACATTAACAAGTCCAATAGCTCAAATGAAAGATAAACAACTTGTTCATCTACCCAGCGAGTCAGATTTCCAAAATGTTTTATGGCAAAAACATAGCACATATGTATGTCAAACCACCAAAGACACAGACGATATGTAGCCATTTTGTCAAACAAAAGATGCAATCACAAACGCAGGATTAAAAGAAAAATAATTCACTAACCTTTTGAAAATCTTCATCAGATGACAGTAATAGGACATGTTATACAGTACATTTGTTTTTTTCAATAATATGCAATTTATATCCATAAATCTCCGTTTACATTGACGCCATGTTCAGAAAATGCAAAAAAATGTCCGGAGAAATTATAGATAGCTCCACCAGATAACGCCAGATAACAGCAATACACATCATAAACTTTGACTAAATATACATGTTCTACATATAGTTAGAAAGATACACTGCTTCTTAATGCAATCGCTTTGTCACATTTCTTTTTAACGTTACAGAAATCGTTCACTATTCAATAATCTGAGACGGCGCTCAGACATAAGCAATATTTCTCTGCTATGTTGGAGTCAACAGAAACACAAAATTACAACATAAATATTCCCTTACCTTTGATGGTCTTCGATCAGAATGTAGTGGAAGGACTCATACTTACCCAATACATCGTTTGGTTTCAAGTCGTGTGTCTTTGTATTAGCATATGCTAACAGCTTCAGCTGAAATGCATCCAAAATTACTTCTGGTCCCGAACAGTTGCGCATCAAAACTTCAAAATTACATATTATATGTCGACTAAACTGGTCAAACTAAGTGCAGAATCAAGCTTTAGGATGTTATTAACGTACAAAACAATTCTCAATTCAAATGGACAATCTGACTTCTTCTCATGCAAGTTGGAACAAAGGGAGCTCTGTGCCCAACGCGCGCCTGAAAGCGCATGTATTTTCTCGCGACACTCGCTATTTTGCCTGCCAAAGGGTCAAAGCTCGCGGGATTTGCACAATTAAATGCTCTACTGATAGAGGACATCTCGCGGAGGACATAGAAACTGTTCCCAGATCCATAGCTGGTTGGGAAGGGTGGGGGCGATGACGTCAAATTTGGCCTAACTTTCTGGATGACAAAACTAGTTTGGGAGATTGGCTGCCCTGTGAGTTCTGCTATACATACAGACATAATTCAAATGGTTTTAGAAGCTTTAGAGTGTTTTCTATTCAATTATTATTATATGCATACAGTGCCTTGCGAAAGTATTCGGCCCCCTTGAACTTTGCGAGCTTTTGCCACATTTCACGCTTCAAACATAAAGATATAAAACTGTATTTTTTGTGAAGAATCAACAAGTGGGACACAATCATGAAGTGGAACGACATTTATTGGATATTTCAAACTTTTTTAACAAATCAAAAACTGAAAAATTGGCGTGCAAAATTATTCAGCCCCCTTAAGTTAATACTTTGTAGCGCCACCTTTTGCTGCGATTACAGCTGTAAGTCGCTTGGGGTATGTCTCTATCAGTTTTGCACATCGAGAGACTGACATTTTTTCCCATTCCTCCTTGCAAAACAGCTCGAGCTCAGTGAGGTTGGATGGAGAGCATTTGTGAACAGCAGTTTTCAGGACTTTCCACAGATTCTCGATTAGATTCAGGTCTGGACTTTGACTTGGCCATTCTAACACCTGGATATGTTTATTTTTGAACCATTCCATTGTAGATTTTGCTTTATGTTTTGGATCATTGTCTTGTTGGAAGACAAATCTCCGTCCCAGTCTCAGGTCTTTTGCAGACTCCATCAGGTTTTCTTCCAGAATGGTCCTGTATTTGGCTCCATCCATCTTCCCATCAATTTTAACCATCTTCCCTGTCCCTGCTGAAGAAAAGCAGGCCCAAACCATGATACTGCCACCACCATGTTTGACAGTGGGGATGGTGTGTTCAGTGTGATTAGCTGTGTTGCTTTTACGCCAAACATAACGTTTTGCATTGTTGCCAAAAAGTTCAATTTTGGTTTGATCTGACCAGAGCACCTTCATCCACATGTTTGGTGTGTCTCCCAGGTGGCTTGTGGCAAACTTTAAACAACACTTTTTATGGATATCTTTAAGAAATGTCTTTCTTCTTGCCACTCTTCCATAAAGGCCAGATTTGTGCAATATACGACTGATTGTTGTCCTATGGACAGAGTCTCCCAACTCAGCTGTAGATCTCTGCAGTTCATCCAGAGTGATCATGGGCCTCTTGGCTGCATCTCTGATCAGTCTTCTCCTTGTATGAGCTGAAAGTTTAGAGGGACGGCCAGGTCTTGGTAGATTTGCAGTGGTCTGATACTCCTTCCATTTCAATATTATCGCTTGCACAATGCTCCTTGGGATGTTTAAAGCTTGGGAAATCTTTTTGTATCCAAATCCGGCTTTAAACTTCTTCACAACAGTATCTCGGACCTGCCTGGTGTGTTCCTTGTTCTTCATGATGCTCTCTGTGCTTTTAACTGACCTCTGAGACTATCACAGTGCAGGTGCATTTATACGGAGACTTGATTACACACAGGTGGATTGTATTTTTCATCATTAGTCATTTAGGTCAACATTGGATCATTCAGAGATCCTCACTGAACTTCTGGAGAGAGTTTGCTGCACTGAAAGTAAAGGGGCTGAATAATTTTGCACGCCCAATTTTTCAGTTTTTGATTTGTTAAAAAAGTTTGAAATATCCAATAAATGTCGTTCCACTTCATGATTGTGTCCCACTTGTTGTTGATTCTTCACAAACAAACACACTTTTATATCTTTATGTTTGAAGCCTGAAATGTGGCAAAAAGTCGCAAAGTTCAAGGGGTCCGAATACTTTCGCAAGGCACTGTATATTAGCAATTTTGGACAGATTTTTTTTCGGTTTACTATGGGCACTCAATTCATCCAAAGGGGGCAGTATTGTCCCGAGCCTTAACAGGGTATTAAACTATAACATAAATTACTGGTGTGTCACTGCCTTCACAATCCGTCCATGAAGAACTCCCTTCGGGTGGTTGTCCGGATCCGTGGTGACCATCCCCTAGAGTTGGTGTGTCCCCTTTTTCTCCCTTCCGAAAGGTATGTCCTCTCTTTTGTACAAGCAAGCACTCTTTTCTTTCTCCCATCTCTGCCGGTTCCCTCCTTGCTCATTAGTACCGTCAGCAGTGCTTCATTGCCTCTGATCACCTTGACTCACACGCCGGGCTGGGCCACTGTCTGTGGGAGCAGCCTGCCCTCTGGTGGTCCTTCCACAGTAATCAGATAAACTGGTTTGTATTAGACAGGCACACAATGTACCAACTTCTCTATTTTCTTACTGTGAAGAGATGTTGAAAATACACTTCAATTGAAGTTTGATTATATATTGTACCACTTGTCAATAATAATGGAATACATGGATTAATAAAGCTCCCCTAAGGATGCAATTGGCAGATTTCCAACACTTTTACCACATTTCCCTCCCATAAGTCCTATTGCAGCTTTCTTTATCCTAGTTGAGCTCGTCCTTTAAAAAAGCAATCTGCACAGGCACCAATTAGCATTATGTAGGGGGTATTCTATAAACCCAAAGTTTACAGATTGTGATTATGCTTGTTGAACAACTCAACAGCATCTTCCAAAGCTCTTAAAAGGATTAAACACATGTATTTACATAAATCTCATATGGTAGCCAATCATTGTGTGAGGTGAAAGAAACAAATCAGTTAATTAACTCACAACCCTCATATTCCATGTATAGAGACATATCTGGTTTTAGAAGAAGTGATATTAATATATCTGGTGCAAGATTCTTCTAATTGCGTTCAGCATTCCTCAAACCTTCCATTTAGTAGAGAGTTAGAGAGAAAGCACTTCTATTCCAGCCATTTTTTTAAAGACAGTTGTGAGAGTGTTTTTCCTCCCACAGTATTTATCACGCTAAGCCATTTGGTGACCTACAGTATGTGTGTACCGTTAGAAATGAGAGTGCGTGAGAGCGAGACAAAGCAAATATGATTTTCTAATTTGAAGATGTGTTTTAGTACTTTCTTAATTTAATGAGAGCTATTTTGATATAGCATAACAAAGCAGTGTTATAGAATGCTCTGAACATCTCTGTAATGTCTTTGAGTATTATCCTAAGATGAACCCATATGGGACAAATCCATCAGAATCCATCGCTCTGTGGCATTGTTAATTTTCAATTACCTATCATAAGGTGATGGAACAGAGACATAGATATGAGTTCACATGCCTTAGTATATACACAGTCTTCTTCCCCCCCATTCACGCAGCTCTTGTTCCACAAAATACTTACTTAATCAGGATTAGGTGGATGTCTTTTAATGTTTTTGGTATATGAGGAGAAAAGCAGTGCATCTGTTGGTGAATGGCAAGACCTTGCACTCATTTCCAGGGAGAACGGCTGAGAATTTCTCTCTCCTAAATTTCTATGGTTGTAGTCATGAGTTCATTGGAAGCGACAGTTTTCTGGCACATTAGCACTCCCTGCTGCAAGCCAGGCACAGTGACTAAAAAGAGAGATTTGCTACATATAGATGGGGTCTGCTGTACAAGGAATTACTAAGCATTCACAAGTGTAAAACGTAATCCTCTGTTCCAATGGTGATAAAATATAGGTAGAACAAAATATTGTTTTTAGCAATACTGTGTTTTTCCCAAAGACATATAGCAGTTAAGGGATAAGTCAATGTCATGATATTATAAAGTGTCATGATCATTACCACAAGATGTCAACTACTGAGTTTCTCAAAAAGTTCAAAGAAGAATTCCCTGACTCACAAGTCATTCAATTCTGAATGACATAGTTTCAAAATTAGTTTTAAGTTTTACTTGCAAATATCAAACGTACCTTAATGTTTCATGACTTTCTGGCCAGATTGGCAGTACGTATACTGGAGGAATACAAAATGATCTGTGTGACACATCTGTCCTAACTGTGAACTCGGTCTACACAAATGAAGAATGCAATTAAAATCATGCCGGGTGATCAATAATTGAAGCAGGGCCAAGGGTCCATGCACTCCATTTAAGTTTTCACTATGATGTTAAAGGATAATTCTGGATCTCTTCTTGCTTCTTTGCTAACTGAGGTGGATCCATTAATAGCACTATCTGAGCATGGATACATTTCTTCTCCGACTCTGGTTTTCAAACTTCCCACCACCATCACCCAGAACATCTCAAAGGACAGTGGGAGGGACACCATACATTACTCATGTAAACCAATTATGAAGTGTTGGTTTTAATGATGAATGGTTTTAATGATAAATGGTGGAATATAATTGCATTTACATATTGCTTATCACTGCCATTCAGGATTTTATTTTCACGACTGCTTTTTGTTCCATGATGGCATGAAAGTATATGTGAGTTTATATTAGCAATTAAGCATTTACAAAGCATAATCATTTTTCATATCAATCATGCATGGTGCAGATGTAAACCAAGCTTGTCTGTCAAGGGAGATAATTAGTATATTACTTTCAAAAGTCCATATTCTCTCCAAATGTTTTCCAATTATCAAAGTTGCAAAGAGAACATACATTATCCCACTCAGATGTGATCTCCGTTAAGTAATGTAAGACAAGACCAATTTGATCAGGAGAAAAGGGTAGAGAAAGTTAACTATTTCCCTGTCACTCAAAAGGCACAACGCCCACCTGTGTTTTGTCTCAGATTAATCCTAACTCAATATTCTCCTTGACAAACGCCAGATATATGTCTCACTCATTTTAAGAATGTGATCGATTCCAATATGACTGCACTGTAAAAAAATATATATATATATATCTAGTTGTTTCAACTAAATATTAAATAACTGGTTCCACAGTTATGTTCAGTCAAAATGTTACCAGAACTTAAAAATGTTAGTTGGCCCAAACTTAGCCTGAGAAAACGTAGGCTAAAATTCTGTCAACATGAAATTAAGCATTTGCTCAAATTGCCTCATGCTGTACGTTTATTCAAATATACATTTTTGGGGGTCTCTTACCAAAATAAAAGGCTTTGGAACTAGTTACATACAGTGCTTTTAACATGTGTTTTCAACTTACATATTTGACATACACGATTGATTTGTGCATGTTCATTTACACAGTACTCAGTTGTTCAACATGTTCTCAGCTAGGATTTGAACTTACAGCGTCATTCCAATTGCTAGACTTTGCACTTCAAAGTAAATTTCAGCTCTATTAAAAGTACACACAAGAAAAACTATTAAGGTGTAATATTAAAATAGAGTATTATGCCCCAACAACATTAAACTACTCCACAGAAAAACCTAAAATTGCTTAAATTGTTAAATCAAAGATGAGAATAGTCAGATTGACACAGATATGGTGGCTTACAGGAAGTGCTGAATACCATGAATAAAGAGATTGAGATCAAGTCCCAGGTGAGGATTTTTTTAAATGACTGCATTAACATGCATTAACATCAATGTGTCACATGTGTGTTTATAGACAGACTCTTTCCCTTATAATGCATTCTATCACAATTCCAGTGGGTCAGAAGTTTACATACACTAAGTTGACTGTTGCTTTAAACAGCTTGGAAAATTCCAGAAAATTGTGTCATGGAAGAAGATTCGGATAGGCTAATTGACATCATTTGAGTCAATTGGAGGTGTATCTGTGGATGTATTTCAAGGCCTACCTTCAAACTCAGTGCCTCTTTGCTTGACATCATGAGAAAATCAAAAGAATTCAGCCAAGACCTCAGAACGCCTGGGATCAGAGTGGGTGTTGCTATGGTGAGCAGTGAGCTGAGAAAAGGCAGGGCTTTACCTAGCAAAGACTTATAGATGACCTGGAGTCAGTGGGTTTGGCAACGGATATGCAGTGAGGGCCAGCCAACAAGAGCATACAGGTTGCAGTGTTGGATAGCATATGGGGCTTTGGTGACAAAACAGAGGGCACTGTGATAGACTACATCCAGTTTGCTGAGTAGAGTGTTGGAGGCTATTTTGTAAATGACATCGCCCAAGTCTAGGATTGGTAGGATGGTCAATTTTACGAAGGTATGTTTGGCAGCATGCGTGAAGGATGCTTTGTTGCGAAATAGGAAGCTGATTCTAGATTTAATTTTGGATTGGAGATGCTTAATGTGAGTCTGGAAGGAGAGTTTACAGTCTAACAAGACACCTAGGTATTTGTAGTTGTCCACATAATCTAAGTCAGAACCGTCCAGAGTAGTGATGCTGGACTGGCGGGCAGGTGCGGGCAGCGATCGGTTGAAGAGCTTGCATTTAGTTTTACTTGCATTTAAGAGCAGTTGGAGGCCACGGAAGGAGAGTTGTATGGCATTGAAGCTCATTTGGAGGTTAGTTAACAGTGTCCAAAGAAGGGCCAGAAGTATACAGAATGGTCTCGTCTGCATAGAGGTGGATCAGAGAATCACCAGCAGCAAGAGCGACATCACTGATGTATACAGAGGAAAGAGTCGGCCCGAGAATTGAACCCTGTGGCACCCCCATAGAGACTGCCAGAGGTCCGGACAACAGGCCCTCCGATTTGACACACTGAACTCCATCAGAGAAGTAGTTGGTGAACCAGGCGAGGCAATAATTTGAGAAACCAAGGCTGTTTAGTCTGCCGATAAGAACGTGGTGATTGACAGTCAAAAGCCTTGGCCAGGTCGATTAATACGGCTGCACAGTATTGTCTCTTATCGATGGAGATTATGATATCGTTTAGGACCTTGAGCATGGCTGAGGTGTACCCGTGACCAGCTCGGAAACCAGATTGCATAGCAGAGAAGGTACGGTGGGATTCGAAATGGTTGGTAATCTGTTTGTTAACTTGTCTTTCAAAGACCTTAGAAAGGCAGGGTAGGATAGATATAGGTCTGCAGCAGTTTAGGTCTAGTGTGTCTCCCCCTTTTGAAGAGGGGGATGACCGCTGCTGCTTTCCAATCTTTGGGAATCTCAGACAATATGAAATAGAGATTGAACAGGGTAGTGATAGGGGTCCAGATTGTCTAGCCCGGGTGATTTGTAGGGTCCAGATTTTGCAGCTCTTTCAGAACATAAGCTATCTGGATTTGGGTGATATAGAAATGGGAGTCTTGGGTGAGTCTGTGTGGGGTGCAGGGCTGTTGATCTGGGTAGGGGTAGCCAGGTGGAAAGCATGGCCAGCTGTAGAAAAATGCTTATTGAAATTCTCAATTATAGTGGCTTTATCGGTGGTGACAGTGTTTCCTAGCCTCATTTATACTTCCAAAGGTGGGGCAAAATTGCTTAAGGGCAGCAAGTCAAGGTATTGGAGGGGCCATCGCAAAGCCCTGACCTCAGTCCTCTAAAATTTGTCGGCAGAATAAGCATTTGCGAGCAATGAGGCCTACAAATCCGACTCAGTTACACCAGCTCTGTCAGGAGGAATGGGTCAAAATTCACCCAACTTATTGTGGGAAGCTTGTGGAAGGCTACCCACTTCACATGTAAAGGAGCTCTTTGAGAGGTGGAGAGGGAACAGAGACTTGGCTAAATGTCTTATTCTAAACTGGCATTATCTTCTCTCCCTTAATCTTCTAGTGATGAGAACATCTGATTTCCAAAAGTGCAGCCCACACGTGAGTGTGATTGTTCTGTGCCCGCCTACTGAACCACTAACACTACATGCAAAGTGTACTTGGCCATATGGCGATGTGCTGCACATAAGACATTGTTCAGTGTGTGGGTGCCAGTTTTGGCACAGTTCGATAGTTTTTGCTTTTGTTTTTCCCAGCTTTATGTTTGCTACCATAAGCTAAGGCAAAGCAGCTCAGAGACATGGAGGGGGAGTCAGAGGAGGAGGATGTTTAGTTAAGCAGTGATGAGAGGACATAAAGGGTTTAAAGTGTTTACAGCAGTTCCAGGCTGTAAACTGACTTGAAGAATAATAGCTGCATCTCTGCTTTGAGAGGCTTGTGGTAGAAACAGTGGCAGTCCTAGACCCTTTCAATTGGGGGGGGGCAAGTTGTACTGCCAGTTACATTAGATGTTATTGTCATAATATTCTTCATTGCATTAGCAAAGACCATGTTCATAATCATCATAATCAAGAACAAATTCTTATTTACAATGACGGCCTAGGAACAGTGGGTTAACTTACATTTACATTTAAGTCATTTGGCAGACGCTCTTATCCAGAGCGACTTACAAATTGGTGAATTCACCTTATGAAATCCAGTGGAACAGCCACTTTACAATAGTGCATCTAAATCATTTAAGGGGGGGGGTGAGAAGGATTACTTTATCCTATCCTAGGTATTCCTTAAAGAGGTGGGGTTTCAGGTGTCTCCGGAAGGTGGTGATTGACTCCGCTGTCCTGGCGTCGTGAGGGAGTTTGTTCCACCATTGGGGGGCCAGAGCAGCGAACAGTTTTGACTGGGCTGAGCGGGAACTGTACTTCCTCAGTGGTAGGGAGGCGAGCAGGCCAGAGGTGGATGAACGCAGTGCCCTTGTTTGGGTGTAGGGCCTGATCAGAGCCTGGAGGTACTGCGGTGCCGTTCCCCTCACAGCTCCGTAGGCAAGCACCATGGTCTTGTAGCGGATGCGAGCTTCAACTGGAAGCCAGTGGAGAGAGCGGAGGAGCGGGGTGACGTGAGAGAACTTGGGAAGGTTGAACACCAGACGGGCTGCGGCGTTCTGGATGAGCTGTAGGGGTTTAATGGCACAGGCAGGGAGCCCAGCCAACAGCGAGTTGCAGTAATCCAGACGGGAGATGACAAGTGCCTGGATTAGGACCTGCGCCGCTTCCTGTGTGAGGCAGGGTCGTACTCTGCGGATGTTGTAGAGCATGAACCTACAGGAACGGGCCACCGCCTTGATGTTAGTTGAGAACGACAGGGTGTTGTCCAGGATCACGCCAAGGTTCTTAGCGCTCTGGGAGGAGGACACAATGGAGTTGTCAACCGTGATGGCGAGATCATGGAACGGGCAGTCCTTCCCCGGGAGGAAGAGCAGCTCCGTCTTGCCGAGGTTCAGCTTGAGGTGGTGATCCGTCATCCACACTGATATGTCTGCCAGACATGCAGAGATGCGATTCGCCACCTGGTCATCAGAAGGGGGAAAGGAGAAGATTAAATTGTGTGTCGTCTGCATAGCAATGATAGGAGAGACCATGTGAGGTTCTGACAGAGCCTTGTGACTTGTGTATAGCGAGAATAGGAGAGGGCCTAGAACAGAGCCCTGGGGGACACCAGTGGTGAGAGCGCGTGGCGAGGTGACAGATTCTCGCCACGCCACCTGGTAGGAGCGACCTGTCAGGTAGGACGCAATCCAAGCGTGGGCCGTGCCGGAGATGCCCAACTCGGAGAGGGTGGAGAGGAGGATCTGATGGTTCACAGTATCGAAGGCAGCCGATAGGTCTAGAAGGATGAGAGCAGAGGAGAGAGAGTTAGCTTTAGCAGTGCGGAGCGCCTCCGTGATACAGAGAAGAGCAGTCTCAGTTGAATAATGACTAGTCTTGAAACCTGACTGATTTGGATCAAGAAGGTCATTCTGAGAGAGATAGCGGGAGAGCTGGCCAAGGACGGCACGTTCAAGAGTTTTGGAGAGAAAAGAAAGAAGGGATACTGGTCTGTAGTTGTTGACATCGGAGGGATCGAGTGTAGGTTTTTTCAGAAGGGGTGCAACTCTCGCTCTCTTGAAGACGGAAGGGACGTAGCCAGCGGTCAGGGATGAGTTGATGAGCGAGGTGAGGTAAGGGAGAAGGTCTCCGGAAATGGTCTGGAGAAGAGAGGAGGGGATAGGGTCAAGCGGGCAGGTTGTTGGGCGGCCGGCCGTCACAAGAAGCGAGATTTCATCTGGTGAGACAGGGGAGAAAGAGGTCAGAGCACAGGGTAGGGCAGTGTGAGCAGAACTAGCGGTGTCGTTTGAGTTAGCAAACGAGGATCGGATGTCGTCGACCTTCTTTTCAAAATGGTTGACGAAGTCATCTGCAGAGAGGGAGGAGGGGGGAGGGGGATTCAGGAGGGAGGAGAAGGTGGCAAAGAGCTTCCTAGGGTTAGAGGCAGATGCTTGGAATTTAGAGTGGTAGAAAGTGGCTTTAGCAGCAGAGACAGAGGAGGAAAATGTAGAGAGGAGGGAGTGAAAGGATGCCAGGTCCGCAGGGGAGGCGAGTTTTCCTCCATTTCCGCTCGGCTGCCCGGAGCCCTGTTCTGTGAGCTCGCAATGAGTCGTCGAGCCACGGAGCGGGAGGGGAGGACCGAGCCGGCCTGGAGGATAGGGGACATAGAGAGTCAAAGGATGCAGAAAGGGAAGAGAGGAGGGTTGAGGAGGCAGAATCAGGAGATAGGTTGGAGAAGGTTTGAGCAGAGGGAAGAGATGATAGGATGGAAGAGGAGAGAGTAGCGGGGGAGAGAGAGCGAAGGTTGGGACGGCGCGATACCATCCGAGTAGGGGCAGTGTGGGAAGTGTTGGATGAGAGCGAGAGGGAAAAGGATACAAGGTAGTGGTCGGAGACTTGGAGGGGAGTTGCAATGAGGTTAGTGGAAGAACAGCATCTAGTAAAGATGAGGTCGAGCGTATTGCCTGCCTTGTGAGTAGGGGGGAAGGTGAGAGGGTGAGGTCAAAAGAGGAGAGGAGTGGAAAGAAGGAGGCAGAGAGGAATGAGTCAAAGGTAGACGTGGGGAGGTTAAAGTCGCCCAGGACTGTGAGAGGTGAGCCGTCCTCAGGAAAGGAGCTTATCAAGGCATCAAGCTCATTGATGAACTCTCCGAGGAACCTGGAGGGCGATAAATGATAAGGATGTTAAGCTTGAAAGGGCTGGTAACTGTGACAGCATGGAATTCAAAGGAGGCGATAGACAGATGGGTAAGGGGAGAAAGAGAGAATGACCACTTGGGAGAGATGAGGATCCCGGTGCCACCACCCCGCTGACCAGAAGCTCTCGGGGTGTGCGAGAACACGTGGGCGGACGAAGAGAGAGCAGTAGGAGTAGCAGTGTTATCTGTGGTGATCCATGTTTCCGTCAGTGCCAAGAAGTCGAGGGACTGGAGGGAGGCATAGGCTGAGATGAACTCTGCCTTGTTGGCCGCAGATCGGCAGTTCCAGAGGCTACCGGAGACCTGGAACTCCACGTGGGTCGTGCGCGCTGGGACCACCAGATTAGGGTGGCCGCGGCCACGCGGTGTGGAGCGTTTGTATGGTCTGTGCAGAGAGGAGAGAACAGGGATAGATAGACACATAGTTGACAGGCTACAGAAGAGGCTACGCTAATGCAAAGGAGATTCTAATGCAAAGGAGATTCCGTCGAGTGTAATAGTTTCTACAGTGCTGCTATTCGGGGGCTAGCTGGCTAGCTAGCAGTGTTGATTACGTTACGTTACGTTAAAAGAACGACAATAGCTGGCTAGCTAACCTAGAAAATCGCTCTAGACTACACAATTGTCTTAGATACAAAGACGGCTATGTAGCTAGCTAGCTACGATCAAACAAATCAAACCGTTGTACTGTAATGAAGTGAAATGAAAATGTGATACTACCTGTGGAGCGAAGCGGAATGTTGACCGGGTTGTTGAAGTTCTATTCGGTAGACGTTGGCTAGCTGTTGGCTAGCTAGCTAGCAGTATCTCCTACGTTAAGGACGACAAATAGCTGGCTAGCTAACCTCGGTAAATTAAGATAATCACTCTAAGTCTACACACTCTAAACTACACAATTATCTTGGATACGAAGACAGCAAAGACAACTATGTAGCTAGCTAACACTACACTAATCGAGTCGTTCAGTTGAGTGTAATAGTTTCTACAGTGCTGGAAGACGGTGGACGTTAGCTAGCTGCTGGGCAGATAGCAGTGTAGACTACGTTAGGACGACGAAATACGATAATTACGCAATTATCTTTGATACAAAGACGGCTATGTAGCTAGCTAAGAAGAAATTGCTAAGATTAGACAAATGAAACCGTTGTACTATAATGAAATGTAATGAAAATGTAATGAAAAGTTATACTACCTGCGGACCGAAGTGTAGATGCGACCGCTCGCTCCAACCCTGTTCAGGGGCAGAACGACAGATTTGTACCTTGTCAGCTCGGGGGTTTGAACTTGCAACCTTCCGGTTACTAGTCCAGCGCTCTAACCACTAGGCTACCCTGCCGTCCCTAATAATGCATGTAAAAAAAGAATAATAGCAAATATGTGTTATGTAAAGATGATTTCATACTCAACATTTAGGGGGGCCACAAGGGGGTCCAAAATTGTTGCCACAGGGGCACTGCCCCCCCCCCAGAACTGCCACTGGGTAGGAACAGAGCTTTAATATAGCTTTTAAAAGGGAAGTGTTTGTAACAGCTTTGGTATCAGAGTTAGGTTATTAGAGTAGAGCTGTATAATGAGTCGACTTCAAGTTTAGTGCACAGAGAATAGGTTTAGTACCACTACTGCATACATAAATGGAATTGAGGATATACTGTGTCTAGCTAGTATCAGTAAATAAATCCTGTATATATTGGAGAAAGAATCCCAAGAAAAGGAGCTGAGCAATATACAAAATGTTCTTTATTCCTTAGTCCCTGCTAGTCTAGACTCTAGTCCAAGAAGTTGGTGGACCCACCCTGCAGCATCACATGCACAGTAGTAGCTCCTCTCTCCATGCATTTCAACATCCATCGTTCCGAACAAAGCATTTTATAATTTAGTTTTGGAGCCGTGTTGAAATGTGCTTAATAACTGTAACAGGAGGGAGTGTAACTCGATTTAGGAGCCTCTGCAGCAAAAGGATTCTGATCATGGTAGGGAATGTGTGACAGATCCTCTGTCCTTTGGTTGATGATGAAGTGATAATGCCAGAGAAGCCGGTGCATGGAGGATATATTGGCACGAGTGTTTTTAGGCAAACTGTGCAAATATATCCTCCAACCACCAGCTTCAAAGGCATTATCACCTTTCTACAACAGGTTACCAACATATTCAAATAATGGCGTGACCTCGTCGTTTGTTCTAAATGTTCCATTGCCATACTGTTTGCTAGCCAACTACGGCTAACTTAGTCACGTCAAACAGTCTAGACAGAAAAACAACAGATGTTGCATTTGTTTAAGCTGTTTTCTAGTGAAATTTATTTGGATGCATCCATAACAATGAGCTAATGAGACGTGATTTTGCCTGGCATAGAAAATGTGCTCTCGTCAGAATAATGTTGTTCAGAGGAGCTTGCCAACTCACAGCTAACACAATAACTTCAAACTGAAGCTGGAAAGACTGCAAACTAGCTGGCACTTGGTTTCGTTTGACCTTTTTTCAATTACATTTCTTTGCATATATTCATAAAAATTATGCCAGCCTATTCATGATTTTTACTGGCTGAGAAATACTGCCTGCCTGTCGGTCTCGTCCTCACCCCTACACGTTCATTATTATGGGACAGCTGGAGATCGAATTTGAATATTGAAACAATGTTGCAAATGTCGGAGAGACAGACAGCAAGGTTTATAGAAATCTCCGCTGTTGAAAACTAAATGTCAGTCTAAAAGATGTGTGAGATAAAATCTAGATGCTTTTTATAGTGGAGATCCAATTTATAACTTGCCTGGCTGGGCTGATGAGACAGTGGATTGCACAATCAGATGGAGCAGAGTAAATAGGCATTTTACCATCATAGAATTAGCTGGTGGTAACTTGTGGATCAGACACAGGCTGGAATGAAGTTTTAACCAATCAGCATTAGACCCACCCATTATTTAAAGACCAATATGTGATTGGTTAATATTGCCTTAGTCATCTGTTGCATTGACCCAGTAGAACCCCTCTAGGGATGTAGATTCTTAAACGGTGGTTTGGTTCTTCAACTTCACCACACACCCACTGTAGACTGAGGAGAAAAAAACTGAATCAAGTTGTTTACAGTTTGCCTTACCGGAGGTTCCACATGAATACGGCAGTTTAGTACAGAATACTAGAGTAAACTGTAGCACACTGTAGAGTCCTACACTCCACACTGTAATATCCCTTGATCGTACGTAGCACTTTAGAATTGCATACTATACACTGTAGTGTACATTTACAGCTAACCCACATGAAAAAAATACTATAGTATCATATGGTCTAAATGCTGTAGTATTAATATATACTATAGTATTCACTTTAGTGTGTTTGCAGACTTTACTGTTGTATTCACTATAGTGTTTTTGCGAACATGACTGTAGTATACTATAGTATTCACTGTAGCGTCATCCCCACAGTGACCTTAGGTACATGGATTGATTACAGACAACATCTGCACTGAGCTAAAGGCTAGAGCTGCCGCTTTCAAGAAGTCCCAGAACAACCTCAGAAGATGAGGCTATGATGCTCGACGGATGTAGCAGGGCTTGCAAACTATAACAGATTTCAAAGGGAAACCTAGCTGTGAGCTTCCCAGCGACGCGAGCCTCGCAAACGAGCTAAATGCCTTCTATGCTTGCTTCGAGGCAAGCAACACTGAACAATGCAAGAGAGCACCAGCTGTTCTAGACAACTGTGTGATCTCGCTCTCCGTAGCCGATGTAAGTAAGACATTTAAACAAGTTAACATTTGCAAGGCCACTGAGCTAGACAGAATACCAGAATACATACTCGGAGCATGTGCTGACCAGCTGGTAAGTGGCTTCTGACATTTTCAACCTATCCCGGTAACACCAACTTGTTTGAAGCAGACCACCATAGTTCCCATGCTGAAGAACGCCAAGGTAATCTGCCTAAATGACTATTGCCCCGTAGCACTCACATCAATATCCATGAAATGGTTTGAAAGGCTGGTCATGGCTCACATCAACAACATCCTAGACACCCTGGACCCATTCCAATACACATACCGCACCAACAGATCCACAGATGACACACTACCCTCACCCATCTGGACAAAAGGAATACCTACGTAAGAATGCTGTTCAGTAGTTGACATTCAACATCATAGACCGCTCCAAGCTCATGACCAAGCTCAGGTCCAAAGTACTGAGCACTTCCCTCTGCAACTAGATCCTGGACTTCGTGATGTGGCGGTCCCAGGTGATAAGGGTAGGCAACAATACGTCTGCCACGCTGACATCAACACGGTAGCCCCTTAGGGATGTGTGCATAGTGCTCTCTTGTACTCCCTGTTCACCCACAACTACGTGGCCATGCACAACTCCAACATCATCAAGTTTGCTGACAACACGATGGTGGTATGACTGATCACTGATGACGATGAAGCAGCTTATAGGGAGGAGGTCAGAGACCTGGCAGTGTGGCTTCTCCTGCGTTGTCTTGGCTGTGTGTTTAGGGTAATTGTCCTGTTGGAAGGTAAACATACGCCCCAGACTGAGGTCCCGAGCGCTCTGGATCAGGTTTTCATTAAGGCTCCCTCTGTACTTTGCTCCATTCACCTTTCCCTTGACCCTGCCTAGTCTCCCAGTCCCTGCCGCCTGAGAAACATCCTCACAGCATGATGCTGCCACCACGCTTCACTGTAGGGATGGTGCCAGGTTTCTTCCAGACGTGACACTTCGCATTCAGGCCAAAGTGTTAAAACCAATCTTGGTTTTATCAGAACAGAGTATATTGTTTCTCATGGTCCGAGAGTGCTTTTAGGTGCCTTTTGGCAAACTCCAAGCAG
Organism: Oncorhynchus masou masou; assembly: GCF_036934945.1. NCBI lineage: Eukaryota > Metazoa > Chordata > Actinopteri > Salmoniformes > Salmonidae > Oncorhynchus > Oncorhynchus masou. Next base: position 30,864,448 of record NC_088241.1, on the reverse strand, counting down.
GCTGTCATGTGCTTTTTACTGAGGAGTGGCTTCCATCTGGCCATAAAAGTCTAATTGGTGGAGTGCTGCAGAGATGGGAGAACCTTCCTCTGGAGATGGGTTGTCCTTCTGGAACTCTGGAGCTCTGTCAGAGTGACTATCGGGTTCTTGGCCACCTCCCTGAACAAAGCTCTTCTCCCCGATTGCTTGATTTGGCCAGGCGGACAGCTCTACGAAGAGTCTTGGTGGTTCCAAACTTCTTCCATTTAAGAATGATGGATGCCACTGTCTTCTTGGGGACCTTCAATGCTGCAGAAATGTTTTGGTACCGTTCCCCTGATCTATGCCTCGACACAATCCTGTCTCATAGCTCTATAGATAATTCCTTCGACCTCATGGCTTGGTTTTTTCTACGACATGCACTGTGGGACCTTTCCAAATGATGACCAATCAAGTTGTAGAAATATATCAAGGATGATCAATGGAAACAGGATGCATCTGAACTCAATTTTGAGTCTCACAGCAAAGAGTCTGAAACCTTATATAAATATATTTGCAAAATTTACTAGAAACCTGTTTAGCTTTGTCGTTATAGGGTATTGTGTGTAGATTGATATAATCAATTTTAGAATAAAGCTGTAACTTAACAAAATGTGGAAAAAGGGAAAGGATTTGAATACTTTCTGAATCCACTGCAAAAAAATATTTGTTGCTTCAATTTATTATTTCCAGTGATCAAGTTGTGTGCCGTTTTTCATGCTCGGAGTACCTCACATTATCCTAGCTTTTACTACATTTATTTTGACTAACAGACAGTTAATTTGATGTTTGTTAATTGTTCATTTAATTTGTGTCACGAATATTATCGAAGGTGACTCCCCTTTTTGTTCGGGTGGCGCTCGGCGGTCATCGTCGCCATTCTACTAGCTATCACCGATCCGTTGTTCTGTGTTCCTTTGGTTTTGTCTGATTGGTATCACCTGTTTCTTGTTTGGTTGTTAGGGTAGGGTTATATATAGTTTGTTCAGCCCGCTTCTGTTTCGTGCGGGCTTGTTCGTCTGTTCTTTGTTTGAGTGTATTTTGTTTGTATTTTTGGGTTTCGCGCTGTCCGTTAATATTTCTGATCATTTGTTTTCCTACTTTTGTTCATGTTATTTTTCCGGGACATTAAAGCGTGTTTTTTCCCACATATTTTGCTCTC